>NW_028227266.1:100855526-101063026 GCF_978045245.1 Mus caroli
AATGTTTGGCTCCGGAAGCACGGAAGGCTCAGGCCTGTCCGGGGTTTCCCAGCCTTCCTAGCCCTGCGGTGGGGCCTCTCCCATGGTTTCTTCAGTCTCCGCACCTCCTTAGTCCAGCGCAGAACCAGCCAAGTGCAAGGGGCCCAACTTCCAGGTACCACCTCCCTTCTGCGAAGAAGGCCAAGGAACTCTATTCTCTCCGAGGCTAGCCTTCTCCCCTGCTCAGGAGATGCCTTCTGCCTGGAGAGAGCTGTTCTCTGTTCTTAATCAGGGCTACACTTCAGACCTTCACGAGGCCCACAGTGGATTTATGATTTAATTTGTGTGTATGGCTCTAAGAAATGATTTCAGGGCTGGTCACTTAAGAAATGATTAAAGACCATCATTTCCAACCCACAGCACTCCCTGGGGGAAGGGAAGTGGTTTGAGACAGAGGGAAGTGTTAATAATACACCGAGATGGACGCATGGCAAGAGATGCCAGTCACCTGGGAAGACGGAGGTGAGGAGAGTGGGCCGGATGCTGGAGGCTTCGGGCTATGAGAGTGCCCAGCCACACCTGATGATGCTGACACACTGGATCTTAGAGTGAGGAGCCACCCACATCCGACTTTCTCGATGCTATCTTTGCCTAGGCTGCGGGCCTGAATGTGGGTGATCTCAACGGAGAGGAAGGAGACGGCTTATAAAGGCACCCTCCCACTCGTAGCTTGACACATGTTGACACACAGACCGGAAATTCATGTGCAGGAGTTCTAAATCACCCCTGACATCTCCTCAGTGCACAGCCAAATGTCACACTGTACCAATTTATGAGGTGTGGCTATAAAGTCCCGAGACCAGTAATGAGCTTGCGAAGAGGAACTCAGCCTCCCTCCAGGAATTCCTCAACGTCCTGTTCTCAGTACCTCCTGATGGTCAACAACTGACTCAGCCAGTGGCGAGCACAGAGGAGCCAGAATCAAGCCTGCCTGTGGATGTGCAGATGCAGGTGGACCATATGAAGGCAGGAAGGGTCAGAATGTCACAGGTGGCAACCGTGGGACCAATGGCTTCACCTTCAGCATTATCTGAAGACCCGGCGTGTCGGTGAGGCTGTTTCTAAGCCTTGCAGTCTGGGAGGCTTTGAGACAGCCAATCTGAACCTTGGGCTTGTCTGGGAAATGGGACGAAAGTGTGCAAGAACAGCTCCCCAGCTTGCTGTGTACGGGTAAGCCGGTACAGAGTGTGGTGCTGATGTTAATTACAGTTCCCAAGGCTGCCTGTGCGAGCCCCTCCGACATCCATCATCAGAAAGATGATGAGATTTTTTTTGCAAGGTTTTCCTGTAAATAGCAAGGGTGCATATTCTCAATTATCTTCCCTAACACCTCTCAAGGAAGGGGACAGAGTAGCCAGGTAGAACCACAGAGAGGTCCCTGGAAACGGCAGGTGGAACCACAGGCGGGCATTGCAGTATCCAGGTGTCATTTGCATTCTCTGGGCTACACTTGTTTCTTGGGGGGGGGAGTAAGAACTTAGACTAGACTCATATATCCGATGCCCCTTGAACACATGGTTGCCCTCTGTCAATCACCGATTCTACAGTCAATGCCACAGAGGCCAGCTAATGCAGTTCCTGCCACAAAGGAATCTATCCCTTCCACTGTGATTCTAATTGGGATATGAACGCCATCTTCTACCGGGCTAGGTAAGTTCAGGTACCCAGGAATCTAAGGGTAGGCTCAACCCAGAACAGTAAAGGCAAATGGAGACTTAGCTCATCATCCAGAGTCAGGCCTCCCAGAGAGATTTTCCCATTAGTCTGCAGGGCTTCTCCATCAATAATGAGACCAAGCATAATGAAGATAAATATTTTGCAATGAATGGTCGCTTTTTCACATGGGAAAAAGCCATTCAAACTAAAGACAATTTGGTCTCTCTCGTCCCTTACATTTATTTCATTTTCTTGGTGGCATATCTCTGAGCTGAAAGAAAAATCCTTCCTAAAAGGGGAAAAAAATCAGGCTGAGGGAGAAACTGCCAGAGGCCAGAGCAGCTTGCCCTGAATGTTGCCACAAGGACACCCATGATGCTGCCTCTGCACCCACTCTGGGGGATGAAAGATCCCAGGACAGCTCAACCGTGGGCTCTCTGTGCACCAGCGGATGGAGTAGGCGAAGCACGACACTCGAGGGATTCATTTGCCAGTATTATTATTGTTTTTAATGTGTAGGCTTTTAATTAACCCGACACTGACTCCTGCCTACGACACACCTAATTAAGTCCCTAGTTAGAAATGTCTGAGAACAGCATGAGGGAGCACCATTGCCTTCACCTGTCCTCCCAGCCACAGGGGAGGTGCTCCTCCCGATGGGACTGACTCTGCTCTATGGCCTAGCAGTTCTGTCTTGATGTTCCTAACCGGTCTTACTTTCCTTCTCTTTCCCTTTCCTGGTTTTCGGGAGAGGGTTTCAAATAATCCCGGCGGGCCTCTGACTTCCTGTGTGGTCAAGGAGAAACTTGAACTCCTGACTCCCCTGCCGCCATCTCCTGCATTGCATGCTGGGACTGTAGGCATTCAGCATCCTGTCAGGCTCTCCTGTGTTTTCCACCTCTGTCCTCTGGATGGCTCACAACACCTGCCCCAAAGCCTGCAGCCTCTCCAAACTTCTCTCCTTCCAACCCAACCATCCTCACATCCTGCTCTCTACCTTCTGGGCGGTAGTCCAATTCCCCCACCATTCTACCCCAGCCTTGGTCAGAAATTCCTCTTCTCTCTCTCTCTCTCTCTCTCTCTCTCTCTCTCTCTCTCGCTCTCTCGCTCTCTGTCTCTGTCTCTCTCTCTGTCTCTCTGTCTCTGTCTCTCTGTCTCTCTCTCTGTCTTTCTCTCTGTCTCTCTGTCTCTCTCTCTGTCTCTCTCTCTGTCTCTCTCTCATTTTCCCAGACGTAGCTAAGCCCCTCTGTGCCTGCCAGAGAGATTGCACACACTGGGCCTCTCCTGTCTAAATGCTATTGGGGATCCTCCTAGCAGTAGAGTCCAGAGCCCTGACTTGGATTATTGCTGCCCCTCCATCTGAGGGAAGGGTCCCATTTGTCTATGCAGCTCCTCTGTCTCCTTGCTTCCTCAGGACTGCCAAAAGCTCACTGTCAAGGGGGTACTGAGCCCAGGGATGTGCTCGGACAGGTTTTCTGCTTCCTCTTCCCACACAGCAGGGAACCCAAGGAATGGAAACTGCCCTGGGGCCCTCTTCCTTGAAACACATCCTGCTCTGTGCCAGCCACAGGCATCTTCATGCCTCAACCACAGAGTACCCCGCCCTAGGTATGCGTACCACTGCCTGCTTACCTGACAGCTCCCCCTCCCTCCATCAGTCTACTGAGAGTACCATGTGCCTCTTTTTCTGCCAGTCCCTAAGCAGTGTCTGTAGAATCCTGTGGAATGAACAAACAATAGGGTACACACGGCATTTCAAGAGCTGACGAGTTTGAGCGGGGACTTGGGGTGGTGTTTGTTTTGTTTTTAACTTCCCTGATATACGATTCTTAGGATCTAGGATTTTTTTTTCTTCACACACAGCCTGCTACCTGGAGTGCCTTTACTGCCATCAATAACCCTGAAATGTACCCTATTCCCTACAGCCTCCTTCCAATCCCACCCTGTCCATGAATATATCCCCATATCCCAGCAGGCCAGAACATCTTTCAGAATGCTCCCTCGGAGCCATATTGAATATGGAGTTGGCGGGAACGGGGAATGGCTGTGGGAAAGTCCTTAACCCTTGGAAGCCTCAGGGTCCCCACCTATAAATATTAAAAAGAACAGAGGTGCCAACCTCACATGGCTGCTGAAGATGGACCATGATGATTCAAGTCACCAGTACAACCCATATTCCAGTTTCATCATCATCACCATCAACATCATCACCAACATCATTAGCATTTTGGTATTTCTCACTGAACTCCAGTGAGTAGAGATTTCACCTAGGTCAAGTCTGTATACTCCTGTGCTCAAGGGTCCCTCCCAACTCAGGTGGCTGTCCTGGGTCCTTGTTAACTGTTGGACTATCCTTTTATCTTTGGTCCTCATATCTGATAACACTGCCCCTACTGAACCCACTGTGTTTCTTCATTGCTCCTAGCTTCCTCTGCTTTTCTTTTCTCTGTGGGGCTCTTTTGAGATAATGAAGGGCTTTCTTTAAACCTCTGAGTCCCTCCTCCTCCTCTACCAATGACCCATGCTAAGGAGAGCCTGCACAGCTCTCTCCTCTCCAGTCTGGGCCTTCTGTGTGGATCTCCCCATGCCTGCAGTTCCATCTGCCTCACGAAGGGGTGCGCATTGACATCCTCTGCCTTGCACCAGGAGCTGGGCTACTCTGAGCTCCCTGCATGCAGTCAAACCATCCTCCACCACCCTGCTTGTCTCCTGCCTCCTGGGGCTGCCTTGATTCCACACAAAAGGATTCACACCTTCACCTGAAGTATCTGTTGCAAAAGAATTCCCCATTATTGCCTAAAGTCCTTCTCAGGTTCCCTCCCTGGAAAACTGAGAACTACATTTCCCAGAATGCCAGGCTGAAAGGCATGGATTAGAACCTGCCAATCAAAAAGTTCCTGCAAGAAACAGAGGGTAGGTTGGGTTATCTGGTCAGTTTTGGGGAGTACCAGGAGGGTCAGTAGTAGAGTGGCTATGAGCATCACTGGGAGGGGCTTTTGATTACTGAGCCTTCAAAGTTAGTGACTAACCTTAGCAAACCTAGTAGCCTAGCCTGAGCTCTGGCTCTCTGCTCTTAGAGTTGTACAAAGGGCCCGAGGCTGTTGCTCAGTGTTTAAGCATCATTGCATTGCCTGGGATATTCTCAATTACTTAATTTTATTGTATGTGTGTTAGTGTTTTGCCTGTATGTAATCTGCACATCACGGTGCATGTCTGGGGCCTACAGAAGCCATAAGAGGGCACTGGAGTCCCTGGCACTAGAATTACAGAGAGTTGTAAGCCACCAGGTAAGTGCTGGAAATAGAACCCAGGTCCTCTGGAAGAGCAGCCAGTGCTCTTAACTGCAGAGCCCTGTCTTGGCCATTTCTGTAGTCCCATTGCTAGCATTTTTGGACCCTCTGGGTTTGATCCCAGACACTAGAACTTTTTTGAGCATTTAAATTCTTAACAAAGAAAAAAAAATAATCCGGTTCAACTTGAAATAACCTGGAATATTTTATTAAAATCCCTTTTGCTCTCTCCCCTACTCCCAGAGACTTAACAAACGGAGTTTCTTCTAAAAATAGATCTTTAAACGTTTCCCCAGACTGGCGCCTCACTTTCTGAGAGTTTGGAAGTAGTACAATTACAAAATGTTGCAAAGACTCTATTGTTCTGGTGAGAATAGGGAAGGGGTACAAAGGAACCCATCTGCCCCCCACACACACACACACAGGTTAAACCCCCTTGGTCTGCAGGTAGAAATGGCTGGAGGTTTGGAATAAAAGATACCTGTCTGAACTGGAGTAACAGTGGTCTCTGAATACGCAGAAGTAATACGTCAGATGCTGTGTAGAAATATCAGCACTTGGTCTTAAAGACAACACACTACCCTCTCACAGTAATGTAGCAAATTACTGCCAGGGGCCAGGACTTGTTCAGGGACAGGATTATGTTCAGGGCCAGCTACACTGTTGTGTGTGAGTCTTCTATTAGCCTCTGAAGCAGGTGCTGTTACCCTGTGACAGATATGGAAGCCAATGTGCAGAGAGGATGAAATCTTGCTTAAGTTTCAGGATGGCATCTTTGACACTTCTAACCATAACCTCCTGCCTGTCACTGGTGTGACACCAGCAGCCTGCTCTCTGGAGCCTTCTCACACTCTGATTTTCCCCTTTCTCAAAACCATACTCTCCTGAGACTGTCCAGACAGGAGCTCCTACATCTTCTGCTTCAACCCCACCCCACCTATTCCCAGCGATGATGTCATTAAAGCAACTCACCTTCGATTATCAAGCTGGCTTAGCTTGCCCTAGAAGGCCTTCCTCTCATACAGATCTGATTAGCCTTGCAGTAAGTGAGCTGCAGGAGTTTGGCTTTGATCAGGATAAGGAATGTGACTCTGTTATCCCCCTGCCTCCTCCACAGTATCCCAGACTTCCCCAACTCTTGGGACTCCTGGCTTTCTGCCACTTTGCCTCCTCCTGAATGCTCTCTCTGAGCCCAAGATTTTACCCTGCTCACAACACCACATCTCCAGCAGGCTTTGTCAGTACACCTGACCCCCACACACTTCCATGAATCTCCTCTTTCTCCACCCTTCCCTTTCCCAATTTTACAAGGAATCCTCTAGGTCTGAAGAAGTGCCTAAGCCAAACTGGCAGGTAGAGTTGCCAGTTTGTGGACACTAATGGGACATGATGTGACCTTAGCCCACCATTCACCCCAGCAGCAGCCCAAAACACTCTCAATGGACAGAAACTCAGTTACAATACTCTCCCTGTTTCAGAGGTTCCATACTGACTCTTCATCTTGGACCACTTCTGTATCTGCCTTGTGTCCTACTTTTATGGATGGACTTGGAGGGGGCATTTCTACTCAGGCACCATGAACTATTCTCACAACTTGGAGAAAGGACATATCTGAGTGACAGGAAATGGACAGGGGTTGGGGAGAAGGAAGGCAAGTCTTCAATGACAGGTGTGTTACAACCAGATCCCATCGCAGTATCTCAGAGCAGGCGCACGGGAACAGTAATTAGCGTACACATAGCCACACAAGCACAAATTGCAGAACCATTATTTTGTAATTTCCATAACGAGGCCTCTGGAATAAGAATGAAGCTGAAGGAGAGGGAAGAGGCACGGCCCTCCCTGAGGGAGCTCAGAACTGTGCTGCTGGGTCCCAGGACCAGTTCTCCAGGACCACATGGAACAGATCAGCTGATCTCCAAGTGGCAGAACACTGACTGAGCGCTCTACTCTGGGGTTTCGTCGGAGCAGAGCTTCTCAGAGTGTCCATTTTAATGGGGTGAGGGAATCTGTGGCAGCAGAGAAATGTAAAAGGCTACACGCAGTGCCAGTTCCATGTGGGCATGGTCCTGGGGATGATGGGCATGGGTCCTTCATTGGACAGAGACACGGTTCTTTTCAATGGAGGCATGGGTTTTATATGATGGAGTTACAGGTTCCATTTGGATGAAGCCGGAGTCTTCCTTTGAATACACTCAGAGATGCCATTCCTGTGAAAGCACAAGACCAGAAGGTACAACAGTTCCGTGGGCTCAGATCTCTATCGTCAACTCAATGGCCAGCCTTCTGAGCACCAGTTCTCTAACAAGACTCTATAAGGGCAGCTCCCTGGCACTCTCAATCGCTTTTACTTAAGTCTCATTCTTAATCCTGCCACTATCTTCAGTTTAGCATTGAGACACTGGGTGCTATATTCTAGAGCAATGTGGCTTCTGATTACAAGACCTCTTACGACAAGGACCTTCTCTCTGTCTGGAGAAACTAGAGAAAAGGAGAGATGATACAGAGAAGGAAGGGAGCTTGCAAAAATCGACAGGAAAGTCTCCATATAAGACCAACAAAGAGTGAAGGTTAAATTGAATTAGGGTTTTATTTGTTTGATCAAACTACGAAGTTCTGGATGATCCTCAACTAGTAGTGTAGACCAGGCTAGTCTTGAGCTGTCAGCAATCCCCATCCCTCTGGCTCCTGAGTACTGAATCACAGGCATGAATTGTCTTTGCAGCCACACTGAAAAGGTACATTTCTTGGCTTTTCAGGAGTTTTCTTTTGCCAGATCTTTTCAGGCCCATTCATTGCTATTACAAGTGTCTTGCACATGTGTGTGGCCAGCTTTCCCTAAGGGACAGCTCAAGCTAGCTCCTGCCTTGTTCTGCCTCTCTCACATAGATGGTACTGGTAAAACTTTCCTCTGTCCAAATGTCCATCACCACACTGGCAACCCTTTCAAAAGTCTCTACCTAGACAGTTATGGTGGAAAGCAGGTATTAGATTGGTAGGGCTCAGGACAGAGGGCCCAAGAAGCCACACCTGGCTGCTGTTCTCAGCTGTCTACTACTGCACATTGAAGACATAGGGTTAGGTCTAGAAGACAGGCTGTTCCAGAGCTCTGAGAACACACTGCCATAGAGCATGCCTGTGTCTCTTACTTTTTCCATTTTCTCCCCTACTTGGGCACAATGGCTGAGTCTGTCTTGAAGACTCATGCTAAGCTGATCAAATGAGCATTCAGAAGAAACCAGGAAACAGTAAGTGCTTCCATCCAGGCTCAGAGCTAATTACTTTTCAGTCCCCGATACCTGGCTTTACCCTCCGGGCCTCAGTTCCATCGTCTGCAAAATGGAGAGGCAATATTAGTGCCTACTTCAAAGACTTTGTAAGGATTAAAGGAATTGACACCACAGCGTGCTTCCTATAGAATCCACCACATAAAAAGCCTCCAAAATTGGTCGCAGGGTTCTGAGGAGATGGTCAATACTCAGAAGCAGATGACTAAACAGACAGCAAGGGTTGGTCTTCAGATGAATGCAGCAGTGTCTCAAAATCCACCAAGTCAAATGCAAAGGCCTCTACTTCTCCAAAGCCTCCTCTTGTAGTTATTGGTATAGCCCTCAAATGGGCCCCCACAGTCTGCCAAAGGTCCCCCTGTAGGGTGTCAGGAATGTGTCACCTGCCAAAGTCTTAATGGCTACCCCATCTCACATCCTTCCTATTGTCTCCTCATCTCACAATCTGCCTGTCAGCTTCTCTTAGCACATCTCTCTCACTCTGAAGCAATTTCTCAACCAGTTCCACTATCCCATGGCCTTGCGGTGTACACTAGAAAGCAGGCATTCCCATCTCTGGAAACAGGTTCCTAAACTATGAAGGAGAGGGCTAACGTGAGAGCTCAGGGGGAGGACATGACTGCTGGGACAGAAGTTGGCTCACAGTGGGTGAAGGGGACAGAGAGGAGGGGCACCTCTGCTGCATCAGTGACAGAGGCAGAGGAAGCCTGGGAAGGATGCTGTGAGCCACAGGTGAGGCTGACAGGTGAACTGGGAAGCTGACTCTGGTTGCTATTCCTATAGAGATGGAATGGCGGTCCCCACACTCATCTCCGGCTCTACACTGGAGAGGAAGCCAACAATGTTTCCAGGAGGCTGAGACTTGCCCTCCTCAGGGTTCTGGGGCTATTTTCCTCTTTTCTCTAATTCTATCTTTCTTAAACAGAGTTATAGAGAAATTATTGGCATATCATAAAATTTAATGTAAATGTATAGTGTGATGGGTTTTAGTAACTTCATGGAGTTGTACAACCACTGTGATACCATTTTTAAAAAACTTCAATCACCCCAAAAATGTGGCTTTGCCATCTGAAGCATGAGCTTCAGGCATCCCTAACCTACTTTGTTTCCAAAGATTCACTCTTTCTGGATTTTTAAAAAAATAAGTTATTGCTTTTTACTGCCGTTTCTCACACATCCCATATAGTTAAGGTTTCTCCATACCGTATTTCCATTTTACTGATGTGTGATAGTCCCATGAATGGATATACCACAATCTGCTTATCCATTCATTACTTGGTGAACAGCTGTATTATTCCCCCACTTTCTTGCCTATTATAAATGATGCTGTTGTGAACATCTGAATGCAAGCCACAATTTGGACAAGTGTTTTGATCTCTTGAGTAGCAAGAGGAGGCAGAACTGCTGGGTCTTGTAGTAAATTTATGTTTAACTTTAGAGACTGTCAAACTATTTTCCCAAAGGGGCTATGCAGCCTTACACTCACACCAGGATTATCCGAAGCTTTGGATTTTTAGAATTCAGAAGTTGTATGCCCTCCAGTGGAGGGGTGGGCTGTTGTACTGACTCTAGTTTCCTGTAGACTAGTGAGGTTTAGTACTTTTCCATGGACGTATTAATCATCTGTCTTTGCAGAAATGTCTACTTGGCTCATTTTAAAATTGAGTTGTTTGATTTCTTGTTCTTGCATTTAAGTGCCTTTGTCTATTTTAACCACAAGTTCCATATCAGACATATTCCGTGCAAATAGATGCTCTCATGTCTGGGCATTGTCTCCTAATTTTCTTAATGGTGTTTTCGGAAAAACCCAAATTTCCCTTTGATGGAATGTAATTTATCAAGTTTTTCTTATGTATTGCACTTATGGAGTCATAGCTAAGGAGTTATAATTTCCAATGTTACAATTTTTCACTGAACTTTTAAAGGTTTATTATTATTATTATCATCACCATTATCAGGGCTGGAGAAATGACACAACAGTTAAGATCATGTATTCCTCTTGTAGAGGATCCAGTATTGATGTGAGGTGTGTGTGTGTGTGTGTGTGTGTGTGTGTGTGTGTGTGTGTGTGTATGTGTATGTGTGTGGTATGTGGAATGTGTGTGTGTGGTGTGTGTGTAGTATGTGTGGAGGTGGAGTGTGTGTGTGTATGTGTTGTGTGTGTGTGTGTGTGTGTGTGTGTGTATGTGTTGTATGTGTGTGTGTGTCTGGTGTGTGTGTGGTATGTGTGTATGTGTTGTGTGTGGGTGTGGTGTGTGCATGTGTGTGTATGTGTGATATGTGGTGTGTGTTTGTGTGTATGTGTGTGTGTGTGTGTGTGTGTGTGTGTGTGTGGTGTGCATGCTATAGCATGCTTATATGGTTCAGAGGACAATTTCTCGGACTTTCTTCTCCCCCTCCATCTTTATGCATGATCTAGGAATCAAACTCAGGTTGTCAAAATTGCATTGCAGGTACTTTCTCCGCTGAGCCACCTCAATGGCCCTCATAGAAGCTTTAAGGTTTCTTGATTCTCTTTGACTCTGATCCTTTTGTCGTGAATATTTGTGTGTAGTGTGAGATAGGGGTATTGGGCTTTTCTCTTGCATATGTTTAACTGCTCAAGCCCATATTTTCCCTTCTCCACAAGGGGTCTGCCACTCTTGGGATTATTTCCAACCATTTACCATTACATTTACATGACTAATCTCTTAGGCATCCCCAGCTGCCTCAAACAGGAGAGAGCACCTACCTACCTACAGGGTCCAAAGAGAACAATCTGGTGCTCACTTGTGAGGGCCTTGCAGGTACAGAACACGCCCCCACCGTCAGTGTGGCTGGCCCCATCCATCATCCTCATCAAGAACGAAGAGCCCAGTGGGAGGATGGGAAGATGGGAGGTTGATGACGAAGAAGCAGGAGAGCAGCTTCCTGCTAAGCTGCATCTCTCTTCCAACCTCAGGTCTGAGAGGAGCAGATAAAGTCCTATAAGTCACCATACCCCATTGGTAGTCAAGTCCCTGTCCCAAAGAGAACACAGACTCCCTCTGCTCCAGCCACTGGAAGGGGAGAGGCAGGGGCAGGGAAAAAAGCCACTCCCTCCCTTCAGAACCTCATCAGGTTCACGAAAGCATCAGATAAAGGGATTTTCTCCCCAGGGACTGGAGCCACATGCTGACAGAAATGGGGAAATCAGGGCTATGAAACTGGAGGGCAGAGAGCAGACAACAGCTCAGCGCTCAGCGGCAGGTCTGCTCATCAGGAGGCCCACAGAGTGCTGGTATCCATTCCCAGGCAATCTAACCCTGGCAGACGAAAGGAAAATGCCAGCAGAGACTGGCAGTCTAGATGTCTGAATTCCCAGACGTTCCTGCTGCCAGAGCACTGGCAAAGCTGCCCTGGCCTCCAGGGAGGGCAGTATGGCAGGTGGGCGGTGACTGACGGTGCTACCATCCTAAGGGGAATCCCTGGCCCCATGGAGAGTGGTACAGGCTGTCAGCCCTAGACTTCCAAAGAACTTCCTATACCTACCTCCTAGACTTTCCTCCCTCAGAGGCCGTTTACACCCCTACAAATCCTTCCTAATATAGTTTCCCTGGTAGGGGTGCATTAACGAAAACACATAGAGAATTGCAAGCATTTTCACCATGGCTCCTTTGAGTAGCTGTCAGGAATTATGTGGTGGGTTATCTTGAGGGTATCATTCCATCGTCCCTGTACACATCCTGCTTCTCTGTCTTGATTGGCCCTTTAACATGACCGGTATGACCTTTGCAAGTAACATGTAGTAGAAAGCAAGAAGACACGGGATTGTAAACATATAAAGTTCAAAAAGAACCTGATGTGACCTAGTGCCACCTCTTTCCATTCATGTTGGAAAACAGGTTCAGAGGGGAGGAGAGTAGCCCACCGCCACAGCACAAACCTGAAATAGGGGTTCGCATTTATAATCCTAGTACTTGGAAGGATGCTGAGGCAGAAGATTGTTCTGAGTTTCAAGGGCAGCTGGGCCCTGGGGACACAGTAAGTTCCAACCAGTGTTGGCTTCACTATGAGACTCTGTCTCAAAACAAACAAACAAACAAACCTAACAAAACAGGACTCAGTCCAGTTGGTCAAGTGTTGGCCATGCAAGCTCGAGGACATGAGCCTGGATCCTCAGCAATCACATTAAAGAAAAGACCTAGGTATATATCTGTAAACCGGGACTGGGAAAGAGGCAAAGACAGGAATATTCCTGAGGCTTCTTGGCTAGCCCATCTTGTCAAATCAAAGCAGTGAGCTCTTGTTTGAGTAAGAAGAAGCCTCAGGAAGTAGAGTCTTGTCAAGGAAGACATTCACTGTCTACCTCTGGCCTCCACACATATGACACGTGCCTACCACTCCAACATACACACTAACACACACACACACATCATAAGAAATAAACAGAAGTAAGGACATGGTAGAGGATTCTGGGGCACCTAAGTTAGCAGGAGGACTGACTCTGAACTGGTGACCACTGTCTCCCTGGGAGAGAGCCACATCAGTTGCTTTCAGTAATGAAATAAGTCAAGATCTAATTGAAGCTGTTGTACTCAGTAGCAGATGGGTGAGAGTGTTCCTAACAGCAGGGACTGGGTTGTATTTACTCAATAAAACCCCAGAGAACTAAGGAAATATTTAAGGAATAGAATTAACCCTAAAACAAAATCACTCAAGGGTTTTTGCATATAAAAATCTGGAGAAAGAAAAGACTAGCAATCTGTGGAAAGTTCTGAAGTTGCATGTGTTCACGTTTCCATTCTTCTTTAAAAGAATATTCCAGCTAAGGGCTGGGGAGATGTCTCAATGGGTAAAGGGCTGCTGTGCAAGTGTAAGATCTGAGCTGGGGCTCCCTGGCACCCCTGCATGCATTCTGCAGCCCCTGCTTTGAGAAAGTAGAGACAGGAAGATTCATGGACCTTGCTGACCGGTTAGTATAAACAAACTGGGTTCAGTGAGACTTTGTCTCATAAATAAATAAACAAACAAACAAACAAACAAATATCTATTAAGAAGGTAGCCGATGTGGACCTCTGACTCCAGGTATGCATGTGCATATGCAACACAAATATGTGCACACACATACAAAAGACACACACAATCAATACATGAATTTGTTTTAAAATGAAGACATTCCTGTTACTACATAAGGAAGAAACAGCAGGCAGAAGGGAACGTTCACACTTTGCAAACACTGATGGAATCCTGGAGGCCGGGCCATGAGAATCAGGTCCTCTGCATCTCAGATGGACAGACAAATGTACTGTGACTCCAGGAAAAGAAACAAGCCTCAAAGATTTGTTTCCAAAAAAACCAGCTCAGATCTCATCAGGTCCAAGACTTCCTCTTTACAGGAGATAGGGGGGCCAATAAACACACTAGACAACATTGCAGCTGGCCACACAGGCCAGGAGGTGCTTCCTGGGACAAACAACCTGGTTTCTTCAAGGGACAGATTTCAAGAAAATCTAATGGAGCCACAGTGAGAATATGGATTAAAAGATACTCAAGAGGTACAACAAGCCAATTTCAATTTAAGGACCTTTTTAGGTACCGGATGCACACAGATGAAAATAAAAAGATGGTGTATTTAGGGAATTCTGAAGGCTCCCTGCATATCTGATGGCTGCCAGGGATGGTTGTAAATTTTCTTAGATATGATAATGGCCTGGTGGTGATTTTCTCTAAAGAGCCCTTATCTTTTAGAGATACACTCTGAAATATTTACTGATAAAATGATATATTGGATGTGCTTCTGCATAAGGACAAGATAGAAATGGATTGGCCTTGGGTTAATAATTGCTGTGGCTGAATGACGGGAGGGAAGTGGGTTCTCTGCTTTTGTGCGTGTTTCAAATTTTCCATTATGCCTGTATTCAAAAGTTATCTGACTGGAGGAGAAGTACTGAGGATGCCTTAGAAAATCAGATGGTGGGTGAAGAAGGACCAGCCCTCTCTTGGAGTTTCCATTGCTGCGAGGGATAAGAAGAAAGAAGATGGCCAACGGCTGAATACACAAGCAAGAAAATTTCCTAAAGTGATTTTTTTCTCTATTGAAAATGAAATAGAGCTGAGTTGGAGGTGGATCTTGTCACTTGTCGCCAAGCCCGATAGCCTATGTTGGATCCTTGTAACCTATATGGTGGAAGGAGAGACGCCCCTCCCATCAGCTGACCCCTGACCTCTGACCTCCATACACATACATGTATGTGTGCACCACCTCCTCCCCCCTACACATGCATACACAAAAATAAAATAAAACAATAGTGAATGCAATGAAAACATTGTTTTTAAAGAAAACATGGCTAACTGAAGTAAGGTAGGGGTAAGAAAGAGTACCAAAGGAGAGGGTACTTTAGGCTGTTAGGTCAGAGATGGTCAGAAACAACACACAAAGGATGAAGGTATTGGCTGAGTGGGTGAGCGAGCTTGGTTGCTTTTCAAATCCCTAGAACCTACATAGAAAACCAGGCCTGGTCTCCTGGGCCTACAAACTCAGCACTGTGGGAGAGAAGGGCAGGATGGCTGGGGCTTGCTGACCCCCGGCCTTGTTCCAGGTTCGATGAAGTACTCTGTCTCAAAAGAACGAGAAAGAAAGCAACAGAGCAGGGTAATTAATGCCCTCCTCTGGCTTCTTCTACACATGGATTGTATACACACACACACACACACACACACAGAAAGAGAGAGAGAGAGAGAGAGAGAGAGAGAGAGAGAGAGAGAGAGAGAGAGACTTGTCTAATGGAAGCTGTGGCAGGTGCAAAGGTCCTGAGGTAGGCATGACTATAGGATGTTCCAGAACAGCAGGGAGGCTGGGGTGACAGTAGGTTAGGTAGCAGGGCATGGGCAGAATCAGTCAGAAGACAGAGGATGGGAGAAGACTGCTTTAAAGGTCAGCAAAATTGATCTCATTGATTTCCCAGGCCAGCATCTGATGGCTGTTAGCAGTGGACATTAGTGGAGACGAGGCGAGAAGCAAGAGGTGGGTCTAGGTTCAGGTTGGTTATTTATTGCTCCGGAGATGGGGCCCTAGAGTTAGCAGTTTGATTAGAAACAGGGTGAGGAAGGAGTTGAAGAAAGGAACCAAAAATGACCTAACTTTACCTGAATTCCAAACTGGACTGTGGTAGGTAGGACCATGCACTGGGTTGGTGAACCATGGAGGTTGGGTAAGAGTGAAACTGAGGAGGAGAAAAGCCCAGAGTTCTGTGTGGTCCAGCCTGAGTGTGAGATGCCTATCAGCCATCAGGGGAGCTGTCAGGTCCATGGGTGGATGGATATATGACTCTGGGCTGGGCTGGAGATGCAAATTATTGAGACATTAGCATATAGATGGCATTTAGAGCTATGAGCTTTCCTGCTCATTGCCAAACTAAAGCACTAAGAGGAGGTCCCCGGGAACCTCCACTGAATGGTGCTGGAACAGAAGGCGATGTCAAACTGCTCTCAGTTTTCAAACCCTAAAGCCCAGGGTCCAGAGCTCATCCTCAGGTCGCTCACTCCAGAACTGTAGCTTCCCTTTATGACTGCTGGAAGGAAGGAAGCCTCATAAATCCCTTCTTCCACTTAGCATATTCAAATCCTACCTCCTTTAAGAGTCATTTTATTCCAAGTCTTAGCCTAGTCATGAATGTCCCTTCCCTCCTCTGGGTTCCCAACACTGTATCTGAGTTTCATATTATTTGGCTCCCCAGTGAATGTTGTGGTTTCCTGGGCCTTGTCAACCTCCCACCCCCCACCCCACCCCACCCCAAAAGACTGCTGACAGAGCTGACCTCCTCTTTGCATTCAGTTGAAGAAAACAAGTGCTGGGAGCCTGGATTCCCTTATAATTCTTGCCAGAAATCCTTCTGAACTGTTGAAGATCACGTCAAAGCCATGAGCTATAGCAAAGCCAAGTCACAGCAGTGAAGGGAGGTTGGCAGAGTGGTCTCTTAGGCTCTTGAGGATGACGCTCAAAGGTGATTTTCTCATCCCTCCCCCTCCCCAAAGCTTCCAGACACACTCCCCCCACCCTTGGAGAGCCCCCATTGATCGCCACTCTTCTTCTGAACCCTCTCTCCTTGGTTCTGAGAGACCCCTCACTTTTTGGCAAGGCCAGCAGCCTGAAAGAACATCAAACGGAAACCCCACTCTGAGCTTGCACAACAACTAGTGACCAAGGAAGGGTTTGCGATGGCCCAATTCTGAGGTCCTTTCTGGTTTTAATTGAATTGATTACCATATAAGAGCACGCACTATAAAGATTGATTTGGAGTGGATGAAAGACCCAAATTTAAAAAGCTAAAACTGCAAAATTCTTTGAAAAAAAAAACCACAGGCATAAATCTTCATGTCCTTGGGTTGGGTAATGAGTTTCTCAGCTACGACACCAAAGCACGGCAACAAAAAGAAATAATAGGTAAATTGGATTTCATCGAAATCAAAAACTTTCATGCTTCAAAGGACACTATCAAGAAAGTAAAAAAAAAAGACAAACCACAGAATGGGGAAAAAATTGGAAATTATATATCTGATAAGATTGTACCAATAGGGGTATGTAAAGAACTCTTACAATTCAACAATAAAAAGTAAAATAGCCCAATTTTAAAAATAGGCAAAAAGTATAGCCTAAACATCTCTGAAGATATCCCAATGGTCCCAATAAATACATAAAAATGCATTCAGCATCATTAGGGAAATGCACATCAAAGCCTCAGTGAGATGCTACTTTGCACTCAGGATGGTGGCAATAATAAGAGAGACAGGCAATAGAAGAGCCAGGGATGTGGAGAAGCTTACATTGTCGGTGGGAAGGCAAGGATACTGAAAAGGAGTTTATCAGTTCTAGGAGCTAAGAATAGTGTGTGACCCAGAAACTCTGATCCCAGACATACACCTAAGAAAACAGAAAAGTTACATCCTCACAAAAGCTTGCACTACGATGTCAACATCAGCATTATTTGGAGTAGTCAAAAAATAGAAATAAATTAAATACTCATCTGCTAATAAGCAGAGAATCAAAATGTGGGCTATCTATACAATGGGATATTATTCAGTCATAGAGAGAAGTGAAGTTCCTTGCTGTAGACACAGGCTACCACCCGGAGAGCTTTAAAACGTGCTAAGTGAGCAAAGCCAGTCACAAAAGGCCATGCAACTTCACTGATAGAAAATGTTCTTCATGGGCAAATCCACAGAGAGAGGACAGGTCTTGGTTGTCAGGGATTAGGGGTGCTGAGGATCATAAGCGGCAGGTGAATGTATGCGGGCTTCTTTTGGGTGATGAAATATTTTAAAATGAGATAGTGGAGATGGCTGTATGAGTTTGTGATGCTTTAAAGGGTTTTTTTTTTCTATATATGAACCAAACTTCACCACGGAAGGCTTGTGGGCTTGTAAGCTGGCATGAAGCATACCCTGGCATTCTTCCCCTGACCCCCCCAACCCTCAGTGGCTCAGCACTTCTTGTTGACTGTCCTTTGTACAACTGCACTCCTATGATTGTTTGTTGATGGAGGCATCTTCTCTCACGGGCCCTTAGTGAAGAAGTCACCTGGGGCTATGTTCCAGAATAGCTATATATGTCCTTGTGCCCTGGGCTTCTATACCATGGTGGCGGGATCTCAGGAGACAGAAATCAAAAGCAGATAGTTTCTGAGGGCCTTGGCCCAGCAAATAAGAGCCTATGGGCAGGCACTGCATCTGACATACATGGACATAGGAATGCCACAGAGATGTGATCAAGGTCACATGGTGACAGAGCAGGCACAGAATCTATAGCTCCAAATCCCATTGTGTCAAAAGGCTTGTTTAGCTCCTCTGGGGACATAAGACCCTGGCCTGCCATTTCATGACTATAGGTCACCACCTTCATCAAACCCATTAAGAAGCCACACCTAAAGCTGGTACAGCCCCATACCCCCTACACACACACACACACACACACACACATTGGGCACACTCTGACAGACTATGTAACAACCACACCTAAGTCACAGTGGGTGTAAGGGGCTGCCTGCCTCACTCTCCTGTCTCTTGTCACCTTTGCCACCATCCTTTCCTTCCTCTCCCTCCTGCTTTCTCAGCTCTTGTGGGGTTTGTTGTTTTTTTGTTTTTTTTTTTAAGTTGTTTTGAGCATGCAGAGTTCACTCCTCAGGTAGTGGCTAATTGGAAGACCTGCTTGTAACCGTGCGTGCTGCCAGGGAGTAGTCCTGCAGGAGAAAATTGACCCATGTCACAATATCCTGGGAAATGTGGTACTCAGGCACTCTCAGCGACACCGGAATTCTAAATGTCAGCTTAGCGGCCGTGGAGCAGTAAATGATTGGGTACCACTCAGAGGCGACTCCTTCAGTAATGAAATTTTTCCTACCTCCAGTGTAAACCTGCCAGAGATGCTAGTGTGAGTTTCCTTGTTTCTTATCATAGAATTAGGAAAGAAGAAGCTACTGGACACAGGGGACCAGCCTGATGGACAACGGGGTACGTGAGGAACACTGGCTGATGCGACTGGCTTCATAGGGTCCATTATGGCTTGACTGTCATGGGCTTGACCAGGGATGATAACTACCTTCCGCACATGCCCCCTTTCGACTGCATTCTGCTCACGTGTCACTGGGTAGTCTTTTTTTGGGGGGGGTGAAGGGGGGTTTCAAGACAGGGTTTCTCTGTGTAGCCCTGGCTGTCCTGGAACTCACTCTGTAGACGAGGCTAGCCTTGAACTCAGAAATTTGCCTGCCTCTGCCTCCCAAGTGCTGGGATTAAAGGCGTGCGCCACCACTGCTCGGCTTCACTGGGTATTCTTGAAGAAAGGTTTCCTGTCATCAAATCCTGGGAAAATATCACACTGAATTGTGTTAAAAGCCAGCTTGGCCGGCCACTGTCACCAGTGTCTCCCCACTAAACTCTACTGGAGGCTGAAAAGCACACTGGACTATGCAAGTTCTGAGGAATCCTGCAAGTGATGTACATCCTGTATCCTGCATCCCGAGTCAGGATGATTAGAACCCCCCTATGAAAAGCTCAGGCACCTACTAGGGGCCTGAGCTCTGTGGAGCTTCGGATGCTGGGACAGGACTCCACGTGTAAGGGGCAGGTGGGTGGGATGAGACAGTGAAGCCAAAGCAGAAGAAGCATTCTTAGCCTCTGATACCGGGGTCCAGTGAGCACAAGTCCCATATGAAATGTTCTTGGAGTCTCTGGTTTTTCTCAGGATGGTAAGATGGGCAGAACCTTCACAGAGATAAAATGATACCTAACCTAAGAGGTTAGCATGGGGAAAGACCAAGAGATGCTTTCCAGATGGCCCTCCAGGATGAAGAGCCCAGGACATCCCCCCCAAGATCTGCAATGGTGGTAAAAGAGATAAAAATAAGCAAGCAAGAGAGCCCCTTGTGGGGCCTGGCCCCCTGTGCAGGGCAGAAGAGTCTCAAGGAGGGCAGAACCCAGTGTCTGCCAGGAAGGCTACCAGACCACCATTCCCATTTCTATACTCAGTACAACTCAGTCATTACAGGGGTCAGACACCAGTGTTGTGATGAGGTCCCTTCATTTGCCTTCTGCCACGTCCACCAAGTGAAATTAAGAGCAGAGATCCGAGGATGCTCAGGGATCCAGTGCTCAACTCTACCTGGCTTTTTGCAGATCCATCCCTCTGTCTCCTGATCTGTCTGTTTGTGGTCCAGCTAACATGGCCTACCCCTCTGCCAACCCCATAGGTCTGGTCTCACCCCAGAGAACCACTGCCTTTGGAGGGGGCACATTGTGGGCAAAATCCAATATTTCAGTATGTGATTGCTCTCTACAGCTGATCAAATGTGATTTTCCAGTTGAGAGAGAAAAATAAATTCACTAAAAATGAAAAAAGAGAGAGAGAGAGAGAGAGAGTTAAATGGAAGCCAATAACCTAAAAGACAAAGGATTCTCATCGTGGCCCAAGCAGGTAAGAGCTCCATTTTCTGGGGAGTCCCATAAAAGAACATGCTTTTGTATGCCTGTGTTGCATATAGTCCACATGTAGACATATGCAAGCATGGCACAGTGCACACATGTCAGGGCATATGACTGTGACACTGTATAACAGAGTCACCACACTCAGAACCTGGGAGGAAGAGTGACAGAAGACCTGGGAATGTAAAACAGTGGACCCTCTGAGTACAGGGACAGAGGAACCAACTTCAAGATGACCTTGTCCTTTGAGAGGGAAAGAAGGCCGGATAGGAGGGAATTAGAAAGCACTCCAGAGTGAGGGAGACAAGAGGGGGGATGGCTTAAGAGTAGAGGACAGAGGCTCTGGAAAGGTGGTCTATAAAGTGTTTACTGCACAAACATAAAGACCTGAGTTTGATTCCTAGAATTTATGTTAAAAATAAGCTGGGCATGCAAGTATAATCCTAGCATTGGAGAAGCAGAGACAGGTAGACTTCTGACTTCTGGGGCTTTCTGGCCAGCCAATCTAGCAAAGATTTGATATCAGCCTCTGGTCTCCTTTCTCTTTCTCTCTCTCTCTCTCTCTCTCTCTCTCTCTCTCTCTCTCTCTCTCACACACACACACACACACACACACACACACCACTTTCCCTCTCACCCTAACCCCATATCTCTAACACACAGGGAGAGGAGGGAGAGGGAGAAGAAAGAAGAGGAGATGGGGACAGAACGAATTCAAGACACAGAGGGTTCTAAGGAGCATGTGGAACTAGAAGTTCAGGCATTAGGGACCTGGGGACTTGATAACTGAAACTAATTATTGAGGTAAAACCAGAAACTGCTCAAAGGAGAAAATCAGAGAGAGGGAAGGGAGAAAGACAAAGAAATGAGATATCCATGCTGTGTAGAGCGGGGTGTGCCCTGAGCCAGGAGGGTCTCAGTGTAGATGCTGGAGACTCTAGGCCAACCTCTGCCTCCCATGGAGGCTCCTCCTACAGCTTTCGTCTAGACTCTGGCTTCCATTCTGCCTCCTTTGGTCCCTTTCTTACACACAGTCCTCGTGCAGGGTCTTCTGCTGGGGTGGACACTGCAAACTTATCCTGAGCAGCACATGGTACCTGGGGCTCATCTTGGCACCTGTCTATGAACCTGTGCTGGGCCCCTCCTCTGCCCTGGCCCCTCCTCTGCCCTGCCCCCTCCTCTCCTCTGGCCTCCTCTCCCCTAGCCCCCTCCTCTCTCCTCATCCTGTCCTTTGCTCTGGCCCCCTCCTCTTCCCAGACTTCATTTAATCCTGGTATCAGGATACTCCTGGTATGACATGTGAGGGTCTGTGCACAGCTGCTCCTTTACCAGGGGTCACTAAGCAGGCCTAAAGGATACTTCCCCTTCTGCTTGGGACAAGCAGATGTTCCCTGCTCAGTCCTCACAGGTGGATACTGAGCAGAGTGGAGAACTGGCCCAGAGCTCAGCCCTTGGGGGACTCCCACCCTGCTTTCCCTCTATACCCAAGACTCTGTGCTGGCAATTATCCCTGATTTCAGAGCCTCCCGCCTCGTATCCACTTCCCACTGCCCACCTGTCTCATTTGTGCCTGAGAGGGCTCTAAGAAACCCCAAGCATCTTTGTGTGGAAAATGCATTAGAAAGCATGAAATCTATTGGAAATCTAATGAGACCAGAAGAGAAATAGAAAGACAAATTCAACTTCTTTCTGGTAGTACCGGCTTTGATGCTGCTCCAAGGAGCCTGGGAGTGGGCAGGGCTCTCTTTGTGCTCAAAAGGGCCCTGGATGAAAGTCAGCAGACCTGTGTTCACCTTCACGCCAGCTCTGGCCCTTTGGTGGAGGCAGATAAACCTAGCTTTGGGAGTGAAACAGAAAGTGTTTCACACCGTCTGCCAGCAATGGGTTCTCCCCCAGATTTCAAAAGCCCATAGAGGACGGTGATTGGGTCTCCTGCTGCAGAGGGAGCCCTACTTTCTTCATGCCCCATGCCCGATAGATGGAGCTACACCTTTGAGCCACTGGATCTGCTGAGGAATTCAATGTTCCTCTAATGTTTGAGCCTATTGGCATAATGACTACAGCTAGCAGCCTGAGAGTAAGTTGTGCAATTGGAGGGCAGCCAGGCTAGAGAATCGGGAGGAGACTCCCAGAAAGAAAAACACACAGAGACACACAGTGATACTTGAAAATTTTCAAGCCAGACTAGAGAGTAGGGAAGAGAGCCCCAGAAAGAAAATGACCCAGAGAAGCACCGTGATATTACCTACTCTCCTGTCCTCTGGGCTTCAGGAAAGAGTTTAACAAGAGAGAAAGAAAGTCTTCCTGGATGTAGGATAGAAGACAAGCCTCTCCAGGACCAACACACTGGATGTCTACACCAGTCCCCCTTCATCAGACCTGTGCAGAGGAGCCTCACATATGGACCTAAAGACAGCCATCTGAGCAGTAGGTGTCTGTCTGTACCGTAAACATGGGGCAAGCATCCTCTGTGGGTATGCCAGGCTTGTATACATGGCCCACGGACAAAGAAAGACACAGGAAGACAGGCCTGCACAGGGCAGGGGATTATCAGGACTATTTTTACAAAGCAATGCGAGTCTATAGGAGAAGCCATGGAAGACACCCAGGCTTTCTGCCAGCCGAGCAGATGGATGACTATGTTGGGAAGAGACTGGATCTATTCAAGTTCAGTCACTCACAGGGTGGCTTGGTGGACAGGTCTGTACCTCAGCTCTCTCACATGAAGAAAATGAGCATAAGGGTATCGACTCCATGAGGTTACAGCCAGAAACAACCATGTAGATGCAGAAAAAGGTGCCCCTCCCCAATGTGGGGACCACTTGATAGTTATGAGCCAGTGCTGTAACTGACAGGCTCGCTCCCTAAATATACAACCCAAAAGGCAAGCTGAAATGTAGGTACAATATGTTCTTTGAAGTGTTATGCGTGATCATTTTGGGAAAAACAGATACAAGCCAAATGTCCAATGTTAGAGAAATTGTTCAGCAAATGGTATAATAATACCCAAAGGTAGGCAGCCAAATGGGCAGCCATTTAAAAGAAGATTCTGGATTCTGTTTTACATATCACCATGCTTAAAAAAGAATGTTAGGTCCAAATTAACATCAACGAGATAAAGAGTCTACAAGTGAGTGCAAATAGACCAGAATACTGACAGAATTATGGGACTTTTTTTTTTTGCCCATTTCTTTATTATATTTCACTTCTCAAATTTTGGGCAGTATATAACTGTTAATTCCAGACTAACATTTTAATGTATTTGAGCCAAAATGAAAGCAGAAGGGGCTAAGGGGAGAGTGAGGCATCAAGACAAATACAGGCCTTTGGAAGCACGGAAGATACGAAGCCCATGCAGAGAAGAAAATCGCATCCTGTGATAAATCTGAGTTTATGAAGAATGAATACACCATGTTGGTGAAAATTGTGTTGTGTCTGGGGAAAAAAAGGAACAATAAATATGTATATGATGTAAATCTCGTAATAAATCTGTGAAGATCTTCTGAGCTAGCAAACTCACACCAAGAGGTCTGTCTGAGCTGTCTCCAGGTGAGCAGGGCCATCCAACAAGGAGGGGGCTGTGCCTGGGTTCCAGGCAGCTGCCCTCCCTCCTCCGCTGTGGTGCAATGGCCTTTGAAGCTCTGGTGGGCACAGCGAAGCGAGGGGAGGGGAGGACTCAGCATGCAGCACCCCTTCCTGGCATGTATCAGAGCACTCTCCATTTTTCCTCTCTGTGCCTGGCTCTCCAGCTCTCTAGGAGCCTGCATCTCAGCCTTTGTTCCATCCTGTTCTGCTCCAGTTCCATGTCAAGCCCCATTCTTCCACAACGAATCCAGAATTAAGCCCCAGGATTAAGGCTCAAACAAGAAAAGAAATGGTCACTGAACAGGAACAAATTGCATGCTACACCTTGCACCAGGACCTGGCACCCAGCAGTGAGAGTTGTCTCTCTGAGCTCAAGGAACCGTGCGTCGGGTCATAAGCCAGTGTAGACGCCCTGTGTCTTCCATGATGAGTGAGATTGCTCTAAAATTAGTTTATAGAATTGAATTGTTCAGAGAGAGTTTTAGAGAAACAGAACATCCCTCCCTCTCCTTCCTATCCCCCTGCTGCAGGTGATGGCCACCCCAAAGTCTATGAGGGCGGGGCTCCTGCAGGTCAAGGACTCAGGAAGAGCTGAAGCTTAAGAAAGTCACCGGTGGCCTAACTCCTTTTCCTTTGTGGGGAAATCAGTCGTGTAAGTGTGTGCTTGTATACAAATATATATGCATGTGGTTACAAATGTCTCTCCAGTCCAGAGGACACCCTCCTGTCATTCCTCAGGATGCTGGAGTTTTTGTTTTTGGGAGTTTTTTGTTTGTTTTTTTTTGTTTTTTGTTTTTTGGGTTCTTTTTTTTAATCCTGCTTCTTTATTGAGACAAGGTCTTTCATTGGCCTGCAATTTACCAATTCAGCAAGGCTGGCCATCCAATAGTCCCCGGTTTCTACCTATCCTTGTCCTCCCTATGCACCACCTGGACCAGTCTGTGTGTGTGTGTGTGTGTGTGTGTGTGTGTGTGTGTGCCTAAGCTTGGCTATCCTGGTTCTTGCTCTATAGATTGACCTTGAACACAGAGATCAGCATGCCTGTCTCATGGGATTAAAGGTGTGTACCACCATGCCTGGTTCTAAATTCAGCTGGGTAGGGTCTTGCCCCAAGGTCCCACTCCCTTAATCTGTTATTTCCTAGAACACAGGATTTTGCTCCGTTTCACTTCCTGGTATGCCTTTAATACTCGAACCATATATTTTATATCTTGCCTTTCTAAGCTTGCTATGCTTGTTCAAACTTCTCTTTGTGAGACTTAACCAGAGAACAAAGTCTCTGCTGGGCTTTTTTGTAACATCCTTTGTCAATGCAATTAATGCAATTAATCCAAGTCTCTTCACCTTAGCCTCAGGCAGACTTTTCAGACAAGGGTAAAAAGTAATGACATTCTTCACCAAAATACCACAAAAACAGTCTTTATGCCACATACTGAAATTCTTCTCCTTTGAAATCTCTTGGGCCAAGTCAACACAGTTCAAATTACTCCTAGCAACAAAGACTTCCATATTCCTACTAGGATGAGCCATTATGCCCCATTTAAAGCATTCCACTGAGTTCCAAATCCAAAGTCCAAAAATCCACATTCTTTCAAATAAAAGCATGGTCAGGCCTATCACAGCAATACCCCACTCCTGGTACCAACTTCTGTATTAGTTAGGGTTTTACTGCTGTGAACAGACACTATGACCAAGGCAAGTCTTATAAAAAAAAACATTTAATTGGGGCTGGCTTACAGGTTCAGAGGTTCAGTCCATTATCATCAAGGTGGGAGCATGGCAGTATCCAGGCAGGCATGGCGCAGGAGGAGCTGAGAGTTCTATGTCTTCATCCAAAGGCTGCTAGTGGAAGACTGACTTCCAGGCAACTAGGGTGAGGATCTTATACCCACACCCACAGTGACACACCCATTCCAACCAGGTCACACCTATTCCATCAAGGCCACACCTTCAGATGGTGCCACTCCCTGGTCCAAGGATATACAAACCATTACAGCATGTGTGTGTGTTCATGTGTGTATGTGTAGGTATGTTCACATGCCAGCGTGCATGCATGCATCTGCACTTGTGCATGTATGACTGCATGCATGTGCATGTGTGTATGTGTATGCACATGACAGTGTGTGTGCATATGTGTGCACGTGTACGTGCCTGCATGTGTGCATGTGTGTATATATATGTTCATGCATGTGTGGATGTGTGTGTTTGTGTGTATATGTGCATGCATGCATGGATGTGTGTGTTTGTGTGTATGTATGAATGTATGTGTGTGTGCATGTGTGTGTGTGTACATATGGAACTTGACTCCTCATGCTTACAATGTGATCACTTTACCACTGAGTCATCTGTCCAGCCTAGTTTCTTGCTTTTATAAAATTGATACTTACAACTGATTAGGTCCCGCCCATATTCTGGAAAATTGCTTGCTTCTATCCAAGTCTACTGATTTACATGTCATTCTCACATAAAATATATTTTCATGAAAACATCCAGAATAGTTTTTGACCAGAATATCTGGATCCTGCACTTGCCACACTGACTCAGAGGTTAGCCACCTCCTGCTATTATACTCTTATAAGGTTTCTTTATGAGAAAGAGCGATGATCTTCAACAATCTCTTGCTTTGGCCTAGAGCTGGCAAAGCCTACCTTCAGATTCAAGCCCTGGGACTGAGCACCACTGTCTTTCCCATTCTTCTCCCTTTAAGTCAGAAGCAATCAAATGCTGTTCTCGGTTTCTCTTTCTCTTTCTTGCCCATTTACTCTGCCCCAGAGGTTTCCAGAGCACATCCCGGGTCAGAGACCATATTGAAAAAGACATCCATCAAGACAGCCAGCTCTGCAGTGTTTCTGGAAATACTCTCTCCACGCACACTGGGGAAGCAAGCCTGTCCCAGTACACTTGCCCAGTTGGCTCACTTCCCATTCTGACCTTTCACACAAGAACATTATGGGTTCCTCTGTGACTGGGTCTGAATATTGTTCAGCTCTCTCTACAATGATCTGGAGTTTTCCTTCTAGATGCACAAATAGGATAAGCCCTTGCCTTCCAAAGACAGATTAACACTGTCTTGGCAAATGGCATGTGCTCACCCCTGAGGTTAGCCCATCTGAACCATTCACATATAACATATAGAAACCGGTTAAAGAAAGAAATAGGTTTATCTCTTCTTGACCAGACCTCCCCTTTCCTGGTGTTCTGTCCTCCACAAAAGAGACTTCCCCTCCCTCTCCATGGACGGGAGTGAAAGATAGCCTTATTATAAACATTCAGAAGTGATTTGAGAAGTGACAGCATCTTTTAGAGCAATGAGGTGATGCATCCGGACTGCCTTCTCTGCCGTTTAACTTCCTGACAGGAGGCCCAGAACGTGGGGAGATTGATTGTCCTGCACAAAGTCAAGTAAATAAATAGCAATGCTTAATGCAATCATTTTCCATATTGCCTCATCAAAGCCCACACAGTCAAAGGCATTTATGAATTCCGTAGGTCCTTCCTCTTGTCATCTTTCCAGCATGCCGCTCTCAAAGATGCCTTTAGGTGGGGAGAAATAGGAGAAGAGGTGCTAATCAATCTTGGAGCTAGGATCGGAAACGATTTGGAAGGCAGACAGCTCGCTGGAGCCATTCCGAAATTCAGGTCAGAAACCTCCCAGGCACTAAGTCATTACAAGACTCATAGGTGGATGGATGGGGGGATTTATCATTAGGAAATAGCATCTTTGGGTCCTTTGTGTTGCTTTGAATTTATATAAAAGAATAGATTTTAGAAGGTGGTTAGGACTCCAACTCAGAGTAGGTATAAGCTGGACTGAAATGTTCCTGCCCACAGAGCTTGGTGGGCTTCCTACGTTGCTTCCTTTCAGTCATTCGCAAAATGAAGATTGCAGAGCCCCAGGAAATCAAAGAGAGATGGATTCTTAGTTAGGACTAATGGAGAGACATCTGAATTATTCTACCCCAACTTGAAAAATGTTGCCTGAGAGGATGGCTCCTTTGGAGAAGTGTTGACCAGATAGGTGTGAGGACCTACGTTCAGATTCTGAGAATCCACATAAGGCTAGACCCAGTGGCATATGTCTGTGACCCTAGTACCTCAAGATGAGTCAGACATAGAGGGACTTCAGAAGTCACAGGCTACATAGTTTGGTGTACATAGTAGCCAATAGCAAGAGACCCTGTCTCAAACATGGTAGACCTTGAAAATCAACAGCCCAAGTTGTCCTCTGACCACATGTGAGAAAAAAAACACACACACACATTGTACACATATACACAGAGATGAAAACATTAAAGATGCAGTGTGATTTTAATAAATACAAGTTGATTTTCAGCTTCCCTTGTTCATCATGACCTTGATACCTGGAGCTAGAGTTAAGTAACTTTCCTTACAGATTAACATGGCTGTCTGTAGGCAGTACCCTCACAGGTGAGTCACTCTTAACTCTAGGGTAGGCTCTCAAATTAGTAAACAAAGAAAGAACATGTATGGAAAGCTCTCTGCCATGCATCCATGGTGGCTTGTTTGTATCTCTGTATTTTCTTCTCTAATTTGCTACCTGGTAATGATTCCTATCAAAGTGGATGCAAGCCATGGCAACCCAACTGCCTATGAACTTTCACTCCAAAGGCATGAAGGGAAAATGGAGGATGGAGGCATGCTTTGCTCTCAGGGTAAGACTCCTTGGGGGGTCCTTGCCCTGGGGTTACACTGGAAGCTTGCAAGAGAGCCATTATCATGAGCAAGACAGTGTTTGCCCTCTGTCAAGTTATCAAGCAGAAAGAGTCCCCAGAACGCACAATTCAAAGACTCAGAAGGTAGTTCATGGACCGTGATTTCCTCATGGGCAGGAAGCTTGGCTTAGTCACCTCTGTGCTCAAGTAAAGCCTAAGTCAAAGCCAGTGCTCAAGACAATCTGATAGATAGACAGACAGACAGACAGACAGACAGACAGACAGACAGACAGACAGATAGACAGACACCCACACCTTTCTGAACATAGTTTAGGGTATAGGGGTCCCAAAGCATCACTCCCCAAATACCTGATGTTCCTCTGATGAAGAAATGGAGTCCAGGCCTCACCTAGCATTTAGACACCAAGACTGCTGAAACAATTTTATATGATAGCCTCTATCTTAAACTATTTGCTGAGCCAAGGCCTTCAGAAACCATCTGCTTTCAGTTACTGTCTCCTGAGATTCAGCCACTACAGTAAGGAAGCCCAGGGCACGAGGACACGTCCTAGAACCTAGCCCCAGTTGACTTCTTTGCTAACAGCCAGAAAAAAAACTTCAAGACCTGTGGGGGAAGACACGGCCACAATTACCCAAGCTCAAGCGATCCTCTGAGTGCGAGTACAAGGGACAGTCAGTAAGAAGTGCTGAGCTGAGCCCAGCACACTGTGGTGAAGAATCATAGCACTACTCTCGTTCCCACTAACGCCTGTGCTTCATAATAGATCATCGAGACAGACTAAGTGACTAAAGCTGTAATATGAGTCAAAGGTTTAGACAAGCCAATGCTTTTTGTAATAACAAAAATAAAATCTGAGTTTTATCCCCATCGAACTTAGCTGTTGAGCCTGGGTGCTGTCCACTGGTAGGCAACTAGAAGCATAGATAGAGTTATAAAGAGGGTTCTACTCTGTTTGGACCCTAAAGGTCCCAGGGTCCACGGAGATCAGAAGTGCCTTCTTTAGGGTCATAGTAGACAGTTGGCTTAAGCATCCCCATGAAAACAAAGCGCTGGAGTGCTGAGCTCTAGGGGTCCACAGCTGCTAGAAATGTGTGCTTGGTAATAAAGTTCACAGAGAAAGCATGTCAACACAAGCCAAGTGGTGGCTGGGCATGAGAGCTGTTGCTATGACACACACTCCGATGGCAAGAAAACTGGAAGAAACAGAAGCTGCTGGGACCCCTGACAAGCAGTGTGATACTTCATGCCACGCAGGTCTGGAGTAGAGTGGATGTGGTAACAAGGTCGTCATTCTGCCCCTTGAGAATTATCAACTCTGCCACCGTTGACAGTCAGAGCTGAGTGCCTTGTTTTGGGGAAGGGATGCCCTTGCTCTGTGGAGTGTGAACCAAATTGTATCCTCTCATCATTATTCAATGCACCCTCTTCTCATGTGTGTGTTTGGGGGGGACATTCATATGTGCACACATGTGTGCAGGTACATGTGTGTGTGTGTGTGTGTGAGAGAGAGAGAGAGAGAGAGAAAGAGAGAGAGAGAGAGATGAGAGAGAGAGAGAGAGAGAGAGAGAGAGAGAGAGAGAGAGAGAGAGAGAGATGAACACTGTCTTCCTCAATCACTTTTCACCTTCTTTCTTGGGACCAGGTCTCTCTCTTAACCTAGAGCCCACCAATTCCGCTAGATTATCTGGCCAGTAAGCACCAGAGATCCTCTCTCTTCTACCTCTTCAGACTGGGGATTACAAGCATGTGCTGATGTGCCCAAATTTTGACTTAGACACTGGGAATCAAACTTGGGTTCTTAAGTTTATGTGACAGGCAGTTCCCTGGTTAAGCTGCCTCCCAACCCCCCACTCCCATCCCAGCTTCCAGTTCTGATCATCACAGCGTTTCCAGAATTAAATGTTTGTTAAGGGAAGATAAAAAGGAGAGTGGATGAACGAGTGAACGAGTGAATGACCATACTGGAGATGGGCACCGTGCCCCCAGCTCCGGGTGCTCAGTGCCGGAAGCAGTTAATGGGTCAGCCGGGCCTCCAAAAGCTCTGAGTCCTCAATGGCTCTTGCTGGCTGTGCAGTTTGATGCTTTTCCAATTAGCAAGAAGATTTGCCGATGCCAGTGGACCTTTAATAGGGTCACCGGAATGGGTCCACTGATAAGCAGGGCCTGTGACGTGACACCAGGAAGCTTAAGCACCTGTCTGCCAAGGCGCTGATTCGGGCTCTTTGTCAACGGCTCAATGTGGAATGACAGGATCTCACCTTCTGTCTCCCCAGCTGCCATCTGCAAAGGTCACTTGCTCTAATTTGCCTGGCATTCCTCCTCTCTTGACCCTTCTCAAAACTGTCACTTCACTTATTCCTGCTCCAATTCCATCAAGGCTCTTTTTTTTCTTTTTTTCTTTCTTTCTTTTTTTTTTTTTTTGCATTCACTGGGCTGTTGTGTACTGTTCCACCCTAAGATGGGTTCAGTGTGGCTTCAGAAATAAAGGTCAACAGACTTCCACAAAGGGGGGGGGGGGGTGGAATTAGAAGCCTTCGAGACCTGGCTATACCCTGTCCTGCCACCAATTGGTGTGACTTTCTATTTCCTGATTCAGCCACCTTCATTATCTTGAGCTTAAAGCCATAGAATATGGGTAAGGGTTAATGCCCATAGGCAAGAGAGTTGGGTAATACAAATAGACAGAACATAACCAACTCTTTCTCCATTTAAAATGAGGGACACACGGCTTCTTAAGTGTTTAAGCCTCACTGCCATGCATTGGAGAACAAACAGTCTTACATGACCTGTCAGTAGCCCGTGGACTCGGAGTGATAGTCTCCATGTTAGAGGAGAATAAAAGATAGTTTGAGGTCCTCAAACTTTGGGGACTCTGAAAGGCTTGTTGAGGCACAGAATTTTGGGTCTACACCAAACGTTCATATTCAGAAGGTCTAGCCTGGTGTCAGGAAATCAGCACTCCCCACCTAGATTATGAGTGCCTTAGAACAGAAAGCAAGACTTCACCAGATGATAGACACCAGGAGGCAGAGCAGGAGCTACAGACCTCTGATATCAGATCCTAGCATCTGAACCTGTAAGCAAGATGACCTCAATTTTTATAGACAGAGGACAATCTAATATCCAACTCATTAAATATGCATCAAGCAAGCCCCACCTGCTCAGTCACATCCTTGTTTACGAAGACACAAACTAGAGGAAGAAGCCACCTTTAAGGAGCACATATAGCTAGCTGGAGATGAAGCACCTACAACATTGTGATATATAATGACAATGAAGTACCAAAAGATGTACGGTTTAGACAGAATGACACCTGTTCATACAGGAGTAGGCCAGTAGCACTCAAACACTTTTAGTTTCATGGCTACTTTTGACTCTTGAAAATTTTGGGGACTCTAATAGTTGACATATCACATAGGAACAGAGAGAGAGAGAGAGAGAGAGAGCTTTAATGAGCATAATTTTGTCTTTAAAAGCAAGTGTGTAGTATGCTATACCTGTATCAACAGAAGGCAGCTGGATCTCCATCACTTCTGCACTCAAGCTGACCATGTATGAACTACATGACTGAATTATCTGAAGAAAGATTGCCTCACAGATGTGCAGGTAGCAAACAGAAAGGCAGCCTCCTCGGATCACCCTGGCTGTTCTTCAATGTTGCTACAACACTTGGTGAGTTAAGATGAAATAGGGGTCTTAAGCCGACCAAATAAACTTTTATGTTGACATATTTCTAACACCATCCATCCATTTGGAACTTTGATGGAATTTTCTCTCCTGTTTGATTTGGTCACAGTATATATAAATCATTTCATAAATAACCCTGGGTTATGCAGATCTTCCTAAGCCCAGAGCAGTAGGGAGCAGAGACAGGAGGCTCACTGGGGCTTGATGTCATCAGCATAGCTTAGGGTTCAGTGAGAAATCCTGTCTCAGAGGAATAATTGGAGAAAGATAGAGTTAGACACCTGACATCCTCCTTTGGCCTCCACACATGCATGTACAGGCATAGATACACACATACACACACACACACACAGAGAAACAGAGATAGACACATACAAAAAGACACACACAGACACTCACACACACATAAACACAGATATACACACAAAGAGAGATACGCACTGAGAGAGGCACGCACAGACATACACAGATACATACACAGACACACAGACACACAAAAACTCAAAAACACATACACAAAGGCAAATACAGACATGAAAACATATACACAGACACAGACAGACAGTCCGACACACACACACACACACACACACACACACACAAAGAGACGTATTGGCCTTGCACCTCAAGTGTTCAGCTTAAGGCAGCCCAGACACTCCAATATGCAGCAGAGGCCCTCATCAGCATTCAGCACTTTATCATGCAGATAATTAAAAGGCTTCAGGATGTGGATTTCATAAAAATCACCAACTTTGGGCAGTTCATTAAAGAAATTCATAAGTGATTGTGCCTTTTATTTTATGTTATTTTATTTGATTTGATTAGCAAGAAACAGAGGACATGGTGACCGCCAGGATACTTTGATGTCACTGGAGACTGGGTCCTAGTCAGTCACAGCAAGCTTTCTCTCCGTGCCTTCTGCATCATCCACACAGATAGGAGCACAGAGGGATCAGCAAAGGGCATCTTCAAGTGTCCTTAGGACCTCCTGGAAGGCTCTCCAGCGCTTCCATGGAGCTGTCGTTCATAGCCACTATGCTATAGGAGCACTACATCCCTCTGCACTCCTCAGGCAGCTCCAGAACAACCACTTAGCTTGTTTAATGCCTCCAAATATTAAAAGCACAAAGGTCAGAGTGGGGGAGAAAAAATACATTTAGGGAAAACCCATTTCTGTATTGTAATGCATGAGCTAAGAATATCGTCGAATTAAACAGGGAGCTTAATTTAGCTTAAATGGCATCACTTTAAAAACAGCCAAATGTGTTCAGACATTACAGACCTAATTAATATGTTTTCTAGTAATAATCAGTACCATTTATCAAACATTCACGAAGGGCTAGGCATTGTGCAGAAGACCTTTGCCTACATTATCTTGTTTGATCTTTTCAACAACTCCAGGAAACAAGCACAATTACCTGGATTTCCAAAGACTCGGAGGCGGAGGGAGGGAGGGAGGGAGGAAGGGAGGAAAGCGGCCCATGCTAATCAAGAGGGATGCAGAAGCAGATCTCAGATTGGAACCTTGGTACATACCCAATCTGTATGTGTGTGCAGATGCATGTGTGTGTGTGTGTGTGTGTGTGTGTGTGTGAGAGAGAGAGAGAGAGAGAGAGAGAGAGAGAGAGAGAGAGAGAGAGAGCATGTGTAGCTGAGTGTGCATATGTGCAAATGTGTGCACATCTGTTGAGGCCAGAGGGAGACTTATGGTGGCATTCATCAGCTCCAGCAATTTCAATGAGAATGCCCCCACCCATAGGCTCATATATTTGAATACTCATTCTGCAGTTGGTAGAACTGTTTAGGGAGGATTAGGGGGTGTGGCCTTATGGGAAGAGGCTTTAAGATTCTAAAAGCCCATAGTTCTTTCTTTTCTCTGTCACTGTTCTCTCTGTTCTCTCTGTTCTCTCTGTTCTCTCTGTTCTCTCTCTCTCTCTCTCTCTCTCTCTCTCTCTCTCTCTCTCTCTCTCTCTCTGTGTGTGTGTGTGTGTGTGTGTGTGTGTGTGTGTGTATGTGTGTGCATGTGTGTGCTTAATCAGATATAAGCTCTCAGGTCTACTCCAGTGCCATGTCTGCATATCCCTGCTTGCTGCCATGCTCCCAACATGAAGATCGTGGGCTCCCTGCTCCCCTCTGGAATCATGAGCCCCCAAATCAAACGCTTCTTTTATAAGTTGCCTAGGTTATGCCTGCCTGCTTGCCTGCTGCCATGCTCCCCACCATGATGGTCATGAATTCATCCGCTGAAATTACAAGCAAGTCCCCAATTAAATTTTTTTTTCTTATAAGTGTTTTTGGCCATGGTGTCTCTTCAAAGCCATACATTTGTAGTTTGGTTTCTATCTCTGTGATAAAACACCATAACCAAAAATAACTCAGAGAACAAACTGTTTATTTCAGCTTACTGTTGGTAGTCCATTCCGAATGGAAATCTGGGCAGGAACTCAAGGCAGGAACCTGGAGGTAGGAGGTGAAGCAGAAGTGGAGGGGTGCTATTACTGGTGTTTTGGGCTTGCTGCATTTCCTTTTTGCACACCTCTAGACCACCTGCAGGGGGCAGCACTGCAGCTTGCCTACAGGCCAATCTGAAGTGGCTTTTTTTTTTTTTTTTCATCTAAGGTTCCCTCTTCTCTGATGATTCCAGCATGTGTCAAGTGGAATAAACTAACCAGCACACCATCATCCATATTTCTCTCTTGAGAGACTCTCACTTTTTCACAGAGGACTTCCAAGTAGGACTGGCTGGCTGGCCAGCAAGCCCTAGGGCTCTGCTTGTTCCCACCTCTGCAGCTCAGGGACTGTGTATATACCACTGTGAAGGGCTTTCTTCACAGAGGGAGGTCCTACAGATTGAATTCAGGTCCTGATTCAGGCATGTTACCAACTGGCTACCTCCGTGGCCCTGGAACTGTGCTCTTGACCTCTGCCCTGCTGCACACCGAGCCCTGCTCAGCCCACCATTCATGCTGAGATAGCTCTGTGTGCCAAGACTCAAGACTGTCCTTATCCACAGGGACCGGTTACTTGGTGGATGCAGGTAATGCTGCTCGTCTCCAGGAAAGCACAGCTTGGTCACACTTGTACACCATTCAGGAGATGCTCCATCTTCCTTTTATTTGTCACATTGATGATGGTGACAACAGACTTTCCACAAATCATTCTGCTTGTGACATAAATAGAAATTCCTGCCCCTTGACATTCTAGGGAGCTACAATAAACAGGTGGATCTCTCTCTCTCTCTCTCTCTCTCTCTCTCTCTCTCTCTCTCTCTCTCTCTCTCTCTCTCTTCCTTCCTCCCTCCCTCCCTCCCTCCCTCCCTCCTTCCTCACCCCATCCCCTCCTCCCCCCTCCTCCCTTCTTCTAGTCATTTGAAAGTGAGACAAGTTCCATTTTAATTAGAATCAGTTTCTTTATGAATTTACTGCTTGGACATGCATTATACAAACTCTACCTGTCAATCAGTTACTACTCTACTTGCTCGGGGAATAGGTATACCTGCCTCTTCCCGCTTCTTCATTCCCAAATACTAGCTCAAGAAAGGACTTGTGGAGCAGTCTAAGGCACGATATTCTTGCTAGCATGAAGACATGATCCAGCCAGAGGACGATAAAGTCATATGAATACAAAAGACTTCCATCAAAAGAAGCCAGGCAAAGAATGCTGTGCAGAACGAAGCTGGAATAGGACCTTCTATGGGAGAAGGAAGGGGCAGTCGAAAGAAGGAGTCCTCAGGTCATCCACAAAGCAGACACAGAGAGATGTGCCTCCCCAGAGAGGGTAATTAGGGAGGACTCCTATAGGAGGGACAAATCAGGAAATGGTGTGTGAGAGCCTAGGGAGGAAGGAGAGCGAAAGAGGGTGGGTCTTCAGGCAAGCCTCAGCCCCAGGGTCACCATGTATCCTGAGGGAGGCGTCTTACTCTCAGAGAGGACACCAACTCTGTGGAGAGCCCTACTCTAGTCTCAGCTTACTCTTTTTTTTTTGAACAGCTATTTTTTTATTAGATATTTTCTTTATTTACATTTCAAATGCTATCCTGAAAGTTCCCTATACCCTCCCACTTCCCCGCCACCCTGCTCCCCTAACCCACCCACTCCCACTTCTTGGCCCTGGCATTCCCCTGTACTGGGGCATATAAAGTTTGCAAGACCAAGGGGCCTCTCTTCCCAATGATGGCTGACTAGGTCATCTTCTGCTACATATGCAGCTAGAGACATGAGTTCTGGGGGTACTGGTTAGTTCATAGAACTAAAGGAAGCAAATTCACCCAAGAGGAGTAGATGGCAGGAAATAATCAAACTCAGGGCTGAAATCAACCAAGTGAAAACAAAAAGAACTATTCAAAGAATCAACCAAACCAGGAGCTGTTTTGTTTTTGGTTTTGTTTTTGTTTTTTTGAGAAAATCAACAAGATAGATAAACCCTTAGCCAGACTAACTAGAGGGCACAGGGACAGTATCCTAATTAACAAAATCAGAAATGAAAAAGGAGACATAACAACAGATCCTGAGAAAATCCAAAACATTATCAGATCCTACTACAAAAGGCTATACTCAGCAAAACTGGAAAACCTGGATGAAATGGACAACTTCCTAGACAGATACCAGGTACCAAAGTTAAATCAGGAGCAGATTAACGATCTAAACAGTCCCATTTCCCCTAAAGAAATAGAAGCAGTCATCAATAGTCTCCCAACCAAAAAAAGCTCAGCTTACTCTTATGTACTAACTCGAAAAAGTCAAGAGAGAAAATTACCAAACTCTAATTAGGGTCTCAAATTTTCCGTACTCCCTTTAGTATAAATGGAGGACAGGGGCAAGGGGATGTCATCCTGCAAGTGGGCAGTGGGCTTTTACAAATGTAATGCAGAATTCGAGCATTTGCTTGCTGTGCAAAGCTGTCCAAACAAGTAAAGAAGAAACCCTGGGACATGGATCACAAGGCTTCTTTCCATCATTTGGGAGATGCGCTAGCTACTTGGGTGAACCAGAAAAAAAATAAATATGGGGACAGCTTGCCCACTTAGGTGCAAGTGTCTTGCTCTGGAGTAAACAAGCACCCTAAGGAAGGCAAACTCAGCAATGCAGCTCAGAGAACACGACCCTGAAGCAGCACAGCAAGAAAGAAGCCATCAGCAGAGATGAGGGACTTCCCTAGCAAACACACAGGCCATCTAGCCTAATGGAAATTTCAGACAAACCATAAAGAACCCCCCCCCTTTTTAAATGTGTACTCTAAATATTGCATGGGAGACACACAAAAATGTATTCCTTGCATGAAATCCATTTGGCACTTACCTGGTTTGACTGCACCCCAAAATCCCGAGTCGGGAGCTTTAATCTCTAATGCAAGTGTTCCAGAGGAGCTTGAAGGGAGATGGTTCAGCCTTGGAGGACTCTATCCTCTGGATCAGATTTATGGTGTTGTTGTGGGAGTTAGAGTCTTTAAAAGGGAATCACTGTCTCTCCCTCTCCTCCCACCCCCATCCCATGTAAGTCACTAAACACAGCAAGACGGCTTTAGCCAAACATAGCTACACCCTCTATCCAAGATGTCCCAGCTTCTAGATCTCTGAGCCAATAAATTTTCTATTCATTTATAGCTGATCCAGTCTCTGCTATTCTGTTAGGGCAACCTGAAACAGAGGGAGACAGGGACAGACATACTCCCAAATGTCAATATAACTGGACATCCCAGATCTGATCTGAAAAGCTCTCCTTGCCATCTCAAATCTGTTGCTTCAGGTGTTTGGCTTCTTGCCTGCAGACCTTGAAAGTCCGGATCCCTCCTCATCCTCTTCCTAGAGAATGCTGAGGGGTAGTGGGGGAGAGTAACATGGGGTTCTTTATAAAGAGTCAGGAGGGATATTTGCATCTGAGGAAATAACTTCAGTGAAGGCCCTCAACCCTAGTACCGCCCCTCCCACATCTCTGCACTGTCCATACGAAACATACCCAGCACTTCAAAACCCTGAGTGTGTAACCCACCTCCCCTCCCCTGCCTCACTCATTTACCTAAACCTCAGAAGCCCCAGGAAGGGGCCTCAGGCAGTGGAACCCATCTCTTAGCAGCAGCCTTTTTTTTTTTTTTTTTTTTTTTGTCACAAAAGAAAATCCCCTCTGAAAGTATTCATTAAGTAAAGTCCTAGCTGAGCCTTTCCTAAGGGGCTCTGGCATTCTGCAGCTGGCCACTGCTAATCCCCATCAAATTCCAATGCTGTAGGAAGAGGAAGGAATTATAGATGTAAAATTGTTATCAGGAGGATTCAGGCGGATTTCTCCTCCTCACCCTACGGAGAAGAATGCCTTTCGAATATAGATACAGTGCCTTATGGTTTAGAAAGAGCCCTCCTTCTCATTATCTTTGGGGCTGGGCAGAGCAGTGACCTACTAGAGCAGTGACATTATTCTCTGAGCTCTTGTAGCTCCTGCTTCAGGGTTACTTATAACCATGGCTTGGCCAGGCTGTGTCAAACAAGTGGGGACTAGCCTCTGAGGTGGCAAATGACTAACTCAGCCCTCACACCTTATTTCAGGGAGGATCTTAGGAGGAGCAAGACTGTAGGAGGGGGCATATGAGAAGTCTGTGACAAGCCGGACAAAGACCACATGCAGTAAAGGGGGTGAAGACTGACTAGGAGACCATCGGACGGTTTTTCTAACCTTAACTTCAGAATTCCTGAGACACAGAGCTAGGACCCTGTCAGTAAAGCATACAAGTATGAGAGTTTGGATCTGAGGACAACTGAACATGTCTGTCATCCAAGTACCTGGAGTGTGGAGCAACCCCTATGGATTGCTGGCCAGCTGGTTGAATAAGTGAGCTCCATGTTCACTGAGAAGCCTTGTCTCAAATAACAACGTGAAGAATGACTGAGGAAGACACAGCAGACGCTGACTTCTGGCCTTCACAAATGCATCTGTACACATAGGAGCACAAACATTCATACACACACACACACACACACCAGGAAGTATGAAATCCATATTTTACCCGTGTGCCTCGTGGCTTGTGTATAATGAGACAGTAAGCCCAAGTGTGCCACAGACACAGTAGAGCACTCTGATTTGTTCAACCACCCCTGCTCACCAAGTTTGCGGAACACCCACTAAACAGGAAGATCTAGATGATACAGGAACGCATAAGGACTGCTCGCATAGACTGTCTGGACCACAATTTCCCTGTTAGAAAATAGCGTAGCTATCCATGATTTCCAAATCTTTTATGTTGGAAAGTAACATCAATGACCTTTAGAAGCCAAATTCATGCAAAAGCAGTCATTTTCTCTCATACACACCTGAAGGGAGGGAGTGATTTTTTTTTTCCCCTTCACAAAACATCTGTCCCCTGAGGGATAGCTCCCTGCTGGCTGGAACTGTTCCCAAATTTTGAGGCCAAGACCATCGAGTATTCTATCAAATCCTTCCCAGAGGCCCGAGTCTGATCCCAGCATCCCTTCTGCCTGGTGGAGATTTGAAACATGGGATAGATGTCTCATTCCCTGTGCATCGGGAGTAAGAAGATTGAGTCTCAGAGCAATTTGCTGTGCTGAAAATCTTTGTTTTGCTTCCAGGCCTTGGTTCTTGCTCTACCCCCTTTGCATGTGCAATTTTTTAAAATTTATTGCCAAGCCTGGCCTGAGGGTGGCTGCATCCCATGACAGGATGCCCCCATCCCCTCCCTGCTTCTCCCTTCTTAAGAAGATCCAGTTACAGAGTATCAATCGATACTCTTGTCTGAGGTCTACTGACCATTCCCTCAGCTCTGGTCCTGCCCACTTAGCCTGGATTCATCTGTCTGAATGGATCCGTCTGGGAAACAGAAAGCTATCCTAATGCAACCACCTCCAGGGGTCTTCTTTGCCCAAAGATGTTCTCCTGGGCGTGTCAGGAGTAGCTTCTCAGCTCTATCTTCAACACTTACCCTAAATTCAGGCAGCTAGTAGGAAGTACGTGGTACACACCTATGAGTAAGTGAATAAATGGATAAGTGGAAGGAAGGGACAGAAAGAGGGATGGAAGCGGAGTGGGGGTTGGGATGGAGATATGGAGATGTATCTAAATGCATTTTTTTTTTTAGTGCACAGAGGACTTGTATTGCTGGATACACTCTTTCTCTGAGAGTTTTCAATCTAGCCAGACTTGATACTTTGGCAGGTCACATGAACCAACTGCTCCTGCTGCCAGACCTCTCTGGTTGGAGGCCATGCAGAATGCCTGTCTCAAACGCAGAGCCCTCCATGGGCTGGTTGCCTGGCCCCTACACACGCTCGGGGGCTTTTGGGGACGGCTGATGATTTATCCGTCGTGGAAGGACATCTACTGTGGCAGAAAACACAGCCAGTGGACAGCAGGTCTCCCGCTGCTGGCCTTTCCCAGCTGAGGATCCAGATCCCTCGGGAGTGGTCATAAGATGGGCTGCACTGGTGGTGAATGGGGTCCTAGTGGGGCTCCAGGCTGAAGCACACAGCACACTGGATTTCAGCTTGCTTCTCTAATTAGCCAAGGACTCACACCCTAGGGTGTACTTTAAGAATAAAGGACCCCCTGATTAAAGGTAATTCACTTTTCCCAATTCCATTTACCATCATATGTAATTATTGTAAATACTGGCTTAGAATAAGGAGCATTTCCTTATTTTCCTCTACAAGCCTGGCTTCCCTTTCTATGGCACTAGGCAGTGAACTTCCAGCTCTGCAGGTGAAAAAGCCCAGTTCCTCTCAGGGGAAAGGGACAGAAGACAAAGCCCTGTGGGACAAAGGACACCCCAGAGCCCGGAGCAGGGATGATGGCGGGTTGCCACACAGCCTCTCTGAGGGGAGAAAAAAGTAGAAGGCAGGAGGATTGTTTGGAACAACCTGTTCTTGCTCCAGGTGGGTTGCAGACCCTCCCCCAACCCCAGTAAAAGCCACATGACTCCAAACCATAATGGGGTGAGAAGAATGAGCTCAGAATACAGAAGCAGGGAGTGCAAGTCCGGGATTGGCTCTAGGAATATACAGGGTTGGCTAGCAGCAGGACCAGGGTAAGCTGAGGGGGGACTTACTCCAGCCCTAGTCACTGCTGAGCACTGAGACCGTCTCTGAAGCTGGGATGTCACAGAGAAACTACATCCTTCAATTGTGCTCAGCAATCTGTCTATATCAGCTACCCTCCTTCCTTCTGCTTTACTCAAGCCCTACAGAGAAGGGCCTAAGCTGAGAGAGATTCCCCCACAGCTTTCAGGTGACATGATGTCATACTGGCAAGTCAGCTACACGGGGGCAGGGGGTGCCTCTTCCCCATCTGCTCCCATATTTACAGCCCTCATCTTGGGACCTCAGAAAGCACCTGCTGCAAGGAGGAGTCACAACAGGTGCTTTGGCAGATTCTCTGTCCAGGGTCCCTGTGGCTACTGCAATTTGAGATCTTGTCTAGTCAAGAAAGTAAGCAAGATGACTTGACTGTCAATTCCCCCAGGATCCATCTACCCAGATTGCTGCATGTTTTCAAGCAGGGGTTTCAGTCTCTGGTCTCCCCACTCCAAATGCCCCACACCCACCCCTAGCTGACAGCACATCTCTCTCACAGCATTCAGAAACTGTTTATAGAGACACGCAGTCCAGAGGCTGCAGCCTCACACAGCAGCCAGACCCAGCCTCAGCGGCACACAGGTACCCTCCTCTGAGATCCTCTTGATAGACCTGGCTAGACTTTTAAGCCCGCTGCCCCTTGCCCTCCCCAGACGGGAGGTGCATATTTTATGTCCAGTGGAGCATGAAGGTCTGAAAGAGGCAGGCTGACTTATCAGAGATATAAATATACAGTTGAAATTGTGTCAATATTTCTCTGTATAGTGGATTCCGAAAGATGCCCCCTATTTCTCTAGTAAATCATATACATTTAAAGTCCCCAAATACCTAAATATATATTTATCCAATAAATCATCTCAGCTTTGAAGTGGCTCATTTCTTTCCAGCAGAAATTCAGGAATACAAGATATGGTTTCTAGCCCTGTTTTTCTTTCACTGGATTGAGAGAGAGAGAGGGAGAGAGGGAGAGAGGGAAGAAGGGAGAGAGGGAGGGAGGGAGGGAGGGAGAGAGAGAGGGAGAGAGAGAGGGAGAGAGAGAGGGAGAGAGAGAGGGAGAGACAGAGAGAGAGAGAGAGAGAGAGAGAGAGAGAGAGAGAGAGAGAGAGAGAGAGAGAGAGAGAGAAAGTTCTGAATAATGAATGTTTAAATATTGACGAAGGTTTGACACTAAGCTGTGAGGGAGTGTGTTCGGGCACAGTAGCGCCTCTGCAGCAGGATGCGCAGGGAGTGGGCAGAGGTGGGGAGCTAGACTAGAACCTCTAGGGCTCCTTCCAACAACAACCTTCCCTGAATCTGTGACGCATTATTGAGTGTGTGAGGAGCTGGAGCAGACAGGCACTAGACTTGGATGGAGTCGTCTCGATGCCACAGGAAATCGTTGATTTATTGGTCTTCATTTCCTGATTCCTCCTCTCAACCCATTTGCAAACAATGTATTCAGAAACTGCAATTTCTCTCTCTCTCTCTTTTCTAAAGTATATTTCCCTAGATATCCTCAAGGGTGGCTCGCCGCCTCCGCCTTCTTAGGAGGATATTAAAAATCCATGGTGAAGGATGGACTTCTTCAGCATGCATAATGCTGTGTGTGCTTGGTGCACAGTAGGTTCGCATGCAATTATGATTCCTTTCCTAGGGCCACCCCCTTCCCTGAAAGCTCAAGTTCATTGTTTTTCTCAGACATAGGTCCCAGGAGGTTGAAAACCTTGTCTCTAGAGTCAGGAGGATGGAGAACTAGTGAATGAGCAGGGGAAATTGAACAGCTGCCTAGTAGGACTCTTGTAGGGTTTTACTGACAGACAATGGGGGCTCCAGGAGCTCTTAAGAATGGAAGATGTGTCTACGGCCATACCACCCTGAAGGAGCCCGATCTCGTCTGATCTCGAAAGCTAAGCAGGGTCGGGCCTGGTTAATATTTGGATGGGAGACCTCCTAGGAATACCGGGTGCTGTAGGCTTTAAGAAAAAAAAGGAAAAAAAAAGGAAGACGTGGGCTCCTGAGGGAAGGTGACCTTTCTCAGGGGCATTTGCTAACCTATCTGCAAGGTGAGCTTGGCTTTGAGTTGTCAGTCTGTCCCTCTGCCTTCAAGTCAAACTCAGAGTAAATAATCCCTGACTGTCACATTAGAAGGAAGGCATCATACTCCAAGCTTGTCAACTCTCATTCTTTTTGTGTGGTTAGAGAAGGATGCCCTTCCCTGCCTCACTGGCTCAGCCTCCATCTTGCAGAAGATGAAAATCTGCCATTAGCGTTAGCTACATCCAAATCTCTGATTCAAACACACTCCCTTTCACTGGGCCTTCACTAACATGACAGTGTAGACTTGAAAGGGTTTAAATTCTTCCCAGGCAAAAAAAAGTAGGAGACTCGGTACATGGAAGAGTAGAGCAGGCAGCGGCTTTGAAGAATGGCCGCAGAATGGCTGCAGTGCCCTGGGCTTCAGGGGAGCTTGAGATGTTCCCTCTTTGCTGCACCACACATACAATTTCAGATGACAGAGAAGTTGGGAAGCCTCTGAGGGAAGATATCTAGGTTCTCCAACTGGCCTAGTGAAAGGGTCATGGGTCATCTTGCCATCCCACCACCCAGCAGTGACCGTGGCATCCACTCATCCATAGGCTCCAATCCCTCACACAGACCTTCGATCACCTTGCAGTGCCTCATGCTGCAACCAGCAGTCTGGCTGCTCATATGGGCTTGTTGAAGCCTGCCTTCAGACACAGGCAATTCTGCAAGTGGGAAGGATATCTCAATGGAAAATATCAAAGCAGATAACTGAAGGATGATACCTAAAATTGAGATCACTATTCCCCTGAAAGGGAAATGTTACACTCATGGAAAAGATCAGAATGCTATGAAAACACACATAGGCAAACAGATAATAGCCAGTACAAAACATAGCAGCCCCATGGTGGAGCTGAAGATGGGCAAAGAGCCTACAAATCCCAACAGTGCTGAGTTCACGCTGCTTGCCTGCACACCTTGACATTCATAGTAATTCTCTGCTGGCTACATAGTCCAAAGCCTGGGCTATATAAGATACAGTCTCAGTAATAATAATAATAATAATAATAATAATAATAATAATAATAGAAAAACTAAAATACAGAGATATTTTTTAAGTTAGCCTGTCCAAGTATTTTCATACCTACTTCCAAAACAAAAGAAAGAACTGGTAAAATGAATCAAAATTTCCCCAAAAGTGTTACAACGAATATTATCATGATGAAGAACATTAGACTAAAATTTCCATGCAGTACCTAGGTACATTTTTTTAAATTTTATAGATCAAGGAGAACTAAAATCTTCCAAAGACAAAAGTCAAGCCAAATTGAACATAAAATCAGGAAAATCAGATTATGACTGGACACCCCAACAGCAGCACCAACATTTCAGTGCCTTCAAATTTCACAGAAATGGGATTTTTAGCTTAGAACTCATTCCTAGACATTTGGAGTACAAGAGCTGAGTAATGGGCTCTTCAGACGGGTGAACATACAGACTGTACCTTCCAAGCGCACTTAAAAATAAAAAATCTCTGAAGGATGCACTCAAGTTAAAAGAGGAGCAGGCCATTAAAGATGAAGACCTAGACTCAGGAGAAAAGGGAAGGCAGATATGATGGTACCCTCCCTCCAGATCTTAACCCATATTACAACATACAGCAAGAGAGGAAATGAGATCTGAGTCAAAGTGTGACCGTGGGCGGGGATGGGTCACCTGGGTTGAGTCGTCTGGACCATCCATGCACTTGCAAGATGACACTGATTACTTCTGAGCCAATTGAGTTTGTGTATGTGTGTGTGTGTGTGTGTGTGTGTGTGTGTGTATGTATGTATATATGTATATATACATATATATATAATAGGTAGAAAATTGAGTGAATAAAAAAGTAGGAAATTATTAACTCAATTTTATAGAAGTATATATAAAGGCAAATAACCATATAACTCTACATGGCTCAGTAATGAAAAATAGTTGCATGAATATGATAATCTAAAGATAATTATGGATTTAACCACAAAGTTAATTACATATATCTATAAATATACATTTATACACATTTGACAAACAAAATGAATATACATTCTGTATTACACATATAGAAGTGTCTGAAACTCATATGTAAAAATCAAAATATTGTAGATAAATAACAGAACAAAATAATGAATACAGGGATAGATTGTCCAAGAAGGGAGAGAACACAGAAAGGACAAAATAAGAGAATGAAGCCGTACTCAGCCACCATCAAGGGAGTCACACCTTATTCAGTACCATCAAGGAAGTCACACCCTCCTCGGTCTTCATCAAGAGAGTCACACCCTACTCAGCCTCCACCAAGGGAGTCACACCCTACTCAATACCATCAAGGGGGTCACACCCTGCTCAGCCTCCACCAAGGGAGTCACACACCCTACTCAGCTACCATCAAGGGAGTCAGATGCCACCAGCATTTAAACTGATGCCCATTATATTCACACAATTTAGAAGTTTACAGACACAAGGACCAGGAAAAGGGCTGAGGAATTGGATGGGCTGGGAAAGGCAACATAAAGCTGTCTTGTTGTTATTGTTGTTCTTTCATTTAAAAAAAAATCTCATTGAATTCTTTTAATCCATTACTAGAAAAAAATAAAAATCAGCTTAATAAAGAGAAAGCACCTATTCCTACAAACAGACCCACTGCAACATGAAACAGGAGAGTACTAGACTGCCCCTTGGCATGGGCTGAAGAGAGGTTAAAGGGAACGCCAGACACCTGCTTCACTCTGGCTGGGCACCAATGTTTTCCCTGTACAGGGGTGACAGCTGTCTGTTTCCTTTTCTACAGAATGGAGTGGGGAAGGTATCAAAGATGGCAGTTTTAGTGGGTTAGTTAGAAAACCCCTGTTTGGGGTTAAAATAGAAGTAAAAGTTAGTACAACCATAGCCACATTAGGGTCCTTTTATAAAAATACAGAGCCATGGAAAGGAACCATTTTGATATTTTTCCCAAGTCTCTCGGACAAATTTGAACAAAGGGACCATTGCAACCACAGGGTTTTCCCACCACGCTACCCAGTGGAATCTGTTTCACATTTTGTGGGTACCAAGGATGTCCAATTAGGTTCTGGAGTGGACTAGGTGCAGAGCAGAGCCTAAGGGCTCAGCTCACCTTGCTGAGTGATGAGATCGTGTGTCTGGCATAGCTTGGCAACCGAAAGTGCTGACCATGTGAACCTAAGGCTACAGCGAGGCCCTTTCATGGGGCAGCCCACAATAAACCACTTCATTGGGCATTCTGAGCTATGGTCTGTGCTGGGAGAATGACCAGAAGCACCAACAGATACATTAAAAAATAGTTCCCCAAAGAAGCAGGAACTGTCATTTAAAGACTGAGTATAAAAGGGCACAGGGTGAGAAAATTCACAACAAAGGAGACTGATCGCAAATGGTGGCTATACCAGCCTGACGCTGTGTCTCCCAGATTCTCACTAACACATCAGTAAAAACTGGAAATAAAAACTTGAAAGCTACTACAAAGACTATAGCTTGACACATGACGAAACATTGAGAGAATTTTGCCAATTATAAAGCCACAGGAGTGGAACCCCAAAACACAGGAAGCAGTTTTCATAGATCCTCTCCTCCTCCTCCTCCTCCTCCTCCTCCTCCTCCTCCTCCTCCTTCTCCCCCACCCCGTCCTCCATTTTCTTCTTTTCTTTTTTCCTTTGCCCCCAAACATAAAGTAAAGCAGGGGAAAGATTCGGTCCTGTCTCAGCTGTATATAGAACAGGCTTCCTCAGACCTTGTTCCCATTGTTGAGACTCAAAAAAGGATGATTTGGGCAAAACTCCTCCAATCCTACCCCACCCTGGAAACATATAATGAATAATGAATGTCTGGAGATACTTTGGCTCTCATCTGAGGGCATAAAGGTTGGTGTCATCTAGTGGGTAGAGAGGTCTGAGACAGTTAGACATCTTAGGATGTGCAGGGCCTTATCTAGAATAGACGTCTCCAGATCAAAGCCCAGGAGTGCTGAGGATAGGAAAACCCAGTCTACTACACAGGACCTAGTTTCTATTTTAGACAGTAGGAATGTGTTTCTCCATCCAATTGCATAATCAAATGTACGAGTGCCTCTGCCTTCCCCCTACCACACACACACAGGAGGGGGAAGGGGATCTGAGGGGGAGGAGAAGAGAGAGAAACAAATTGCAATACATTGAGTTTGAACATTGTAATATCGTTTGGTTTTAAGGACTTAAAAATCGGTGAGTATCTAGGTAAGAGGAAAAGGAAAAATGAGGGGCTGCAAAAATGGTTCAGTAGGTAAAGTATTTGACATGGGAGCTTAAGGCCCTGGGTTCCGTTCCCTAGTACCTATGTTCCAAGCCAGGTATGCACACCTGTAATCAGGAATGCACATCAAGTATGTAATCAAATAGGCACATCAGTGATCATATGGTATGTGTACATCTGTAATTGTGTGTGAACATCTGTAATCCAGTACGCACATCAGTAATTGAATACACACATCTGTAGTCGTTGCTTGGGAGGTAGAGACAGACAGGAGGACCCCCGGGGCTGTTGGCCTGCCCCTGCTCTAGCCAAATCAGTGAGCTCCAGTGTCTTAGTCAGGGTTTCTATTCCTGCACAAACATCATGACCAAGAAGCAAGTTGGGGAGGAAAGGGTTTATTCGGCTTACACTTCCATGCTGCTGTTCATCACCAAAGGAAGTCAGGACTGGAACTCAGACAGGTCAGGGAGCAGGAGCTGATACAGAGGCCATGGAGGGATGTTCTTTACTGGCTTGCCTCGCCTGGCTTCCTCAGCCTACTCTCTTATAGAACCCAAGACTACCAGCCCAGGGATGGTCCCACCCACAAGGGGCCTTTTCCCCTTGATCACTAATTGAGAAAATGCCTTACAGTTGGATCTCACGGAGGCATTTCCTCAACTGAAGCTCCTTTCTCTGTGATAACTCCAGCTGTGTCAAGTTGACACAAAAATAGCCAGTACAATTGACCCCTTGTCAACTTGACACACAAACACATCACTAGTAAGCCTCAACCCTTACATTCTTATTCATCCCCAAGATCTAAATAACTTTAAAAGTCCCACAGTCTTTACATATTCTTAAATTTTCAATCTCTTTAAAATATCCATCTCTTTTAAAATCCAAAGTCTTTTTACAATTAAAAGTCTCTTAACTGTGGGCTCCACTAAAACAGTTTCTTCCTTCAAGAGGGAAAATATCAGGGCACAGTCACAATCAAAGCAAAAATCAATCTCCAACCGTCCAACGTCTGGGATCCAACTCACGATCTTCTGGGCTCCTCCAAGGGCTTGGGTCACTTCTCCAGCCATGCCCTTTGTAGCACACACGTCGTCCTCTGGGCTCCAGATGCCTGTACTCCACTGCTGCTGCTGCTCTTGGTGGTCATCTCGTGGTACTGGCATCTCCAAAACACTGCGTGACCCCTTCAGTCCTGGGCCTTCAATTACAACTGAGGCTGCACCTTCACCAATGGCCTTCCATGGCCTCTCACAGTGCCGAGCCTGAGCTGCTCTGCATGACCCCTTCATGCCTTCAAAACCAGTACCACCTGGGTGACCCTTACACATTACCAAGTCCCACTGCAGAAGGAGTATAACCTTGCCTATATCTGGAACACAGTCTCTTTGTGCTTTCAGAAAACACTCCCCAGAAGATGTCACCTCAACGATGCTGGTCTCTTCTTAATCACCGCTAATTTCTTAGCTCCAGCTAACCAGCATCAATAGTCCCAGTAATGCAAAGTTTTTGCTTTGGTAGTTCTGGTATCTTGTTAATCACAGCTGATTCTTCAGCCCCAGCTAACCAGAACTACAAAATCTTCACAATCAAAACAGCAATGGCCCTGAAAAGAGTCTTTAATTTTCCCTCTGAAATTTCACAAACCAGACCTCCATCTTCTGCACTGTTCTCAACATTATCTTCCAAGCTCCTACACAACATCTGACAGAGCTCTTAACAACGAATGGATCTTCAAGCCCAAAGTTCCAAAGTCCTTCCACAGTCCTCCCCAAAACATGGTCAGGTTGTCACAGGAATACCCCACTCCTGGTACCATTTTGTCTTAGTCAGGGTTTCTATTCCTGCACAAACATCATGACCAAGAAGCAAGTTGGGGAGGAAAGGGTTTATTCGGCTTACACTTCCATGCTGCTGTTCATCACCAAAGGAAGTCAGGACTGGAACTCAGACAGGTCAGGGAGCAGGAGCTGATACAGAGGCCATGGAGGGATGTTCTTTACTGGCTTGCCTCGCCTGGCTTCCTCAGCCTACTCTCTTATAGAACCCAAGACTACCAGCCCAGGGATGGTCCCACCCACAAGGGGCCTTTTCCCCTTGATCACTAATTGAGAAAATGCCTTACAGTTGGATCTCACGGAGGCATTTCCTCAACTGAAGCTCCTTTCTCTGTGATAACTCCAGCTGTGTCAAGTTGACACAAAAATAGCCAGTACAATACTTCTGTATTAGTTAGGGTTTTACTGCTGTGAACAGACACCATGACCAAGGCAAGTCTTATAAAAAAACAACATTTAATTGGGGCTGGCTTACAGGTTCAGAGGTTCAGTCCATTATCATCAAGGTGGGAGCATGACAGCATCCAGGCAGGCATGACGCAGGAGGAGCTGAGAGTTCTATGTCTTCATCCAAAGGCTGCTTGCAGAAGACTGACTTCCAGGCAACTAGGGTGAGGATCTTATACCCACACCCACAGTGACACACCCATTCCAACCAGGTCACACCTATTCCAACAAGGCCACACCTTCAGATGGTGCCACTCCCTGGTCCAAGGATATACAAACCATCACATTCCACTCCCTGGTCCCCATAGACTTGTTCAAAAACATGAGTCTATGGGGGCCACACTTAAACATAGCATAATGCAAAATGCATTTAGTCCAACTTTCAAAGTCCTCATAGTCTATAGCAGTCACAACAATGTTAAAAGTCCAAAGTTCAAGGTCTCTTCTGAGCTTCATCCAATCACTTAACTGTAATCCCCAGAGAAAGACAGGGAACCAGCTGGGCAAACTCCAAACTCTGCATCTCTATGGCTGATGTCAAAGCGGTCTTCAGATCTCCACTCCTTTTTCATCTTTGTTGACTGCAACAAACTGCTTTCTCCTAGGCTGGTTCCACTCCCTGTTAGCAGCTTTCCTCAGCATGTATCCCATGGCTCTGGCATCTTTAACACCTTTGAGTCTCCAAGGCAATTTCAATGTTACAGCTTCTTGTTTCAGTGTCTGGGATTCCACTTGATCTTTTGGACTCCTCCTAAGGGCTGGCATCACTTTTCCAGCTCTGCTCTCTGTAGCACTCTAGGCTCAGGTTGATCCACTCTACTACGGCTGCAGTTCTTGGTGATCACTCCATGGTACTGACATCTCCAATACACTGGGGTATTCCATACCAACTAGGCTTCACAATAGCCTCTCATAGGCTCTCTTCAGGGTTCCAAGCCTCAAATCCTTTGCATGACCCCTTCAGTCCTAAGCCATCAACTACAGCTGAGGCTTCACCTTCTCCAATGGCCTTCCCTGGACTCTCACAGTGCTAAGCCTCAGCTTCTCTCCATTATCCCTTCATTCCTTCCCAAGCAGCACCACCTGAGTGACTCTTACACATTACCAAGTCCAGCCGCAGCATGAGGTACAACCTTGGTTATCTCTGAAACACAGCTTCTTTGTGCTCCCAGCAAACAATTTCCAGAAGATTTCACCTCAGTGATGCTGGTCTCTTCTTAATCACTGCTAATTCCTTAGCTCCAGCTAACCAGCATCAATTTTCCCAATAGTTCCTTCCATTCTTAACTCTAGAGCCAGAGCCACGTGGCTGAAGCTGCCAAGTTCTGCTGCTTACAGGAACTAGAACAGGATCCCCTTGTACTATTACATTATCACTAGCTTTATGTTTTCTAAATCCTTCACTGCCTAAGCTTGGCTATCCTGGTTTGTGCTCTGTAGATTGACCTTGAATGCAGAGATCAGCATGCCTGTCTCCTGAGATTAAAGGTGTGTACCACCATGCCTGGTTCTAATTAAGCTGGGTAGAATCTTGCCCCAAGATCCCACTCCCTTAATCTTTTATCTCCTAGAACACACGATTTTGCTCCATTTCACTTCCTGGTACTCCTTTAATACTCAAACCATATATTTTATATTTTGCCTTTCTAAGCTTGCTATGCTTGTTCAAACTTCTCTTCATAAGACTTAACCAGAGAACAAAGTCTCTGCTGGGCTCTTTTGAAACTTTTTTTGTCAATGCAATTAATCCAAGTCTCTTCACTTTAGCCTCAGGCAAACTTTTCAGACAAGGGCAAAAAGTAGCCACATTCTTCACCAAAATACCACAAAACCAGTCTTTATGCCACATTCTGAAATTCTTCTCCTTTGAAATCTCTTGGACCAGGTCAACACAGTTCAAATCACTCCCAGCAACAAAGTCTTCCATATTCCTACTAGGATGACCCATTAAGCCCCATTTAAAGCATTCCACTGCTTTCCAAATCCAAAGTCCCAAAATCCACATTCTTTCAAATAAAAGCATGGTCCGGCCTATCACAGCAATACCCCACTCCCAGTACCAACTTCTGTATTAGTTAGGGTTTTACTGCTGTGAACAGACACCATGACCAAGGCAAGTCTTATAAAAAAACAACATTTAATTGGGGCTGGCTTACAGGTTCAGAGGTTCAGTCCATTATCATCAAGGTGGGAGCATGACAGCATCCAGGCAGGCATGACGCAGGAGGAGCTGAGAGTTCTATGTCTTCATCCAAAGGCTGCTTGCAGAAGACTGACTTCCAGGCAACTAGGGTGAGGATCTTATACCCACACCCACAGTGACACACCCATTCCAACCAGGTCACACCTATTCCAACAAGGCCACACCTTCAGATGGTGCCACTCCCTGGTCCAAGGATATACAAACCATCACATCCAGAGACACACCTTGGCTCAAATTTTTTGTTTTGATTTTCATGTTTTGTTTTGACGGGGGAAGAAGATCATAAACAGCCAGAGACGGACGACGCTCCCATCATGGATGCAGCACAAAGGTGTGGAGAGAAGAGTCTGGACCGTGTCTGCTCAACCACTACACTGTCCAGTGTGGAGCAACAAAGACATTTCAAAAGATACATGGACGCTGACAGCACAGCAGGCAGTGTTGGAAGGACCACTCCGCCCCCATGGAGTGATGGATCTGCATGAGGAATGTGAGCAGAGGCCAGTGGAGGTGGGAGGTAGCCCCCATGTAAATTCAACCTTCTGTCTGTTATTGCTGTAACAAGGAAGAAATGAGCAGCTAGCAAGACAGGGGGACGGCAACCAGAAACACAGGGTTTCTCTCTTGGGTTTAAAGACCTCTCTGCATAGCCTGTACTAATGGTGGGAAAGTCTCAACCACAACAAGTTTTCTGGATAAATGAAAAATGTCAAAGTGTGACAGAGAAAAAGTGAAAACCTTAAGAGGTCATCTCCAAGGGCAAAACAAGAGCGACCTACCAAACTCTATATATCAGAGAACCAGCCTAGGGCTGACTGGCTTTACAAGTGAGATTTTTCAACCATTTAAATAACAGATAACTCCATGCTATATTAACTATTGGCTACATTAAAGAATATAAATTTTTTTCCACTGGCTCATTTTCTAGTTAATACATAATCTTATACCAAAATGTGTCAACATGACTAAGGAAGAAGCAATGTTTACATATGAGTATATATGTGTGCATCTAAACACGAAAGTGGTGGGCCAAACACGACATACAAACGGACCCATTCTAATGAGCTGAAGGCAGCTCTAAACTTGAAGTTACAGTTCCACAAATATAAATACTTATATTCTTGTCACTTGGTCAACAACAAAGCAACGTGCTTACCTCAAAGCACACATCATATGATTTTCTTCACTGTTTGTTCAAGGAATGTATACATTTTCCCCCAGTTTTCTGTTTTAAACATATACCACTATTAATGGAGAGACAGCGAAAGGCAATTTCATTAGAATCCGAGAGAAAAAGAGCTTTTTTCCCCTCTCACTGATGCCTTTCCCTCTTTGGGAAGATCAGACCAAAGCAATCCAAAACGGAACAGAATTGAGAGATGGAACCATTAGACAGGAAGTAAGGAATACTCATCGCTTCAGACAGTATGATTAGAGACACAGAAACTGCAAGGGACCAGCCTGGAAATACCTTATAATTAGAAACCAGAGTTCAGAAAACTGTACTGTTATGGGGGAGAGGGGACTTTCTGTAAGACCAGAAATAACTAGTTTTTAAAATCCACTCTCAATAGCAATAAAAGACATCAGGAGCAATCAAAGGTGTCTGCATCGCCCTGCACGGTGGCCCAGAAATGAAAAAAAAAAAAAAAAGTTAAGAACATAATAAAACACAGAAAATGAGGTTTGGCAAGAATGAGACACATGTTTACTGGAAGACTGGATGAAATCAACTCTCAAATGAACATTCAATTTTAAAGCACACAGTGAAATTACTATCAGCTACTTGGTACTAGAGGAAGGGTGGTTTTTTTAAAAAAGGCCAAAAGGGAGACAAGGCGAAAGATCCCTAAGATCAGATAAAAAAGAATGGTCAAGGGCTGAAACCGAAGAAGGGGTGAGGGACAGAGGGAGGCACTTCTCAGCCTTTCCTTCTCTGCTCTCCTACTTCACAGCTGTTCCGATTCAAAGCTTGGCCCTGTGCGGATCGCTGATAACGAAGTACTGGAACAGAAGTCTCCAAAGGAACCCAGGCACATTTAAGAACTTAATAAATTACAAAGAAGGCAGCAGAAGCAAATGCACTAGGACAATTGGCTCTGGGGAATAAATAGAATCAGTTTCTCACCCTACTACTGTTTACTACATATGCCAGGTGGGCAGAGGAGTCAGCGCAAAAGCTAAAACCATTTGAAATAGGACTATATCCATGCATGGCTTTGTGACTTAATTATTCTAATGTTTTAACAAAGCATTAGGCTTTTCTTTTATAGCACAGCAGAAAATAGAGTTGTAAATTTAACTGAAGGACACACTAAGCATTAAAAGCCCAGGGAAGGGATAGATTACAAAAGGAATGCTTGAAACAGCCAAGACCTAAAATGTCAAAACTTCTGCTATTAATAATCACAGGAGGGGGACTGTGATATGGCTCAGTGAGTAAAGGGCTTGTCTTGCAAGCCTGACATTCTGAGTTCGAATCTCCAGAACCCACTCAAAAGCTGGATGAAATAGTGCATGCATCCTTAGTCTGAGAACCCCTATGGGGAGACATGGGGGGGCGATTCTGGGCCCATTGGTGTGGTGTATGTAACAGTAGCAGCAGCAGCAGAGAGAAAAGTGGAAAGCATACACTTGGCCATACTCATACATACATGTGCACATACCCCCCAAACAGACCCATGCACACACACTCAAGTGTGCACCACAGGAAATATTAATAGGCAGATTGAAATTCTGAGGTATGAGATAGCTTGAAATAAAATAAATTGCCTGATCCTACTTATATGCATTGCCCACAGTAGGGAAACCGATACAGACAGAAAGGAGATTGGCAGCTGCTGAGGGATGGGGGTGGGGTGGGGGAGGGGTCGATGGGAATGAGGGGTGACTATTAATGGGTATGGGTTCATTCTGGGTAGGACGAAGCTGCTTTACAGTAGAGTGTAATGATGGTCGAATGGCCCTGTGCATATATCAATTGGCACTGAATTGTACACTTTGATGGGTGAATTATATGTTATATGAATTATTCCTCAATAAAGTTGTTATAAAAAAAAGTAATGGCAAATGACCAACTGGGAGAAATACTGATATGTCGCTGAACATTTAGGCAAAAGTCAATGAACAGACAATAAATGACCAAAAACTAGGGAGCAGGGGCTCATTCTATTGAGTTAGCAGAGGCTTAACACACAGTATTCTCGATGTAAGTGTGGGGACAGGGACACTCTCACCGCCTGTAGCGACAAAGTCTTCATCTGGACACCCTGGAAAGCAACTTGGCAGTTACTGTTCTCAAATACTTTCCCGTTCACTTCTAGGATTCAGTGTCCTATAGAAGTAAGAGCAAAAGTACCCTACCCGTCCCCCTGTGAGGATGCTCATGCCATATTACTTGAAGGTATTTGTAATACCCACAAATTAGAAAGAAGCAGAATGCTCAAAAAGGGGATAAAATGACTAAATAAATTATGGATCAGCCACAAGACTGAATATTATGCACCCATTAAAAATGATGTTTTCAAATAAATTTAATGACAGGGAAAATGATCGCAGCGTAATGCCCAGCGAATGAGGGATGTAAAATTGCTGACAATATGATCCCATGCACACATAGTGCTGAAATGAAATATACCGACAGGCTAGCAGGCATTACTCAGAGGGTGGCACTTCTGGGTACTTTCTGTGCTTTATGTTCCCCATGTTTTCCATGTTTCTTACAACAGGCTTGCTTTAGTTCTATATTAGAAAAATAGTATTTTCTTGAAATATTCATCAGCAGAGAGGATGAATATTGGCCAGAAATGCTGAGTAATGACAGCACATTTCTGTGAAAGGCTGGTGTCTGCCTTGCCCATGACCTCATGGACAAGCCTTTTTCTCAGGTCCACAGCTCCTGAGGGAACTTCTCACTTGACCAAGCCCTACCAAGGACCTGTGTTGTGATTTTTCTATGGTTGTGATAAGGCACCATCCGTGATCAGGACAGCTTATGGAGTAAAAAGTTTATGGGCTGATAGTTTCAGAGAGTGAATCCGTAACTGTCAGCCATGGTGCGGAGCATGGCGGCAGATAGACAGGTATGGTGTAAGGAGCAGCCACCGAAAGTTTGCATGTTATAACAACAACAGAGAAAGAGAAAATGAGAGACAGACGGACAGACACACTGAAACAGAGATAGATTAGGCCCAGTGTGGGCTTTTGAAACTTCAAAGTGACACCCCCTACTCCAACAAAACCATTGCTCTTAATCCTCTCCAAAAAGTTCTACCCTGGGGACCAAATATTCAAATACGTGAGTCTATGGACACCATTCTCACTCAGCCATCCGCAGCTGCCTAAATGCTGCGGCTTATTTAGGGCTTCTCATGCCCAGGAAGACTACTGAGGCCAACAACATTGATGAGTTGAAGGTCTTTCTGTACAATGTGGTGATTATATATTAACAAGGACCACCTGGAGACTGAAGACTGTATAACTGCTGCCATACTTCCCACCGTGATAGTCATGGGCTCACCCTCTGAAACTATAAACCCATGATCTCATTCTCCTACATATTGCCTTGGATCCAATGGGGAAAAAAAAGCTAGGTGTGACTTCATGTCTCCAGAAGCCACGCCCACCTGGGACACTGCTTATGCTGGAGGGAAGTAACACATGCAGCCCACTTAATGGCTTTGATGGTGAAGCCACTGACAGGGACGTCACTGTGAATGTACATGGCCTGCATACAGATCTCCTGCTGTGACCTCCATCCCTGTTCCTTCTTCCTGTGGCCTCTCTTCAGCCCGTACTTCCTGGCCTTGTATTCTCATCATCTGGTAAGACCCATTCCTACCCAGCCACGAGGAGCAGATGAGATCACCACACATAGGTGTTTTGGTCAGTTTTGTCCCAAAGAAGGTCAGAAAACTGGTTTGCAGAGGACATGGTGCCAGTATCTATTCAACATCTACAAAGCCAGGCCTGTTTGTCACCAAGAGAATAAGATGCTGGCCATGTCGATGATGTTCATGGGTTGGAAAAGGTACATGAGGAAGGACCCCAGCATGGGGCTATGGCTACTGGTGTAAACAGGAGATCAGAGTCTGCTGGATATGTTGGGAGAGTCTGAGGTCTTTTGTGAAGCTGGGAAGATATCGCAGAAGACAGGGGTCCTTCAAGAAGGGGAGCGCGGTGTGGTTATGCTTTGCAATCTCATCATTTGGGAGGCAGAGGCAGAAGCATCACCATGCTTTTAGGGCTAGGCTATATGGTAACTTTCAGGTCAGCTGATGAAAGAGAGAGAGAAACCCTGTTGCAAAACAGAAACAATAAATAAACAAAGGAGGGCGGGATTGTTGTGGGCCCAGAAGAGGAAGAAGGTAACATTGGAGCTTATCTTTGAAAGGGGAAGGCAAAGATGTGGAAAGGCCAAAACTAAATGATGTCACAGCATCAGCAAGGTCCCAGAGGAGGAGGAGGAAGAAGAGGAGGAGGAGGAGGAGGAGGAAGAAGAAGAGGAAGAGGAGGAGGAAGACACCCTGAGCATCCTGTACAGAAAAAACCCTAGAGGTTAGCCCTGGCTCAATGTCCCCAGGACAATACCACATGCTTCCCTGGACACTCCGCAGAACTATACCTTGAAATAGCCGTGCTGCAGTAGGTCTAAGAGAGCCAGAGTATGGAAGATAGGGTGACAGCTTCCTTTGGAATCTAAGCCCCTGGGGACCTGCGTAAGAGGTGGGCACTCACCTGAACATCAAAGAATTGCCCACTCTCATGACTCAGGCTGAGCACCGTCTCCTCTATCACTGTTTCTCATGCTCTCCCATCGTCTCTGGGGCTCTCAAGATACCTACCTCAAAGCCTAGGCTTTAGGTCCTCAAGTAAATGTACCTGTGTCCTTGGCATTCACATCAAGGGTAGTGACCAAGTCCAGTAAAGGACCTAAATGCATATGGATGTATAATGGTTCCCACTGAGCCCCTCCCTCCACCTCTCCATTTTTAATCTCCTCTACCACTTCATCTAATAAACATCGATGAACTGACACAGCAGACGAGGCCCTGTGGCAAACATCTGGAAACGTCACAGTAAAGATACTGTCCTTGACCCTAGTGTATTCAGCTTCCAAAGGCTGGGACAGAAAATAAAAAAGACTAGTAAGAATCTAAGTGGCAGGAGCCTTGCCAACACCACAGAGACCATGCTAGGTAGGGGGTAGGGTTCTACAGAAAGGAGAGAGCAGACAGAAAATGATGTGGAATTCTACCTGTCGTGTCAGACCTCCTCTGTTCCCCTATCTCCAGCACTCAAGTTATGAGCTTCCAAAACAGGTGCTAAGCTGGGAGCACAGAGCCAACAAGCCCAGCCAAACAAAGCTCTCTATGGTTCCCCTGCCTACTCTGCTACATAAGCACCTGAATTTAAGATTCATCAGAGGGCTCTGGCTGCCTGGGAAATAATGATTTATTCTGTTTCACTATACATGTGCACACACACACTCACACACACACACACACACACACACACTATTTGTAATCTTTTGTTCTTACACATTTAATTACCTTAGGATAAATCAGATTTTGCCACTTGGAAAAAAAATCCTCTCTTTTGTTTTCCTTTAATTTCCCTTCCTTTCATGTTACAATTGACAAACTTGGGAGAGACAACCAAGACAGATGAGCACAGAGGGGTGGGAAGCCAAGAAGCTGCCAGGCCGGCGCAGGCGGGCAGGATGACGCAGGCCCTCGGCACCCACACTGTGTTATAAATTAGGAGAAGTGCCCTGTACTTATATTTAATTCAATAACAAATACTGACTCACATAAAAATAACTTGTTTTCATTCTGGGAGGGTGAGGCCTAAATTTAAACAATCTTTCCCGTTCTGCCTGAGGAAGGAGGCTGCCAATTCTGCCTCCTTGTCTCCTGTTAATTTCCAGATGATGCTTAGAGACAGAAAGGATGCTGTTTGGGGGTGAGAGTGGGGGCGGAAGCAAAGGCCACTGGGAAGGCAGTATGGGAATCTCTGGAGGAAGAGAATCCTCCTGGCCAGCCTCCTAAGAGATGAGTCTGTCAGGCATCTATAAGGGAAGTGTCCAACCAGGGAAGAGAAGCTTTGCTGAGGGGCAATGAAAGTCATATTTTGATTTTGGAGAACGAGAAATACAATATTCTTAAGACATGGGAGGCTATGCAGCCTGGGCCTCAGTAGCCATGACAGTGTGCCTGTCTGACTGGGCTAGCTTGGGCCATGCATAAGGCAACCGGCTACTGGCTTGATCTTGCTTCTTACACCACAGGAGAGGTGATGGCTTTCCTCAGCCTTGGTCCTCTCTCAGCTGGATCCATTGCCAATTGTACTTGGCACCCACCAGTCAGAGCACTGATGGGTGTTGTCATGTGCCCTGATCCACGAGTGAACCTCAACCCACGCTGGGCTTTCTAATGCCTGTTTAATTGTAAGACATCATCCGGAGTTTGCAGTTTATTGAAAATGGACTCTTAGCCAAGAGCATTTCAAAGTGACCAGGTCAGGTGTTACCTCTTCAGAAAGCTCGTCCTTGATCATTCTCTAAAGCACCTCTAGTCCACAGCAGTCTCTTTGCCATCATTCTTTATGAGGAGAGAGGTAGGGAAGGAAGGACAAAGTGGGGGCAGGGGGTGCTGAGTATGGCCAAAGTATATCATAATATACTTATATGAAAATGTCATTATGAAGCCAGACTCTTAGGGAAAAAAATCAATATATGCTAATAAAATATGAAGGCTCCAGGCTATTTTCAAGTTCATTCAGGCTGAAAAATCATAACTTTGGAAATCCACACCATCTTCCCATGTCCGCTGCCTGCCTTTTGGGGTATATGTCAAAAGCCACTGGGTCAGTAGTGAGCCCCGGGGGATCTTAGGACTCCCGGTGACCAAAATGCTTAATGATAGGAAGGATAATGGTGCAGGCATCCTACCACACCAAGTTTAGCACGGAAACTGGAAGCCAGAGCTTCTGTCAACCCAAAGAAAGACACTACTGTGCTCCATAAGCAAAATGCAAAGGGGTAGGTATGGACTGCCCTGCACAGAAGGAATGGGGTTGAAGCGTGGACTCCTAACACACTCCATACCACCCCCTCCACACACACACACACACACACACACATCTGCAGCAGCCCAGGTCCTTTGGTCCCTCAAGACAGAGATGTAAACCTGGTGATTGACTGTGACCAGCAATTCCCACTCTCCTGAGGCCTATTAAATAAAAAGAAAGGAAAATAAAACCAGAAAGCAAAGCCTAGAAGAAATAGTTATAATAACCTATAAAAGAATGGGTGATTTATATCTGTGTGACATCTGGGCCCTACCCCGGCTGTCACGGTAGAGTGTGCCAGGACATTTCTCAGTCCACCCAGGGTGTGAGGCTTTCTTACCAGAAACAGCTTTTCCCTCAGGAACATTCAACAGGCACCTTGTGTCTGTCAGCATCCCTGGATACAGTAAAGACAGAGCAGGAAGGGTCCCTTTCGGGAAGCCTCACAGTTCTCCAAAGTTCAAGGCCCGCTGGTCTGTAGACTCTAGGCCATAACCCAAGGTCATGTGAGCTACATTATCCATTCACACACACACACACACACACACACACACACACACACACACACACAGCCATTCATAATCACTGGACCCAGCTACATCTTATGTAGGTCACGCTGCCACAGTGTCTCACCCCTCCCCTCATAGTTGAGGGTTAAGCAGGAGTCTCCAGGTAATAGAGCTGAGGTCAGAGGTCAGGTCCTAGCTTTGCAGAAGAGAAGAAGACCTCCAGATCTTCCCAATTCTCCCCTGTGGTAGGGCTCCACTCCTTTACCTGACCTCTATCCTCAGGCTTCCGGAAAGGGTACTTTGCTTCTGGATATTCTCTCCCCTACCCACTGGACATTTGTCTCCGAAGCATACTCCACCCTCAACTCCCAGAATGGTTTGATTCATCAGACCACTAAAAAGTAGCAGAATTGCGAGCTGGAGAGAGAGCTCAGTGGGTAGGAGTACACGCTGTGCAAGCACTAGGACCTGAGTTCAAATCCCCAGCATGGTGTAAAAAGCCGGGCATGGCCACATGAATGCCTGTAATCCTAGCACTGTGAGGAGTGGATACGGGAGACTATCTAGGTCTTGCTGGCTGCCAGCCTAGCTCCGGGTTCACTGAGAGAACCTGTTTCGAAGGAGTAAGGCTGACAGAGTAGGAAATTGACAGAACAAGACACCCAAAGTCCTCTTCTGGCACTTGTGCGCATTCACAGATATTATATATATATATATATATATATATATATATATATATATATATATATATATATATATCACACATACACACACACACGTGGTGTCAGAAGTAAACTCGCCTGCCTGATATGCTGTTGAGTCAATGTTAACTTCTAGTGTTTACAATGTGCTAAACCCACACCCAAGAAGAAATACTGCTGCCAGCGTAAGTTTAGCTCCTGGTTACCAGGGAAGCTGGGGGCAGTTTCTAGGCAGAGGAAGATGTTTGGAAATAAGATAGGCACCCTTCCAAAGCTAAATGAATCTGAGCCATGTGGCTGAGTGTTCCAGAGAGTGGTGGCCATAGAGGCAGAAGGTGATGGCCAAGCAAAGATGGCCTCTTTTCCTAACACACTTCAGCCCTGGGATGAGAATTCCAGGGTTTGACTATTCTTCCTGCTCCTTAATCTCTTCTCAGAGTGTCTGTGTAAAAATCTCCTGGCTCTCTCAGCCCTGTCCTGTGACATATGAACTCTTGGGCATGCAGTAGAGACACAGTGGCTGGGCTGCCACAGTCTGGTCACATTCTGTCCTCCAGTGGGTACACTGACTGCACACTGTCTCAAACATGTGAACACCATCCATCGACCCTAAGGCAAGCATTGTCGGACCAGACCACACACTGACCCTGCACTATGGCCACCCTCTGCCCCTCATACAAGCCCTTCATACTCCTTAGAGGATGATGTCACCGAAGCAGTCATTCTTGTTTGCAAGTGAAGCAAGGTGAACAATGACCATGCTCCATGCATTCAGCTAACCAACAAAGATGTTCACACACACACACACACACACACACACACACAATGATGTTTGGCCCAAGCATAAATGGGGCAAAGGTTAGGACTGTTGGGAAGGTCCTGCTGAGGAAATCTTTCATTCTCAAGTGAACGGGTGTCAAGTCTATCTTGGCTTGTAAGTGTATTTGAGATGTAGGGTTGTGGTCACTTTGAAACCTTTCCAGTCAACAGTACCTGCCAGCATTTCTTTTCCTGATGCTGTGGTAAAATACACTGACAAATGCAACTTAAAGGAGAAAGGATTTATTCTCGCTCACAGTTCAGGGGCATAATCTATCATGGCAGGGAGTCAAGATGGCAGGAGCTTGAAGCGGCTGCTCGTACTGACTCTATGATGAGAAAGAGAAGAGGAAACATGCATGCTTGACCTTTGCCCACTTTCTGTTTACACACTCCAGAATTTCCAATCTCAGCGCTTAGTCCCACCTACTGTCAAAATAGGCCTTCTCATATCAATTATCATAATAGAGATAATCCCCCACAAAGAGCCATGATGTTCATGTCCTTGCCTCCCCAACCCCATGCATCAAGGTGACAATGGAAATTAACTATCACAAACCATGTAGCAGAAAATATAGCTAAACATGGGAGAGCGTTGAATGCCTTATAAACCTCCCTAGACCATGGAGAAGGCTGGGCTTCTGTAGAGATGAATGTAGCCGACTGAGAATGTAGCAGAAAAGACATAATCTGTGGGACAGTCAGAGGGAATTCTCAGTTCTGTTTCTATCCCTAGTTCCCCTCATAACTGAACAAAAATTCAAGAAGAGGCAGAGAAATCGCCTCAGTAAGAAAGATTCACAGAATCTTCAACATAAGGCTGTCTCGTGTGCATGACAAGACACATATGTCAATACATGGAGAAGAGACCACCCAAAACACACAAGAGCCTTCAAAGACACATGGAAGAAGTCTTTCTTGATACCAGTGCTGGAAAACGCCCCGTAGAAAAGTTAAACTACATCTCTAGACACATCCTGGAAAAATTACTAAACATCAAGGACAAAAAGGAGGAGTCCTGGGACATCCAGATGGAAAAGGGCAAATGACTTAAAAAGAATAAAAATGAAGCCTTCTCCATACCATACACAGCAGCATCTGATGGCCTGTGCTTGGTACCCTGCAGAGATACCAACTCCATGTCCACAGATTCTGAGCAAAGGCACTAGTGTGGTGTGTGTGTGTGTGTGTGTGTGTGTGTGTGTGTGTGTGTGTGTACGCGCTCGCAGAACTAAGGCAGGTTTCTGCCTCACTGTGTGTCCTAACAGGGAAGGAGATCCAAGAAGTGAAAAGCTAGAGACCCGGTGTAGCAGGCTGTGGGAAGGTGAAGAGGAGGGAACTGAGAACGACTGGCCTAGCTTGCTTCCAATTGCTATAATAAACACTGTGCCCAAAATCAGCTTGGGGGCTAGGAGTTGACTTCAGCTTAGAGTTCCTAGTCTATCATCTAGGGATGTCCAAATGCAACAGGAAACAGAAACCTGGAGGCAGGAGACTCCTGAAGGCAGAGGTCATGGAGGAATGCTTCTTACTGGCTTGCTCCCCATGGCTTGCTCAGCTCATTTTCTCATGCTACTCAGAACCACCTGCTCAGGAGTGGAACTGGACCCATCTAGGTGGGCTGTGGGCTCTCCCACATCAATCATTCATCAAGAAAGTGACCCTACAAATTTCCTTACAGGCAATCTGACAGACATATTTCCTCAATGGACATTTCTCCTCCCAGATGGCTTTAGCTTATGCCAAGCTGATGAAAAATAACCAGATCCACTGTACCACAAGGACACTTGGTCAACTATGTTCATAGCAGCTTTATTGGTTGTTGGTGAGAAACTGGAAACAACCTAGATGCCCGTCAACCAAAGAATGGATAAAGAAAATGTGGCATACTTGTTTACACAATGGAATACTACCTAGCTATTAAAAACAAAGACAACATAAAATTCGAAGGCAAATGGATGGAACTAGAAAATATCCTGAGTGAGGTAACCCAGACCCAAAAAGACACGTGTAGCATGTACTCAATTATAAATGGATATTAGCCATAAAATACAGGATAACAATGCTATAATCCAAAGACCCAAAGAATCTAATAAAGAGGGCCCAAGGGAAGATGCTTGAGTGTCACTCAGAAGAAGAAATGAAATAGACATTAGAATCCCCTTCAGGATTGTGGGTCCTGAAGAAGATAGGAACTCTATAGGAAGATCAACAGAGTCAACTAACCTGGACCCTTGGGGTTCTCAGAGACTGAACCACCAACCTAAGAGCATACAGGAGCCAGACCTAGGCCTGTACATATGTAGCAGATGTGCAACTTGGTCTTCATGTGGGTCCTGACAACTGGAGTAGGGGTGATCCTAAAAGATGTTGCCTGACTGTGGGATATATTCTTCTACCTGAGCTGCCATATCTGGCCTCAGTGGGAGAGGATGAGGCTAGCCCCACAGCGACTTCATTAATTACTTACTTAATTAAAAAGAAATAGACATCAGAAGTGGATGGAAGGAGGGAACTGGGTGAGAAAGTGGATGGGGAGGGGGGAACAAGGGTGGGGGTCAGGTGTGGAGAGACCTGGGGGGAGGTGTGGAGGCTAGGAAAGGGCTAGGAAAGAGAATGGTAATTGGTTGGGGCCACATCTTTGGGACAAGCTTAAGAGCTGGGATGAGGGAGGTTTCTGGGAGTCTATGTGGGTGACCCTAGCTGAGATTCCTAGCAGCTAGGGATGTGGAGACTAAAGTGGCCACCTCCTATAGTCAGATAGGACTTCCAGTGGACAAAGGGGAACACCAACCCACCCACAAAACCTTCAACACAAAATCTGTCCTGCCTACAAGATGTGCAGGAATAAAGATGGAGCAGAGACTGATGAAATGGCCAACCAATGACTATCCCAACATGAGACCCATCCCATAGGTGAGAGCCAGCCTCTGACACTATTAATGATACTCCGCTATGTTTGTAGATAGGAGACTAACATAACTGTCATCTGAGAGGCTTCATCTAGCAGCAGATGGAAACAGATGCAGAGATCCACAGCCAAAAACGAGGAAGATCTTGGGAATCTTGTGGAAGAGTGAGAGTCATGACTAAGGGAGCTACAGAGGTCAAGGACACCACAAGAAGACCTACAGAGTCAACTAATCTGGGTCCATGGGGGTTCACAGGGACTAAACTACCAATCAAAGAGCATGTGTGGGTTAGACTTAGGCCTTATATACATGTGTAGGAAATATGCAACTTGATCTTCATGTGGGTCCCTAGCAATAGGAATGGGTGTTGTCTCTGACTCTGTTGCCTGCCTATGGAGTCCCTTCCCCAGCTGGTCTGCCTTGTCTGGCCTCAATGAGAGAGAATGTGCTTAGTCCTGCTGTGACTTGACAAGCCAGGGTAAACTGGTACCCAAGACAGGCTTGGTCTTCTCTAAGGAGAAGGGGAGGGGGTTTATGGGGCAAGTAGTTTGTGAGGGTGGGACTGGGAGGGAAGGGCTGTAATTGGGGTGTAAAGTGAATAAATTATGGGGGAAAACATCTGAAACTGTAACAGATGGAACCTGATTAACCACATATAGCAATACTCCATCCAAGAGCAGAGGCCCTGACATCACAGGGGACTTTCTAGAACCACAGACCCCTGAGCTCCATTTCAGACCCAATGTACTAGAATCCTTACTTCAAGAAAATATCTATCTAGTACACACACACACACACACACACACTTTAAACCCTGAACAGAACCATTCTCTGCAATAGATAAGGCACAGAGAAAAGGCAGCCAGTGGTCACCCAGTGGGTAGCAGCAGAAGTATTGAGGCAGGGAACAGAAGACAATAGTGCCTAAGCTCCTCAAACCCAAATAGTAACTAGAGAGGCAGGGCAGGGGAGAGTGTCAAGAAACTCCAAATTTTCAGAAATAGCAGTGAGGTTGCATGTCTGCCTATTAAAGAATAAAATTTGTGGGATTTTTTATTTTTTAATTTTGTGAGGGGGGTTGTAATCAAGGAAGACATTTCTTAAAATTCACTCTGTCTTTGCAGTATTGTTTTAATTCTTGTCTATTAAATTCTAATAAACTCAATATACTGCTCTGAAGTTAAAATGTATATAGTTTGATTCCATTTTTGCAAGACTGATTGAATTGATGTAATTAGCTATCATTCTATCAGAGAACTATGGACCAAATGGTAATGATTTCTTCTAGATAGTTGAAATTAATTTTGCCTTGTGTGTGTGCATGCATGCGTGTGTTTACTTTTGTCTAGTACTCAATTTTTAGAAAACAAATAGCACATATTATTTTCACAAAAATCCTTAAGTGTGTAATTAGAAAGGTCCATTTCTAAAAACAGATTTAAATAATGCTCTAAATGTGACGATCGCTATAAATCTGAAAAACAAAACTATTTAAATAAAGATACAAGAAACCAATTTAAGGGATAAATTGGAAACAATGTAGCCATTCTTGTCACTAAACACTTTTCCATCATGATGGGGGACAAGTCTAGCAATGATCTTCACCTCCCCATAAGGAGCTTCTCTCGGGCTTAGCGGGTGGCTCAGTCTGCAAAGTACTCCTTATGCAAGTTTGGTGACCTGAGTTCAGGCCTCCGAACCTGTAGAATAATAGTGAGCACGGTGGATTGCCTTTCCAATCCTAGCGCTTGGGAGGCTGAGGCAGGCAGATCCCTCCCACTTGACAGCAAGCCATCTTAACCAAAATAGTGAGTTTCAGGCCAGCCAGAAATCTTATCTTAAAGAAGGTAGATGGTGTTCCCAAGGATGCCACCCAAGGGTATTCTCTGGCATCCTCTGGCATCCCCATGTGTACCTATATAGGCATGTGGTTTACACATATATACAGACACACACACAGAGACACACACACCAAGGTTGTCCACTGGCCTCCCCTTGTGTACATATACAGGCATATGGCATACATATACACACATACACACACACATGTACACATGGGAAAGACAAGCCAATGTCACAAGATTACACCTCTCCAGGAAATGGCCCACAGGCATGGGGTGCACCTAACATGCATAAACCCAGATATACCCATCTCAAGGGACAGTGAACTTCTCCAGCAAAATATCTTCACTTACACTGCTTTTAAACCAGACTTGTACTTTCACAGATGAAGTGACTGAGCAACACTAGGCTAGGTACTGGCTTGTACCTTCCTAGAGCAGGTCTCCCTCTGCTGGCTCCCTGGCCGTTCCCACGCTTATAGGAAATGTTATGCACTTATTCAGAACCGCATAAGACACTTCTCCATGTGAATTCTTCAACAACTTCTCAAAGTAGAAGTCACCTCCCGACTCTGCTGAGAGGAAACTACTCAAGGGCTATTGGTCCTGGAGATACAGTTGCAGTATCTTGGATCCCTGGCATTGTCCAACTCCACTTGGGAAACATGTCCCAGCTGTGTATAGCAGTAGAGCCTTTGGAAACTGCTTCCTAGTATGATGGACACTGAGTTGAGCTCTCTAAAGCCACAAAGTAAAGTGGGTAAGAGCACACACTCCAGGCTAGGAATGCATCTCAGCAGCAGAGTGCTTGCCTGCTATCCTCAAGCTCCAAGCTTGGATCCCTACACTGGGGTAGTATGGGCAAATGCATCAGTCTGGAGGTAGCCTGCCTGGCCCTAATCTGGTACAACTCATGGAAAAGTATTTCACCTTTCTCTTAAGCTTGCTTTTCTCATCTGAGGACAGTCACCATGGCTCCCTCACAGAGCTCCGTGACATCTACATGAGCTTATGCTGTAGGTGTGCAGAGACAATGGGCTGTTTCTAACATGGGACATGTATGCTAATATTCTCAAATTAGATCACCTGTTTGAATGCATATAGCTTCTCTCCTCTTTCTGCTCCATACCCAAGATAACACTTTGTTCTGTATGTTTCCTATTACCACTCTGCCCCCTGCTTCCTCCTCAGGTGGCACTCAGACTCTAACCCCTCCTTCCTTGTTTTGTTCTCAAGCTCACCCCACAGCCTCCAGCACCCCACTCCCAACAGAACCTCTCAATCCCTGATGATTTTGTCATGGATAAAGGCTGGCCAAATCCCCAGCCATCCCATTAAGTAATAATTCTGTTAAATAACTATCCTGTCGTCTTGAGAAATGGGATGGCATCACCTGGCACTGCCCTTAGTCCTGACCCAATCAACTTTTTAATCCATAAAATGGAGGTGAAATACATAATGGGATGTATATCAAATCGGGATATGACAGAAAGCTGGAAGAAATGATCAAAGCTCCAGGGGGAGAGTTCATATCCAGACTGATCTCTGGGGGCTGGAATTCTGGACTAGGGCCAAGGGAAGATGTTCTTTACACAGGACGGGCATAAATTTCCAGTGTGGGAGGGCAGTGCTGGCTCTACAGCCCACTACAGGGAGCGGAGTGGGGCGTGAAGGTGACCCTAAGCCTTTTTAATTAATCCATTGCTGGGAAAGGGGACACACAGAAGGACCTGCCCACCGTCCTCTGAATATAGAAGGAATCCCTTTAAAATAATTTGGATTCTTTAAATAAAAGTATAATTATTATCTCATAATTAGTTTCATAAATGTAAATATTTTGGTCATTTTTTTTACCCTCTCATGCCCCCTCCACTTCTGCTGAATCCCACCTTCCCCCACACCCCCCTCAGCTCCCTCCCGTTTTCCTGTCTTTTGTTTCTTTCCTTCTTTGTTAGCCATTAAGTTGAAGTAAGGTTGTTTGCATGAGGATGTGTGATTTGGTAAAAAGGAAGGACACGAGTGCTCCTGGGTATGGCGGAGAGAGAGGTTTATTATAGATAAGAGGGAGAGCATAGCCAGAGCAGGGACCCCTGGGAGAGTCCAGAGTGAACATGACCTTGAGCCGGTCTGTGTGAAGACAGGGTGGAGCAGATGAGGACGATGGCTGGCGCAGGAGACCAGGTGACCAGGAGAATGAAGGGTAGATGAAGGGAGCTAGGTAACCAAAATGGCTGAATTATATAGGAAGGGCAGCTGGGGAAAGGGCTGGAGAAGTTTAGGGCAGGAGGTAGGGTAAACCAGCTATATCCTGAAACAGGTAGGGCCTGAGGGACTGCTGGGAGAACCTAGAGACCAGGTCCACTTTGGTATGTTAAATAGAAACTTGTTAGCCCTTTGTCCTGGGTTTGAGACCTAACAATATGTAAGACGTTTTGTCAGGAGCAAGAACAGCTTACAAATGACTATATCACTCAGGAAAGTGACTCCCCACTCCCAGCACACAGTAAATACCAAAAGTTCCTTCAGAAGGGTGTGGCCTCATAAGTCCCTTCCCTAGCCTCAATGCAATGTTGATGGTCCCCACCTGGTCCAGTACCCACAACTGCTTTGAGTTCATGAGTGCAAAGGCCAAATCCTATTCAGAAGACATTTCGGAGAACTCTTCCGTCTTCCAGCTCTTAACCTTCCAAAAGATCCTTTTCTGGGAAATAAGAATGTCAGGGATTAGCATTCATAGATCTCAGGTTCTCTCATCGGTTCAGGGACCCACTTACCATTTACTTCAAGCATTATCTTTGCAAGTCACTGGCCTAAGAACTGCTGACAGAGGACTGCGTTTCCCCTGGTGCTTCAGAATGTTTCGAATGGGGGATTAGAATGCACCAAGTAGGTAAATTAACAGAGCACACCCTTTGCAGGAAACAGAAAGAGGTAGGCTCTTGTCACTAGCACAGGCTGAAATATGTATAGGGCCCTGCTGTGGTACTCAACCTCTTTCAAGCAGCATTCTGTAATTCTAGGATGGCCAGGGTGAGATGGAGTAGAAGATGGGGGAGAGGGGGAATAGGGAGACCAAGCCAGAGACCCTTTCAACCCCAGCCAGTCAGCCTCCCTTTTGCCTGTAGACTGATTCATTATTTGTTCGTATCTTGGCTTGAGACCAAAGTCACTCTGGTTTATAGCATCTCAGCTCAAATGTGCACAGCATAAACACATAAAAAATTGTAGAGTGAGCCTATGAACACATCCTGTTTTAGTTTTCAGGATGGTAAGCATCAATGATCAAGGTCTGGGGAACTAGTTCACTTGGTAAAGTACCTGCTGTGCAAACCTGAGAACCTAAGTCTAGGGTCCCCAGCTCCCACATAAAAGCTCAGCACACTGCAGCCCATCTGTAATCCCAGAGACATGGGCAGATCCCTCAAGCTCATGGGCAAGTCCAAGGTCCATGAGAAACCACAGCTCTAATGATGAGGTGGAGAAGCTACTGAGGAAAACACCAGTGGTTCCCAGGATCTACACACCCACATGTGCACATACATATCCCACATGAACACACATTGATACAAATACCCTTCAATCCTATGGATCCCAGCACAATGTAGCACAAGCTTTTGAAGGGAAATTCAGTGACTTTATCAAAAGATACAGGATGCACTCTCTCTCACACCACACCCCCATGTCTAAAAATGCCAGATAGACCTACATTCCTGCGGGATGTTTTATTGAACTACACCATACATTTTGTGTTCCAGCAGTATACTCCTGCCTTGTGTTGTCATTTTGTAACAGTAAAATGTACACACTATTTCTCATTTTAACGACTTTTAAGTGTGTAAGTTAGTATCATGAAATCCATTCACACTATGGAACAGTTATACCATTATCTTTATACTCAAATATACTCATCATCACAATATGAAAATTCATCTCTGCAAACAATAACTCCCAGTGTCTCTCTCCTCTTTGCCCTTGGTAGCACGCATGCCACGGTCACACTGAATTTGCTTGTTTTTCATAAAAGTTGGAATAATGCAATATTCCCCTTCCATGATTGGCTTCTTTGACTTAGCACTGTCATTTCAGGGGCTACCTCTGTTGCAGAACACAGCAATAGTTCATTCCTTCCTATGGCTGGATAATGTTTCATTGAATTTGCATGCCACATTTTGTTTATGTGTTCCTCTCATGATGGGTGCTTGGCAGGATTCTTTCAGCTACTGTAAGTAATGCCATTTTAAGCACTAAGACCAATATCTGAATTTCTGCTGTCCATTCTTGTGTGCAGAATTCTTTTCGAGGTAAGAAGATTAGAATCAACCACACTAACCCATCGGTGGGTAGCTAAATAAATAAGCCGCTGTGGCTGTGTTCACACGTTAGAAGAGTGTGTCTCCCTTTAGAATGAGTGGCTTTTGGAGTCTTGGCATAGGGTCATTTATAAAACATAGTATTATGAAAGGAGTAAGATGAAGAGGAAGGGTAGTGGTGGCTGCAGCATGTGTCTGATGCACACGCTGTCTGTGGAAGACTCCACAAGAGCCGGCGGGTGTGGTATCCTGGGAGGTGGCCGGAGGGTGGGTTCATCAGTGCTGGATGCTTTTCTATGTGCTTTTTGTACTGATGAAAATACTCAAATGAATTGTACAATTTGCCCTTTTAAAAACTAATAAACATTTTACACTCTCTCAAGATCCTGAATGTAGAGTCTGAGGAGATACTGAAGTTGGTGAAGTACTTGTCACAGGAGCATGAAGTCCTAAGCTCAATCCCCAGCACCCATGTTAAAACAAACAAACAAACAACAACAAAAACCCTTTGTATGGTGGTATGTACTTAATCCTGGCAATGGGAAGGTAGGGAGCCACAGGTCCTACTGAGAAACCCTGTCTCAGTAAGTAAGTAAATAAATAAATATAAAGTGGACAGCTCCCAGAATTAACAGCAGTGGGTGGCCTCTACACTCACACGCACAATGCATGCACCTGCATGTGAAAGCACATGCATACACACACATGTGCACCTACACAAAGACTGCTAATGTGTCAGGAGTTCAGCAAAAGGTTGGGGTGGAGGGTGGTAGCAGCCTCGCAAGGTGGAGGCCGAAGACTTCTATCACTACAAGCCCTAAAATGTAACTTCCACCAGCAACATCTTCAAGCACAGCTTGCCACCAACAGCCTCCTTGATGCTGCCAACTTTCTCTTCCTCAGTCCCCACTTCTTCTCTTCTTCCTCCTTTAGCTGGAAAAATCCTGTGGAGAGGTGGAAGGTGAGGGGAGTGTGGGAACTAGGCCTGCTGGTGCCTAGCCTGCTGGAGAGGAAAGCTGCTGAGTGTTGGGTAGCTTCAAGGCTACAGCATTGTCCTGCCATGATGGAGGTCAACACTCTATCTCAGGAGCAGCCTCTGCTGTCCTCTTCCAGGCAGGATATGTCCAAAAGGTGTCCGCTGGGAGCCAAGTGGAAAGACATCACAGGATGATAATCGACTCATATGTGAAAATGAGCTGACGAGGGGAGAAGCAATAAAAGCCAGAGGAGAGAGAAGGAAGGTGTGAGTTGCTGAAATAGTCACTCTATATTCCAAGGCCTTCCTGGTTCCTAGCAGAGTTGGAGATTAGCGTTGATAATAGCTTCACCATAGGACCACCAAAAAAAAAAAAAATCAATGGAATTGGGACTGAGTCAGGATCCATTTATCTTCTTGGGGTGAAATAGAAGGTGTGATTTTAAAGAGACAAATTACACCGAATGTGGATAATTGATGTGCATACACAGAGCCATGCAAGGAGGGCCAGCTCACACAATTGCACAGTATCCCACATTATTCTCCTCAAAAGCTTCCTGTAACAATGCCAGCCCAGGGCACGGTTCAAGTACTCTAGAGAGTAGTAACAGGAATTGAGTTCTGGAATACGCCGCATTAATGTCGCATGGCTAATTATTTGTGTGAAAAGGCAAACAAGAATATTGAAAAGGCAAAGGTAGTGCTTAGGTCTTGCTTTCCAGTGACAGTGCTTGCCCAGGAAGGGTTCCAGAGGTCACTTGATCTATCCCTCTGCCTCTCGGTTTAATGGACTGGTAGCCCCTTGAATAAAACTTTTCTTCCTTAAAGGACTTTAGGTGAGTTCCCTCATTGATCAGCAGGTACACTTCTCATGAGTCAGGACGATCCCATCACCACGACAGGGTCAATATCTGACACCCCGGAGGCTGGTTGAAGGTGCCATATCGATTCATCGATGAATTTGTTAATTAAGTGACACTTGGTTCTCAAACATGAGATGCACATCATAAGCTGGAGCTGCAGACCTAGAGCTTTCCCATGCAGCTCTCTTATCCAGTTCAAGTGGGTTCATAGATTTCAGTAAGAGGTAGATGTAGACTCAAAAGCACTATCCCAATTTCTGGAGAGTACCTATCTGAGGAATAGGGACCCTGGACAAGAGAAAATTTTATCATTTACTAATACTTAACATCCGGAAACAGAAGGATGGAGCAATCCCTGACTAGACAGGCTAGGGAAGAGTGGGTGAGCACTATGGGAGAGCCTCACTCTGGGCTTAATCAAGGCCATGTTTTAAAAACATTTCATTTATTTAGTGTGTGAGCATTTGTGCATGTGTATGTGCCTGTGTGTGTGTGTATCTGTGTGTGTGTGTCTATTTGTCTCTGTGTGTGCCCCTGTGTGTCTGTGTATGCGTATCTGTGTGTCTGTCTGTGAGTATGTCTATGTGTGTCTGAGTGTGTCTCTGTATGTGTATCTCTGTGTGTGTCTCTGTGTGCCTATGTGTGTGTCTGTGTGTGTGCCTGTGTGTGTGCCTATGTGTATCTCTGTGTGTGTCTTTGTGTCTTTGTGTGTCTCAGTATGTGTTTGTGCGTGTGTGTGTGTGTATGTCTATGTGTGTCTCTGTGTGTGTTTGTGTGTGTGTCTGTGTGTGTGTCTGTGTGCATCTGTATGTCTGTGTGTATCTGTATGTCTGTGTGTGTGTGTGTGTGTGTGTGTGTGTGTGTGTGTGTGTTTGTGTGTAATCAAGTACTCACATTGCCCTGAGGCCACAGAAGATTGTCAGGTGTCCTGTTCTATCACTCACCTTGAGACAGGGTCTCTTACTGAACCAGGAGCAAGGTTGGTGGCCAGCAAGCAGCAGTGATCCTCGTGTTCCCACTATGCCCTCTCCCCAGCATTTAGGTCATACATGCATTTGACCACACTCAACGTTTTTTACATGGGCTCTTGGCATTGCAGTCCAGGTTTTATGTTTGTACAGGAAGTTCTTATCTGCTGAGACATTGTCCCAACCCAACACCATTGTCCCCTAGTCCTCTCAAAAGGCACTCACTGTCTGAGCAGACTGCAGGCTGCCTGAAGCAAAAGTGCTTTGGAGTATCTGTCCAATCCCCTGTGGAGAAACTTCTTCTGCCCTAGGCTGGGTTTTGGGGTGCCAGGGCTCTCCCTCCATCTTTCCCTTACCTCCTTCAGATCTGGGCCCAGCTTTTGCCATCCCCTTACCTGTATCTGGCTCTTCCACCTCAGCTAAGCCACATGATCCCAGAGAGTGATCATCCCCACATCTCTAGCTACTTCACTACAAGCCATCTTTCTCCCAACCCAATAAAGTCCTGCACTTTCTTTGTCTAGCAACGTGGCTGATTACAATCAGTGGTGACCTGTGTATCTGGCCTCATCCTGTGCTGTCCAGAGCCCTCCTCCATTTCAGACAGACCTTCCTTCTGACCAGCTGCTCTCTCGCAGTGATGCCTCCTTTCCCTTGAAATACACAGCTCACTAAACCTTCCCTTTTAACACTAGCAAAAGAGCAGCCACAACAACAATAACAAACAAACAAACCCTCCCAACACCCCCTGCTGCCCGCTTGCTGCTCCCCTACCCCCCACCCAGCACGCTGCTTCCAGGACATTGTTTCCCCTCCAGCATCCCCCTCCCCCAGAGTGCTACTTCTCTTCCAGCTCCTGATTGATTCCAGCACCTCATCCACTTCTCTTCCTGTCTTCTTGAATCCATACCTACCTGTTTGTCCTTCTTCACCCTGCTCAGCCTGCTAACTCAAGAGAGGATTTTCTCAGCTGTGCTTCTAAAACTAAGGGTCACCAGAGATGAATCTGGCATCAGATTCACTTGACTCTTTACCCTTCACGGCCACATCTCGCATTGTCGGGCCAGTCTACTTCATCCTCCAGTTTCTGTCTGCCTCAAATTTCCTGCTCTGCTCTCCTGCCCTTCATCGTCCGCACTGGATCCACCTCCTCCGTTTGTTGCTGCCAAGTCCCTCAGAACCCAGAAGCCCCCATCTACCTACCTATCTATCTATCTATCTACCTACCTATCTATTTCTATCTCTCTATCATCTCTATCATCTATCAATCTATCTATCTATCTATTCCCCCCTTCCCCCTCCCCTCACCCTTTCTATAGTAACATACCAATTCAAAATTTTAAAAGAAATGTCAGTCAAGCACCATGACTCTAATACTGTGTTAGATGCTGTTGGTGCAATAGTTCTTTCCAAAAGCTCGAAGATAAAGGGGAAAGGAGAGAGATAGATGAAGGATTCAACACACTATATGAACAATATTTGGGCCCTAAAATAGGAATCACAGGACCCAAAGTACTCACTATTCAGAAAAAAAGGTTAAACATTTACAACCATCCATCCCCTTTTAAACCAATACTAACAATTTACCCAGTGGTTGGGACAAGATGACTGTCACATCAGAGATGAGTTGAGAAGCTACCCACTGGTAAGACACATACACCCCTATGATTCTATAGCAACAACAAAAACATTGAGAAGGAGATAAGAAAGACAACAAACACCCACATCCTAGCACATCCGGCCCTGGAGACCTAGGGCTCCAACTAAGAGGAGCCCCAGCCACGTGGTGAGTCCAGAAAGCATCCCTGCCACTCTTGTCCTCACATGCCCTTCCAGAAAATGCCCGGACCATGCACAGATGCCACATAGCGGGAGGGGAGTGATGTGTCCTGAGAACCTCTAGTCTCCCGGCACCACCACTGTGGGGATACAGAGAACAGCACTGAGGAAGTGGATTCAGGCAGGAGATGTATTTTTCACACCTTGCATTGAGCTAGAGAAACCAAAGAAGCAGATGTTGTAGGTCAGAAGAATCTGTGACCTGAGCAGAACAGAGATACATCAAGTGAAAAACCATCCAGATATGAGAAATTGGCCTGGCACTGAACACATCCATCTCCCAGCTGGCTCAAAAGAACTGTGACAGAATTAAAGCGCTCTCCGAGTGGGCAGAAATGGAGTCCCAGGGCAAACAGCTCACCTCGGTGAGTCTCAGCAAAGCCCATCCTGCTCAGAGCAAAGGGGAAGATGCCAACTGTGGCAGGAATGGGGTCATCGCCACAAATGAGATACTGTAGAATTGAGAAGGAAAAAAAAAAGCAACAAGCTGTTTACTATTTTAGAAGTGTACCGAACCATCATGGCCTCTGAGTCAGAGGAGCAAAGGAGTAACCAGAAAGGAAGATCAACAGGCTGAGATGAGAGGGAAGACAAATTCAAAACGGACGGATTGCTAGGCAAGTGATAGTGAACACAGAGACAAAGCCAATTCTCCCGCAGGAAAGAGCTGCCCCGAAGTTCAGAGCCACAAGTCAGCTATGGGGCAGAAGGTGGGAGATCTGGAAATAAAGAGGATGTAAAGCCACGTGGAGATAATGAGAGTTCCTAAAATATCAGCCACAAATCAAGCAGAAGAGAAACGGAAGAGAGAATGTAATAAAACTCTATGGAGCTGAGGATAGAGACTCGGTGCATAGACAGATGGGCTCACCAGGCAGCCAGGCACAGGAGAGCCAAGACAAGACACACACTGGAAAATAAGAACAATAATGTCAGAGAGAGAGAGAGAGAGAGAGAGAGAGAGAGAGAGAGAGAGAGAGAGAGAGAGAGAGAGAGAGAGAGAGAATATGGATGAATCTGTGAATGAATGAATGAATGAATGAATGAATGTATTTGGACAGGAGTTAAGGTGCCTTCAGATGTCTCCAGGACATAGAGTCATCTGACAACTGATGAGAAGCAATGACAGCAATAAAGACAGGACCTCCCCAGGGAGGGCGTGAGAGAGCACGATGCTAGGGAAGGAGGCAGAGACACAACTTAGCTCCTGAAAAAAATTAAGCGAAGCTTATTCTGTACGGAACGTCCAAGTGATGTCCCTGCTATGAAAGATCATGTAATGGACAACAGACACTGGAGTAAGTGTTTAGGTGACTTCAGAAAGTTAAGAACCTCAAAAGAAGGGACATAAGGTGTAAAAAAAGAAAAAAAAAAGCACACAAGACAGAACAGAGGATTAGAATACACAGCAATGTCAACCGTTTATATGTTTCAAATTAGAAAAACTTAAATCAAGACAACAGTGGTGTAAAACACTGATGTTGATTAGCAGAATACATAAATGACATGCATATAAGCATGTAACAATGCATGTATTTCTATAACATTCACAACAGAAAGAACCCATGAAAACCTTTTACGTCTTAGGGTGAGTGAGATAGCCCAGTGCTAGCAAGTGCTGGCCAACATGCCTGATGACCTGAGTTTGATCCCTGGGACCCATTGGTTGTAAAAGAAAAGACATCCACAGTCCACAGTGGAACCACACACTCCACCGCACCACATGCACATAAAATAGAAAACATATGAGAAAAGTTCAGAACTGTTAAATAACAGTGACTGCGGAATGGGAAGATGGTGTGGCGGGTAAACGCTGCTCCTACAAGTTTGAGGACCTGAGCCCAGTCCCCAGAATCTGTGTTTAAATGTCAGATGTGGTGACACATGCATGCAACAGCAGTGTTGGAGAGAGGCAGAGACAGGTGGATCCCTGGTGCTTGCAAGGCAGCCAGCTTAGACAATCTGGTGAGCTCCTGACCAATCATAGACCATGTCTCAAAAATCAAGGTAGACAACACCTAAGGAAGGAACCTGATGCTGGCTTCCGGCCTCCACAGAGATGTATATACATGGATATGAATATGTAAGCACATACATGCTGATATATCCACAGCATTTTAAATGAATAGTATGATTTATCATTTTCAATTATTAGACTAAGAAATTATTAGAAACTATTATTAGACTAAGAAACTATTAGACTAAGAACAATTCCAGAGACCACAGTTGGAAACACTAAGGAACAACAGCCTGCCAACCTCACAGGTATCTGGGATACAGGATGACAACAACAACACATCACTTCTGAATGGCATATCATCATATTTTATCAAAACCCTTAAAAATGGCAGAAATTTTAACCCCCAAATCAAATCTCTTAAATTTGTCTTGAGAAGATCATCCACTAAATTACTAAATATACATAAGCAGAGACCTCACTAGGTATGATTTATAACAAGATATGAAAATTGGAATGGTGTACATGACTGGTTGGCATCAGTCAGCAATGTGTGGGGGAGAGGCAGCAGGTTATTTAGAAATGCACCAAACGTATGGGACCGTTTCTGATAAAGAGACGCACATGCCAACTAAGGCATAAATTCACTTGTGTGTGTGTGTGTGTGTGTGTGTGTGTGTGTGTGTGTGTGTGTGTTCATGCATATGTCTGTGTATTGACAGTTCTTAGGAGTCATTTCTTTCTATCCATCTTGTGGGTCCTGGGGACAACACTTACTTTGTCCGGCTTGATGGCAAGCACCCTTATCCACTGAACCATCTCCCTGGCCCATTGTTAAACTTTTAAAGTATAATTAAAATGCTCAATAATGCAATTGGTGAGTCATAGGAGAAGCAGGTCAGCTGTGTGAGCCACTATGGCACCCTGCTGTCCTTTGTCCCCCCACCAGCACCCCGTTTCTCTGCATCCCCATTAGTGCTCCTCATTATTCTCTTATATGTCACGTTCTCGGCAGTGAGCCCTGATTCCTCATTTTGCTCTTCATCAGCATTTTCCCAGTGACTTATGATTTTGAACATCGTTCTCTGTGCTTATTGGTTATATATCAAAAGTGAAAACATAGTCATAAAAAATGTGCACACAAATGTCCACAGTACTTTATTTATAACTTCTCCCAAACGATAAATAAGTCAAATGCCCTTAAAATGTCCTTAAAAGTTGAATGGTTGGTTAAACAAACTTTAGTACATCCGCATAATGGAATACTACTGAACAATAAAAAGGAAAACCTATTAATGCACAGAGCATATGTGCCCATTCCTTTATGTGTATTATTAGGGAATAATATTGTATAAAACACAAGGAGGAAGTCAATCCCTAAAAGCTGTATTCTGTGTGATTCCGTTCATAGAGCACCCTGAAATGACACAATTCTAGAGATGGGTAAATAACTGGTTGCTGGGCTATGGGGAAGAAAGAAGAATAGGTTTTGGCACAACTATATGAAAAGCATCACTTGGGGTGCTTGAGGTTCTAGTCTGTGGTGAACATTCACTTCCACACAGCTGACAAGTCCAGGGCTGAGAAAATGGCTTAGTCTGTGTAGACTACTCATTGCCCAAGTGTGAGGACTCAATTCCCAAAACCCACATAAGAAAAGAAAAAAGAAAAGAAGGAGCCCGGGGTGGTGGTGCATACTTGATCTCAGAGCTGCAAAGGAGGGTAAAGGCAGGTCCTTCAGGCTCGCTGACCAGCTGCACTAGCCTACTTAATCATGGAACCCCAGTCCAGTGGGAGATCCTGTCTCACAAAACAAGATGAACAGCTTCAGGGAGCAAGACCCAAGGCAGATCTCAGATCTCTGTATCCATGCACACACAAATGTATATAAACACACACCCACACATGAATACACACAGGAAGTGATGCGCGCACACACACACACACCAAAAGCGAGAGATATCTAATGACAATCAATTTTATCCATGTCATCAACGTCATTACTGGGTGTGAAATTACACCTAAATTATGCAAGATGTTACCACTGGTACAAACCAGATGACAAGTTCCTGAGTCTGTATCATTTCTTTACAAAACTATTTTATTGTATTTCAGTTGTGCAAGTAGTTCTGGCAAGGTATGAGCACAGAATCCCTGGAGTTGCAAACAGTTGCGAGCTGCCCTTCGTGGGTTCTGGGATCAGAACTCAGGACCTCTGGAAGAACACTATGCCCTCTCAACCACTGAGCCATCTCTCCAGCAGCTTCAGATGACTCTACTGAACTCGACATTAAGTTTTAAAATGATGGAGGACATTAAATGATAAGAAACACACAGAGATAACACTAAGAGCTCACTGGAGTATAGAGGACCGACACATGGTCAGCATTTTTGTGTGGTCAGCATTTTTGCCCCCTCCCCTAGGGGTTGAGTAGAGGAACAGGTGCATAAAGATGGGAGATACAGGGTGTAATCTGAGACCCCAGGAGCATCCTGCTCAGCAGGGGTGAGAAGTAGTAGAGCAGAAACATCTGACTCCACCCACACCCCGTGTCATTTATTTATCATGTCATGTATTCATGCATTCTCTCTTATGTCGGACATATATTGGCTGCAGTACAGCCCTCAGGCTAACTAGATAAACAGCACATCTTCCGACTCCAAACAGGAAGAGACTTCAAGGCAAGAGGAATCAAGAGTTTACAACGGAGCCAGAGGCAAGGATGACACTGTGGCCCTTGGACAGCAGGACTTTAACACAGCTGAAAAAAAGTCAGAAAACGAGTGAGGTGTGAGTGTGGAGGTGTGTATGAATCCAACCTGGGACCCCACAAGCCCTCCGCATCCCGCTAAGGAAATAGGCAACTCTGATAGGTCACTGATAAGCTGAGCCACCAAAGCCACTCTGCAGAGGAAGACAATATGGAAATCGGTTACGGGCAAATGGCGGCAAATGGCGGTGAGGGTAGTGAGCGCTGTGCACTGAGAAGAAGCAGGGAAGTCCTACTCCATTGTCCTCTAGGCCAAGGCTGCTCAGCCTCCAAACCCTTAAATTTCCTGGGCTTCAGTGGGAACCAGTCCTTGAGGAAGTCCAGAGCTGTGGTGGTTTATGGAGTTCTGAGCTCCTGGGCCAAACACTTGCCCATTCCTGATCAATTGCTCCCTGTCGCAAGCTCATCTGGTTCCAGCTCTTTACGTTCTGGATCATAAAGTTGTCGTCTGTGTGACTTAGGAGGCTCTCTGGTGCCGGGCATTTATAACCCACGGAGACTGCACAGCCCCAGTATCCCAATAGTGTGCTGCCTGCTGATTCAGCTGTCCCCTCTGAGGTACCAGTGATGTGTTCCTCACATCTTGATGGTTGGGCACCAGAATGGGGCTAAAAATTTCCAGAGCTATGCTGCTTCAGTGGAAGGGGAGGAGAAGACCTCTTCAACCTAGCAGGGAATCATTCTTGCATGGCAAGGGACCATGCCATCAGACAGCCCTCCCACTCCAAATCACCCAGGGCCGAGGGAAGAAGCAGGGAGTCTGCCAGTCAACTCCAAGCACAACTATAAATGAAGAAACAACTAGAATGATACCTCATCATCATAGGCCTGGGGACCATCATGGCAAAACCAGTGTGGCCTGGGTCATGAGACCCAGCATTCCTGGGGAACAAATTGAAAAACAGAAATCTGAATTCTATCCCCAGACCACCTCACTGGTTTAGAGATGAGTGTGAACAGGTGAGGCCTCATCACAATGTTGCCCTTCTATACCATACTAAATCAGCTTCCCTCAGGAAGCTACTGCCGTAGCAGCACCCCCCAGAGAACCTGAGTGTAAATCCTTAGGACAGATCCCTCCAGAGTACAGGGATCATTTTTGTGATGTCTTGGTGCTCAGGGCAGCCCCTGGCATGCACAAGTTGCTCTGTGAATATCTATGGAGACACATCTTGTTTAAACCTGTTTTCTCATGAAGCAAGAGCACACACAAGCTTTCTTTCCCCACACTGAATGGAAGCTTGGCAGCTCTGTTCTGGAGCTAGGGGGAAGCTCACCATCTATCCTTTGCCCACAGATGGCTAGAACGGCTGGCACGCAGACACAAGGCTAAGTTTCCACAGTCTACAGCTTGATATTCGACATCCTGGAAGAAGAAGGCCCTGAAACAGATTCCAGCCTCACGTTTGCCTGCCCACAGCAGTCCTGAGCGCCCTCCTCCCAATGTCCCTGGGGCCACACAGCATCAATCCTATGGTCCTGTGCCACATTTTTAGATTTCAACATCAAACTCATTTACTGAGCGACCTTTAAAGAAACAAAATAGGAAATCCTGTTTGTCCTCACAGGTGACCTGAGATTAAAGTTTCTAAAATGCATCTGGAAAAGGTAGAGGCCAAGTCAGAGGAAGAAGATCACCAAAACAAGCCGTCCTGGAAACCGAGGGCTTGTTAACGTCACCCGCCACCTGTAAGAAGTCCTGAAAACCAGGAGAAAGGGTGGGCTCCGGAGCAGAGCAGTCCATAGCAAATAACAAATTCAGGGCCTGGCCCACGCTGGAGAGGTCAGCAGCTCTCCCCAGGGACTTGGCATTTGAGCCATGATCTGCCTTAAGAAAGGAAGGAAAGAAAGGAGGAAGGACCTTGCCAGAGAGATCGATACTAGAAAGGCCTCCAGTTGATGGAAGGACTGAGGCAGGCAAGAATCACAAAGTCGGTGGACAGCAGGGGAGCCCAGCAAGAGGAGGAGGGCTGGGGGTGGGGCATTCAGATCTAAGGGCTCCTAGCAGAACAGGCAAGTCAGGGTCCTGAGAGTTCCCTGAGGACCCTCTCATCTGCAGGCTGGAGGAAGTATAAACTGTAGGCCTCCAGCCAGCACTAGGAAAACCATTAAAATACAAAGGATTTATCCCAACCCATCCCAAACTGGAGAAGGTCCAGCTCTGGTAGAGAGCATTCTGAAACCTCCAAGGACAGAAACAGACAGACAGACATGCAGGCAAGCAGACAGACACGCATATGCATGCGTGCGCGGGCACAGACACACACACACACACACACACACACACACATAGATGGGAGGTGTCAGGAGGAGAAGCCCATCAGTATCAAAGACTGTGCGCAGTCTCCTGGACCCCCTTCCCAGGTAAGGAAAGGTGTGTGCCCGGGATAATGAAGTTGTGGCTGAGGTGTGAAGACACCTGGGTCCTGGGTTACATGAGTGGACAGCTGACGAGAAGGGACCTGCTCCACAGCAGAGCCCACAGGAGTCTGCGCAGTACTGGCCTTGTTAAGTGTGCACAGTAGGGAAATAACTGCCAGGGCAATGAGGCCAGCTCATTATCGAGTGTATGAAAGTCAGAGAGAAATATGAAAATGTAGCATGAAAGAGACAGAAAAAGACCACGGGCTAGAAAAACTATAGCACCCAAAATAGAAAAAAAAAATAGCCATAAGGGCTTATTTTCAAAATGCAATAGCACAAAAGCTCAAAAAACTAGACAATAAAACAACCGAATAAAATTTAAAAAGAGAGATTTCAGAGTTAAGGAAACAAATTATAGATCAAACGGGCAATATTATAAAACTAATAAGGTAGAAATGACTATAGAATTGAATTACCGACATAGAGGAAATAAGTGAAAAGTGAGTCACCAGTAAAGGGAAAGTGTGTGGAGGCCAACTGCTGTCCCTCAAGGAGAGGCCCAGCAGGAGCAAGCGAAAGGAACAGACGAGCAAGCTAAGGGAAGAGGGGTCATCAGGGACCCAGCTCAGTATAATGACTTCCACAAGAGTGTGAGTCAGATTCCCAGCATCCATGTGGGAAACCAGGCATGGGGACGCAGGTGACACAATCCTGTAATCCTAGCACTGGAGGAGGAGGAGGAGGAGGAGGAGGAGGAGGAGGAGACAAGAGCATGCTTCAGGACTTAATACCCAAATTGGGGGATGCCAGGCAGTATCCTGTTTCAAAAAGTAAGGCAGAGAGCCATTGAAAAGGATGTCTGATGTCAACCTCTGGTCTCACACACACACAATTACATACACAAAACATACATGCATACATACATACATATATACATACATGAATAGATTAATAAGTAAGTGAGAAAATAAATATGTATAATGAAATAAGAAAGATGGGAAGAATCAGGGTCCAAGGAAAAGTCTGGCCACCAATTGAGCTTTAATTACGATGAATTATACAGCTAACAAAGAGGACAAGAGTCACCTCTCTGGGAACACACAGGCTAGGCTTGGATCTCCCTTTAGCCCTGTTCCCAGGCAAGTCCTCCTGTGAATGAATGAATGCAGGACCTCAGGGAAGCGAGTGTTTTTGAGGGTTCTTGTTTACTTAGCTCTTTTAGGTGTGGATGAGGGGGATTACTACGGAATGAAATTCAGTCCACTCAGAGAAGGTCAAACTAATGAATAGAATGAACATAGAGAAAATGTGGAAAAGCCAGGGAAGTAATCACTTTATTTTCAATACAGGAATAAAACTAAACACATCAAAGTTGGTAGAAACTGTGATACAAATATGCTTTTTTTTTTCCTTTAAATTAGCAAGGACTAGGAAGCAGAAGCAGAGAAACTGATACTTACCACTGGCCTCACCTTTGATAGCTAGGATCTGATTGGTATCACTGAAATGTGAAGCTTAGGTCAAGCACAGGAGACAGGCATGCAATCCCAGCTCTCTGAGAAGGAAGGAAGGAGGAACTGAAGTTCAAAACCAGGTTGAGCTACTAAGAGAGACCTTGGGGAGGCAGGGAGAGAAAAGGGGAGAGAAGGAGGGAGAAAGGGAGAGGGGAGGGAGGAAGGGAGGGAAGCTACTATAAAATAATAGCCTTAAAGGTTTTTTTTTTTTTTAACACATTCTTATATATAAAGTAGGTATGTTTGGGAGTACACACTTGAATTCCCAGCATTTAGGCAGTGGACACAGGAAGACAAGGAGATTATGAGTTTCATAATCTGGGCTATCTGGGAGGGTGCCATTGAAAAATTAAAAAAAAAATCCCTACACTATGTCATGTATACATACACACAAACACGTATACACATATATACACACATATGCAGGGAAAACTATAATAATAATATTCTTAGGTTCTTTATGACTTCTATTTTCTAACTATAATGAAGTCTAATAGAATATAGATAAATATATAAGTTGATGATGACTTAAACTTAACATTGAGTTTCCTCATTATCTTGTATCTTTTTTTTACAGTTTCCCATTTTGCACACATTATATACACATACATTTCCATTGAGATTTGCATGAAATGTTGATAGAAGTGTTTAATTTTAACAAAACAAAAGTCATTATTCTGAAATAGGAATGTCACACATATGAACAGCATCAATAGCATTTTAAATATATTAATGTAATAATTAATATCTCCACATTAGTAATTCCCACCTGCTAGTCTCTCCTTGCTAATGTGTTTTCAGAATCCCCCTCTTAATGAGTTCAATTGCGATTTATAACTTTCTTCCTCTGTGTGTTTAATGGCCACACAAATTCATCTTGTCCTCCAATCAAATCTTCCTAGCCTTTCTGACATTACCCACACTAGACTATGCCTCTCTGCCTCCTTCTACTAAGGTGCCAGGGACACAACATAATTGGGAATTTTGATACAATTGCTAGGATCATTAACATATCTTAGAAGAGTAAAGGGGTGTCTAAGTCCTCAGTCCCCTTAAAACACAGCAGGGCCTGTTCTTGGACTTTGATGGCAGACCTCACACATCTCAGCCCCCTTTCTGATGGCAATGGGCAAGGACAGAGGAAGGCGCTCCCAGGTCTTCCTCCAAGTCTGCTTATGAAGCACCTGCCTTCCATACCCTCAGTTTCTCTATTTCTCAATTATCCCCTAAAGCAGTGACTCCAAACCAGAATATCTCAAAACGGAAGTTCACCAAGCATATAGAAATAAATTTGCCGGGCGTGGTGGCGCACACCTTTAATCCCAGCACTTGGGAGGCAGAGGCAGGCAGATTTCTGAGTTCGAGGCCAGCCTGGTCTACAAAGTGAGATCCAGGACAGCCAGGGCTATACAGAGAAACCCTGTTTCAAAAGAACAAAACAAAACAAACAAACAAAAAAACCCAAAAAACAAAAAACAAAAAAACAAATAAAAAGGAAATCCAAGGATACAAGAATCTCATATAAAGAGAATCTGTTGTTGGGAGGGGTAGCGGTACCACACATCAGTGAGAGTGATATAAGTAAAAGCCACATTGATATGGATCCCAAAGACTTGCATCATGTATCACCATGGCTACCCCAGCTTTAATAAACAAGGAGGAAGAAGAATGGGTATCTTCTGAGACTGGCGGCCCTGCTTCAATCTAATGGCACATCATTTAGAGTGAATGCTCTTATTAGGGTAGTTAACACTTCAAGGCACAATTTATAGAGCAGAACAAAGATTAGTCTGCCCATGCTTACTCATTTGATTAGTCTTCATTTCCTTCTTTGAAAAAAAATAAGTTAGAGTGGACCATGACTGCGGATGATGGCAAAACTCATGATGCCAGGGCCAGCACTATGTGTTCATTTGTTCAGCTGATTGTTTCTGCAACACTCCAGCTTCCTTCTGGCCCATGCCTAGCTCTCAGCCCAAGACACTACACTCACTGTCTGTCCTACAACGCCAGTGTGCTGGTGCTCAGAGAAATGGAGCTACTAGCTCCAACTGAAGGGCAAGCAAGGACTTGATGTCTCTTTCCTCAAATGTCAAGGAGCACTGACTGAGTCTCTGGAACACAGCTAACCTTTGTGATTTCGAGCCAACCTCAGACAAGCTAGTTATAACTCTGTGATACAAGTCTCTCCTAGCAAAACAGAGCTGATGAGGGTGCACAGCCTGTTAAGTTACACCAGTTCTCTCAACTGCTTTAACAAAACAACCACAGGAGCAGCTAAACCAACAGAACTTTCCTTGCAGTGATGGAGGATGTAATCCTAGAATCAAGGTAACAGCAGGGTTTCTGGAGAGTTGGTTGGTGGTTGGTTGGTGACTCTCATGGCTTACAGAGGACATCTTGCTTTGACTTCACATCATCTTTTGCCTATGTGAATTCAGAGTGCAAGCTCTTGGGTCTCTTCTTCGGAAGAAGATAGCAATCTGTTGGCTGAGGGTCTGACCCTCTTGATATACTTTAATCTTTATCTCTTTTGAAGTCCCTGTCTCCAAATAGCACTATTTTGGGGGCTAGAACCTCAACAAAGGACTTTTGGAAAAGCATAAGTCAACCCACGACACCTGTCATGGTTAGATAATTTCATGTATAAAGTGTCCTTAAGACAGTGTCTGTCTATTGCATGTCCAATAAATGTTATCAATTGTGTTTACTGCTAGTGTCAAGCTTACCCAAGCCTGACAAGCTACCACTAGAGAAGAGTGAGTGGCCAGAAACGTATGCATGAAGTACACAGATAAGTGCTCTCCCCTGGAGAAGTACCGCAGTGAATGTGTGGGAAAGGACGAGAAGGTCCTTCATCCTGAGGTCAGCCACACAAATAGATTTACCAGAGGGGAAAGGCCATGTGAACACAAGAGTTAAATGTCAGGCGGTAGGTTCTGCACAGCGACTAAAGACTCACAATTCTCACAAAGACTTCATTCTGAGAATATATTGTTCTCTCTCTCTCTCTCTCCCTCTCTCTCTCTCTCTCCCTCTCCCTCTCCCTCTCCCTCTCCCTCTCTCTCTTTCTCTCTCCCTCTCTCTCTTTCTCTCTCCGTGTATGTGTGTATCTGTGTGTGTGTGTGTGTGAGAGAGAGAGAGAGCGAGAAACTGATCTTCTTTAAGAAATGATGACTCCTTTATAGAAAGTACCCCTCTTGTGTGCATACGTATGTGTACATGTATTTGTGTATGTGTGCTGTGTGTTATTATTCTTAAGTGGAAACTTACAATATCACAGCAATATTAGGGACCAATTTGAGTCTGTGGGCTTCACTGAATTCTAAAAGGATCTGGAATATTTGAGTTTTCTCTAGACCTCTGCTGGTGTCTCCAAGTGCACTGGCTCTTGTTGAATAGTCTGCCTTCAGACTAACACCAGGAAGCCTCCTCCTCCACATTGCTGGTATGTACACACACACACACACACACACACACACACACACACACACACACACACACACCACATATATTGATTCATATGCTTGCTCGAAAGGATGGCCAATTAAGAAAGCCTCATTTAGGCTGCATTCCATTTGACAGGGATGACTTAAGAGGCATCATGTAATAAGAGATGAAACACAGAACCAGCCCAATGTTGATAAATTTACTGAATATACTTTTATGATTTCCAAATCAAAAGAATAGACTCATGGGATAATCAAGAAAGATTCTTCCCGGCACTCAAATTTTCTAAGCCTTGGGGACATTCTCTCCTTGTGAGTGTAGAATAAGGCTCTGAATTATCACACCCTGACATGATAAGTTCACCTTAGGACAACAAATGACCTGCAGGCCTCATGTGTTTCATCCCTAAGTTGTTAGGATAGAATGTGTGTCTGATGGCCATGCTCTGACATGCCTTCTGCTAGGCTGACATGTGTGATCCTGAGCAGGGACTTCCTAGGCCTCCAAGCCATTTGCTATCATGAACAAGACAGTAGCTCCTCCAGCTTGCACTGATTCATCTGAGCATTATGGCGTCCTTGTATACAAGCCCTACAGGAAACCCTGAACACTGAGCAAGTCAGCCTGGGGAAGAGACAGGTGCTTGTGGGAGAAACACACTTCAGTCACATAAAAACAAGGAAAGGAACACAGCCGGACACGGTGGGGAGTGCCTGCAACCTTCATACTTGGGAGGTGGGAGGTAGATCCGAGACCAGCATGGACCACATAGATCTTATTTCAAACAATAATGAGTAATGACAATGTAATAATCACTCTAAGTAAATAGGTAGAGAGGGCTGGTTCTGTCTCAGCTGATGCATGAGATGTTTTACTCATCTCTGTCCTTGCTACAGCCTACGGAATGGGATTATGGGTAAGAAAGCTGAGGCCTGAGTAGCAAGATTTGAAATAAGCACAGGAGCAGCCTCTTTCTGTTTGCAAGGAATATTGGATCTATGGCAGATCTGTAGTGAAATGAGGCATAAAAACCAGCTCACCTTGATGCTAACAGAAAAAAAAAAAAAAAGCAAGGGGCAGACCAAAGGTCTCGGGGACAGGCCAAATAATGTAGGATGAGCTGTCAAAGGAGGCCCCAAGAAGGGCCTCAAGAGTTAAAATCAAGGAATCCAATACTGTAATAAGAATGAATTAAGCAAAACTGTTCCACCAGCATGCTGATTCCATTGCCTGCCCATCCACTCTTTCCTGTTGAGGACACCTAAGCCCATCCCAAGAAAGCACACTGCCTCTAGCCAGGAGGTCAAGTGCTCTAGCCAGGAAGTCAAGTGCAGCCTAACCTAGCTGGACCGCATGCCAACTCTCTTCACCTCCAAGCCCCCACGCTCATGTTTCCTCTGTGGTCAACAGAAGCATCTTTCCCCCTGGTACCTTGCCCCTCCCACTCAGGACATGAGGCTTTCTCTTTTGAAGTTTTGCCTCTCACCCCAGTTCCCCATTCACCATTTCCCAGAAGTACATGCTTGGATCTACACTCATCTTCAGTGTGGTAAGTATGGCCCAGAGCAAGCTGGAGCTCTGAGCACTGTGGGTCGGTGAGTGTGGGTGAGTGTGGGTGAGTGTGGGTGAGTGTGGATGAGTGTGGGTGAGTGTGGGTGAGTGTGGGTGAGTGTGGGTCTTTCCCTCTCTGGGACCTAGAAGTACTGAGTTCCTCAGCTCTTCTGGAGTGCTTTCTTGGAAAGTATAATATCCTGCACACCACCATGTGCTGGCCCAGGTGCGTATGCACACTCGCCTTCGTTCTTCCTTTGGGTCCTTTGTGGCTAAGGCTCCAAGAAAGCTCTTGTCAAGGTCACTCCTCACACTAATAACCCGGATATTGTGGCTTGGTAGGAGGAAAGGAGAGCCAGGCTAGAAGGAAGATCACCTCTGGGGGCCACTGGCCATTTGGAGAGTACACACATGTAGAGGAGGGTCACCCCAGGGTGCTCACAGGCCTTCACCTGATACTCATATGGGGAAAAAAAAGGCTCGTGTGTGGGAAGTAAAGGTCAGAATCAAAAGTCACCCCCTTGCTCCTTTTCCAACCTTTGGAATTTTTGGTAATTTCTGTGCTGTGGGTATGACAGGGAAGATTCTCTGTGTCAGTCACCCAAGCGTCACTGTGATCACTTGCAAGACATGGCATTTGTTTGATCTTCTCCAGGCAAGTCTCCAACTAAAGTCACATCTGTCAAGCCTTCAGGGAAACCAAGGGATTTCAGGAGAAAGGTGAGATGTACACACACACACACACACACACACACACCCTTCAAAGATAAATTGCTGAAATCGAAGTTATAGGGCTTGCATGGTGGGTGTGGCTGTCTCACCTGTGAGATGACAGTACCGCAGAGGGAACCCAAACTTACTGAATGTCATCCATCAAGCACCTTTGTCTATGAGATTTGGGGTCACTATTGAAATAATCCTAGGGCCGAGGCTTATTTTCAGGGCGAGGGCCCCATCAGCGGCTTCCCATGAGGAGATGCCAGGTCCTGATGTGAGGTCAATGTGCATACACATGTGTTCTGCCATACGAGGCAGCCTGGTGGGGGAGAACCACTCCAGCTAAGCGTCTGACTTCCTGCAGTCTCTCTGGAACACAGCCCTGTTCCCCTTCACCTCCATTTCCCCTTACGCTCGGAAAGAGCATGCCTCTGCCCCCCAACCCTCATGGATGCTCTCCTGAGAGCCACCCTGGGCAGCCGATGAGTCTAACCACAGATGGTGCTGGAGAATTAGCATTGAGCCCCACCGAGCCATGAAGGGAACTGAAGAGGCGACTACTTTACACCTGCAATTAGTCACACATGCAGAACGGTGCTCACAACCAGTTGCACCTGCAAGTGGCTAATTACTAAATAGCAAAGGCAATTAGTCACTTACACATGATCTTCAGGACCAAGTTGCCCACTCGGGAGTCACCAGGGAAGGTATGGTCACGCGCACATGCGTTCACACAAGTACACAGGGAACGCACGCATACTCATCGACAAAGCACTGAACACAGAACAAAACCATCTGACCCCCGAGATTACAGACGTCTTCAGATGCTGCGGCAGTAGGGAACGTCCTTGTTAAAACTGAGATGCCACCTTAGAAAAATCTAGGCTACACCAAGCTTTCTGTCAGTATATAGGACAACATCTAAGGCCCAAGCACAGAGAAGAACAGCACAAGATTGCAGATCGCCCTTTTGATAAAGACTGAGCAATAGTAGAAAACAAATTGGCCCTGGGTACACAAGGCCAGACTGCAGAAAAGGCCTGTGCATTCAGGCCTGGTCGCCGGTTGTTGATCCCATTGTAAACTATTATTCAGCTGTGCAGGACAGAGGCTCACTGTAATTGGTATATTCACAGTTTATTTTTTAATCTCAAGACATTGCTTTGGAAAGTCGCACGCAAAATCCGAGGGTGACCTTTAAGAATTCTCCTCAGCTCTTCCTTTGTGGGCCTTTCTTCCTCCCTCCAGCTTCTTTGAGCTGTGATACCAAGTTTTCATGTTTTTCAAAAATATTTCCTTTGCAGCACCCGAATGAGAAGGAATACATCTGCGTGTTTAATTGTAGTCTATTCAGATGTGGTAGACTGAAGAGCCTCTTCAGCAGTAATGGGACCTGTTGAGGCACATACTGGTAGACAGAGAAAGGGCTGGTGAGTGGTTAGAACAGCTGAGGGCTTGGCAGACACCCTACTTAGGAGGTGAACATTTGCCTGCCTCATCCCAAGAGCCACACCAGCAAGCTGTGACACTTCCTTTCTAGGGTGAGATCTCTACCTCCTTCATTACTTTCTTGATTTTTCCTTCCTCTTTGTTTTCCTTCTTCCTTCCTTCCTCCCTTCCTTTGCTCCCTCCTTCTTCATTCCTCCCATTCATTCATTAAAAAGGATTATACACTAAGAAATCTCTATGTTGTCCCTGCTTAGTGAACTATACAGAAATCATCTTGGTCTGTTTATTGTTCCAAAGTCTATTTGTCAACCACTATGGATTGGGATTTTAAATGTCCCTTACAGGGCAACTGCTAAAGGCTTGGTCTCTGGGCTGTGGTACTGAAAGATGGTGGTAGACCCTTTAAGAGGTGGACTTAATTGAAGACAATTAGATTGTTAAGGGCGTGCCCCCAGAGTAACTATTAAAGTCATGGTCCTGTCCTCTCTCTCTTGCTGCTTCCTGTCCACATGATATATACAGTTTTGTTCCACCAAATACTCTCACTATGATATACTGCCACAATGAGCCCAAGAAGGTTACCAACCAGTCATGGACTGAAATCTTGAAACTGTGAGCTGGAATAAACTCTTCCTTCTGAGAAACTGTCTTCAGGGATTTTTCATCCACCAAAGGTTGACTGATGCACATATAACAGAAACAATGTGTATCACTTAAAACTAGTACTTGTAATGTTGAATGCAACAGACACCAGACTCCCGCTCCCTCTCCCAGAGGACTATCAACAACAGAGAACTGACTCTGAAGGTATGAGATGAGAGGTAAACAAACCTTGCTGTGTTTTAAGGCACTACAATTTGAAATAATGTTTGTTACTGAGCAAATCTTCACCTATGCTGACTGATAAATGTACTAATAAAAATTTACCATACGCTGGAGTTATGGTGAGAGAAGTACTATGTGGGAAATGAAGTAGGAGTCACTTGATTATTAGCAAGGAAGTCTTTGTCAGCAAATGTTTCAGGAGATCCCAGCACATCAGAAACCATATGGTACAACAAGGAAGACCTACATAGTCTGTTACACTATTTGGCCTGTGCTCATCTTCCTGGTGTTGCCTTCAAGAAGGGGAACTACCTTAATTAGGGTTTCTATTGCTATAATGAAAAAACATGACCAAAAAGCAAGTTAAGGAGAAAAGGGTTTATTCAGCTTAGACATCCACATTGCTGTTCATCACCAAGGGAAGTCAGGACAGGAACTCAAACAGGGCAGGAACCTGGAGGTAAGAGCTGATGCAGAGGCCGTGGAGGAGAGTTGTTTGCTGGCTTGCTTCCTGCTTCTTTATAGAACCCAGGACCACCTGCCCAGGGATGGCACCACTCACAGTAGATGGGGGTAGGGCCAGAGCACTCCTCCATTGATCACTGATTGAGAGACTGCCTTACAGTTGGATCTTATAAAGGCATTTCCTAAACTGAGGCTCCTTCCCCTCTGGTGACTCTAGTTTGTGTGGTTGACACAAAAACAGCCAATAAAGGAACTGTTAGAGCTTGAAAAAGAAAGTCGTTTGAAGCCCCAAGAATCAGACTTAGTGGCTTATCTTCTGGAGATTCTCAGTGTTTTAGGACCATAACCAGATTATGGAGTGTTATGGCTTATAAGCATTACACAGAGAATCCTCAAACATATAAGCCATAAAAGTCATGTAAACTTCTGCCTTTGTCTCTGGAACATTCTCTTTTGGAACCCTGACATGCCATATAAGAATCTGGTTGCCAGGAAGCCACTACTAAGTTACACAGAAACCCAAGCCACCTGGACTGGGGTAAGGACTATAGCCCATTGGTCTATATTGTCTAAGTATTGTCTTCTGGTCACCCCACATAAGAAACATCTAGAAGCTTCTATCTCCTGGTTATTCTAGCCTTACAGCGAAGCCTCAGACAGTGGAGCAGGAGGCAATGTCTGGTTACACCCATCCAACTCCCTGATGCAGAGAAACGGCGTGCATAAAAGAAGCAGCGGCTGCCTCATACAACCACGGATGCCCTTGCTATTCAGCCACTGTAGCCACAGGTAACCAAAGTACCGTTCTACCAGCTAAGGTCTCCAGCTTGGTACTATAACAGTAACCCACACCAGTCTCACTGGAGCCTCAAGAGGTCAATGAATAACTGAAGGTCCAGATGCCACCTGCTAGTCAGGGGGTCCTGTGTCTCTGTTTCCATTTTTTCCTTCCGAAAAGCAAGAGTACGAATCTCCACAGCAATAACTCCTTCAAAAGACTATTGTGGGAACAACGGGAGCATGTGGCTTGCTAAGCTCTGCATGAACACTCATTTGTACTGTCAGCACAGTGAAAGGAGCCCCTTCCAAATGCTTTCATGAAGAACATGAGCTATTTATGAAGAAGGGAGTGAGTTACACAAACACACACACACACACACACACACACACACACACACAGAGTTACCTCTTCCTGAAGACAAAGGATTCATCTGGAACAAAAGTCTAAAGTTGCAAGAAGAACTGAAACATATCAATCTGGTTGGCTCCCCACCTTCTCTCTCCCTTTAAACACACTCCTTTACCAAAGTTATAAAATTGCACACAATAGCTTCCAAAGATCTAATCACCGGATTTCTTCTTAAGATTTCTAGGTTAAAAATAGCTTAAATATACTTCTCCTGTCAGTCAAATCACAGGGTAGAAGATACTGTATACCATTCTAAATATAAGTTGAGGATATAGCTTTCCCCAAAGAAAAATACTCCAAGATAATGATTTTTATTTCTTGGAGACCCTGGCAAGCTGTGTCATGGGGCCAGCAGTCGCTGGCTTCTAGATGCCAGGACCAAAGCCATGCAGCCAGGCTCTGTGAGGAGCAAGAGGGAGGACAAGCAGGAAGTGAGGTTCTATTTTACTCTTTTGAGGTCAGATGGCAGCAATGGTGACCTCTTTTGTCCTTTCTGATGTCTCTTACACTGATTCCTTCTTCCCTTCTTCGCTCATTAAACTTCTCTCTGGGTGCCTGGCCACACCTCCACCTGGACTTGCACAGGAGTCATCTGAGGTCATTCTGGCCCTATAGGCCTGAGATGGTACCAGTTGAAGGAAAATATGGAGAAAATGCAGGGGTTGGTGCCTATGGGACAAGAAGGTATGAGAAGCCAGACTTGGTACTAAGATTCCTTTAGCACCGTGTAGCAAGAATGTAGCAGACATGATCGAAAGGGTGACAGGAGATCCACACATAGACAGGTCCAGATGTGCTTGGGGTAAGCATCCCAAGAACAGTTGTGGAAAATATCCTGGTGCCAGAACAGCAGCCAAGGAGATCAGAGTACTCACAACAGCCTTAGAGTAATCAATGGAAAGAGGCAGAGCCTGCAGGGTTCTTCCACAGTGGAATCTACAGACTTGTTACATTGACGGATTGGGGAAGAGAGGCAGGTTCTATAAAGGTAATAAGGAAAGCCTTGTATACACCCCTAGTTTTGAAACTTCACAAATAGTGTCTGCGGCCCTCTGTGAGATTAAGGAACCGGAGGCTGATGAGTGAGTTTGTTGGAAAATGCCTGGCACCTTTCGTATAGATTCCATCACCTGGCCTCCTTCAAATGTGCCTGGACATAAGAGACAAGGAACAAGACAAGAGAAGCTCTGGGTAAGGGTATCCTTTACAGAAAGAGACAAGGCTACACCAGTGGAAGACCTCTGTCCCTGGAATAGATGTCAGTCAGAGGACAATCTCTTGCTCCTCAGGCCTGTTATCTTATTTTGGAGAGGGTCTTTCATTGACCTGGAACTCAATAAGCAAGACAGGGATGTGTCTCCCCAGAGCTGGGATTATAATATGCAGCCACAGGAATTACTCTGTTTGTTTGTTCCTTGGTTTCATTATGGGTTTTCACATAGGTTCTGGGAACCAAACACACACATTTGTAGTTACAAGGCATGTGCTTCACCAACTTAGCTATCTCACCAGCACCCAGTGTCTATTCTTATGTCTGTATCTCTGTGGACAACTGGGGTGGGGGCCCAATAGGGCATCCTAGGAAAAGAGAAAAAAGTCATCCTGCTGATGGAGATGGGAGAAAGAAGATAGAGAGGAAAAAGGCTTTCTAGGGAAAGCACAGAGGTACCACATAATAATGAAATTCCAAACCCGTGTAGTGGGGGAGCTACAGGATGGAGCATGACTCTGGAAAGAAAGACTAGGATGCTGTCAAGTTGGAAGGAAGATGGGTATGCGAAGTGGAGGGAAAAAACAGAAGAGGGTGTCTTGCTCTGTCACTGGGGGTGCTCTGCAAGCAACATTCAGAGACTCACCTGCCCGAGAAACAAGAAATGAAGGAGTGAGTACTTAAGGAAGTCTGTGGAGGAGAAGGGCAGGAAGGGAATGTTCAGGCCCGGGCAGAAGAAGCAGTGTTTTCTGAGGGCCCTTCCTTCCTCAGCTCCCAATTGCAGGAAGAACCAGGCTGGGAGCTGGGATTTTCTGAAGCACCCTTCTTCGCTGCATTGCAACCCACTAGCTGCTTCAGCAACAGCCACCAGGGCTTATCAAGCAGGAAGCACAAGCTGAAATTCTGCCCAAGAGCCTCCTCCAGTGTAAATTGTAGCTGGGATGGTAGCTTCAAGGACCTCTAGTCTTCCACTCTGATGAGCTTCAAAGCTGGGGATGCGGATGAAGAAGCTACAGCAACATCCATCCCTCCCCGTAGCAAAGCACTCGCAGCCGCCTCGCCCCAGCTTTACTGCAGTATAGACAATAAACAGTTTTAAACGGTCAGATTTTGAAGTTTGATAAATAACCAATCTCTGTAGAGATAAATGACATTAGGGTCCATGTTTCTGTGGAGTAGGCAGCACACAGTAGTCAAAGCCACAAGACTGACCAGGAGTGTAGGTAAATGGTAAAAAGATTTCTCCAACTGGGCAGCCCTGTCTTGAGGATCCTATAGCTCTTGAGCAAAATCAGGCAATCAGGTGGGTGCTGAATGAAAGTCTTGGCTCCAACCAACTCCAGCGCTGCGAACTGTTGTATAAAGGGTTGTTTATGGAGGTGTAGTGCTTCTAGAAGAAATGTCTGAGCCATGATGGGTGTTACAAAAGCACAGAAGAAGAGATGGGGTGTCTTCTAGATAAGCGACTCCTCAGAGTCCCCCAAAATAAAAACTAGCTACGTGAAAAGCAACACACACATTGAAGCCACCCAAGAGAAATTGTTCTGCGGCAAAACCAGATTTACCTTTGGCCATGTTAGAAAGTTGGCAAGGTGGCCACAGTTCCCTGTCATCCTTCTGGTCCCACCCAGAGCAGCCTTTATTGTTCAAGGAGAGAAGCTGATCTCATACAAAGCAGGGGACTGCCAGGCTGCAGTGCCCAGGGGAGCCACTTAGTCCATCTAGCTGTTCCTTGGCTCTTGCCCTCTGCTCCTGTCCAGGAGCCAGCATCAGAGGAGCCCTGGGATTGCTGTTCACCTGCCTCACTCCCAGCATCTTTGAACTCAAGGAAACAATGAGCTGCTCCCTGTTTATGGCTGTAGTGCCATGGATGGAGACTTGTGAGCAGGTCGGACTTGTTGACAGCCCACGTAGGCCTCCTCTAACCTTGACATCAGTACTCTCTGCCATACCTCATCTCATTTCCCTGCCTTGACTTCCCCCTCCTTCCAGCATCCTCATCTAATCACATGATCCTATTGGATCATTTGTGCATATTTAGACTCATACTCAAGAGTTCAAATGGACTGTGTGCAGGCCCATATGGCTACCTTACAGAAGGGGAAATGTCTTATGCCTACTTTGTCCAATTTGGTTTTTCTAGTAGTTTCTCATTACCAATCAACCGTCTTTTAAAGAGAATGCCCTTTACTAACTTTATGCCTACCTTGTGCATCCCACAGTGACTTCCTCCTCAGGTTATTGGGACAATTAAAATGATCAGGTATACACACCAGGTACTGGGCTGATAAGGGCTACATGGGCAAACATGGGGACATCCCAACCCATCCTCCTGACTGAGCCCACCCTCCACCCCTAGGAAGCTTGTGCTCCCATCTCAGTGCATGCTCCCAGAAGCCTTAGCTTCAAACCCAGGTCTTTAGGACAAGGCCTGCTCCTACCCAAAATGCTCTGCAAAAGAGAGGATCATCCTGACCCCCAGCTCATTAGATGTGGCATCTGGGGTCCCTGGGCTCTCTGAGGCTCCAGAAAAGAGTTTCCAGCATCGACTCCCTAACTCAATAGAACAAAGCCAACAGCTTTGGAAACAACTTTCTTCCTCCATTTAAAAATAAGATCATGAAAAGTCCCCCGGAAAAAAAAAAAATCAATGCCGGCTTTTTTAAAACTCCAAATCAATATGATGTGTGAAAGTTCTCATTAAGAGAGAGGTGGAGGAGGTCAGAGAAACAGGGAGAATCAAAGGGAAGAGGTGGAGAAAGGGGAGGAAACCGAAGCAGAACTAGAACTCTGGTGGCTAGAGGAGGAGAGGAGAGGGAAGGGGGAGGCAGGAAGGCTGGGAGGGGAGCACAGGGTTGGCAGCCATGGTAGAAGTGCTTCTCCCAGGAGAAAAGAGACACTAACTGGACCCAAGAATGCCCACTCCCTCCGGAAGCCATCCTCCAGCCTTAGGAATTGGAGGGCAGGAGGACAAAGAGGACACAGGATGACAGATAAGACACTATACGGGGGAGGCAGGCACTAACAGAAAATTCAATTATTACGTCCAGCTGGTGTTGGGTAAAAAAAAAAATCAAAAGTTATTTTAGAAAAACAAAATTGTGGGGTGTGGGGATGACAGTTTCATGTATCTTAGGCTGGCTTCTGAATCTCTGTGTAGCAGGGGATGGCCTTGAACTCCTGATCCTTCTGTCACCGTGCCCCTAAAAACTTCTAATAAAAGATGTATTATAAGGGCTCAGGAAGGCCTTGAAGGGTTGATAAGACTTAAGATCTGAACTTGCTGCCGCAGGAGTGGGGAGGGGATGAGAGATTGAAAGGTAACATGGCCTGCATGAGAGCTGTCAATCAGAGCAGTGGATGAGCAGTGAACCCACTCTGGGGCCAGCAGTGTGCCAAGCACTCTGCAAGCATGAATTACTGAACACTCACAACCATCCTGCTAAGCATGCTACAATTACGCTCATTTGCAGTTGGGGGGAACACGGCATGGAGAGGGGATGTAATCTACTAGGGGTCATATGGCTAGGAAAGAATGGCTCTGGACCCTGAATTCACACACTAAATCAAACTGAGCTTTGTGTCTGTGATAGGGGTGTGTGCGTGCGTGTGTGCATGTGTGTGTGTGTGTGTGAGAGAGAGAGAGAGAGAGAGTGTGTGTGTGTGTGTGTGTGTGTTCCCTCTTGAATGCTTGTCTGAAAATGTGCCTGATTTTAGACAGAGGCAGTGAGGAATTTGGAGAGATTGGGGCATAGTGTGTGATTGGCTCATTCCGGGACTTGGGAAGATAAATCGGGAGACAGATGGACAAGGGTTTGGTAGAGGCCACTGCCGCTGGCAGGAGGATGACACACATCACTGGAACCCTACCACACAGCACTCTCTGAAGGCTGTCCCTCCAGCAGAGTCACTGGCTCCACTGACCTTTGGGTTTTCCCTCTCTAAGACATGCTCCCCTCCCTGTGGCAGGTCAGAGGAGACTTCTAGGTGTCTCTCTGAAGTGATAAAGCAGCGCTTCCTAGCTCAGCCCTCTGAGCCTGGAGCTGCAGTTAGCCCCTGGGTTTGAAAGTCTCTTATTTTATTTTATTTTTTTTCTATCCAGGTCCTTTGAAAAACCCCAGCGGATCCTGCCCCTGCCACCCCTGGACATTTTAATTCTGCTCAGATGACTTTTTTTTTTGAAAGAGCAAAATACAGACAAGGAAAGCTTCTACCCCTTTGTCCTCCCACTGACAAACCTACAGTTGGCTCCCTATAATAAAAAAGCAAAGGGCCTTTGCTGGGGACAGAGCCCAGGGCTTTGGCAGGAGCTTGGCCACTGAGCCACACCCCAGGCATTAGGAAGACACCCCCAGAACAGCCAAGATGATCAAGGACTTCACTTTAGATCTTTCCCTTCACCATCACCCTCCTGTTGTCTCACTCCTAGGAAGGCACAGGATGGGACACGGGAGGCAGAGAGGAGGAGAGGGGAGGGAAGACAGTCCTTCTGTTTGTACCGGTTCATCAGATGAGCTGCAAATTTGGATATCTAGTTACCCAGATGTCCGCATGCACCCTTAGACCACAGGACTATTAAGGCTGGTGCTCTGATATTTGTCCCAAACCAAAGAAGAAAAATAACTGCTGACATTCAGCTCAGTGAGTATTTGCTGTTTTGGTGGTTTGTGAATAGCATGCGTGCACATACTCAAGGCCAAGCAAGGCTCTCAGAGACAGTGTAAGACAGGACATTTTACTCCTTACCATCCAGGTAAGTCCTCAGAGTCACACCCAGGAGAATCCCCTCATGGACCGTAACGAGAACCACTGAAGCCACAACGCCACCCTGTGCCCCATTTTCTACCCAGACAGCAAAAACACTTTACAAATCCTCCAAGCCCAGTAACATAATACAGAATACTGCGATTGTTATGCTTCGAGCGTATATTTGCTGAATGCAAACCTTTAAAACATGTAGTAATTTCTGTGACCCTGTTTCGCTATCTCTGAAAATACCTATGCATAGTCTCAGAGGGCGACCCAAAGATTGACATTCACTGTTCAGATGGGGAGCCTGCATGCAGGGCTGGTGCAGAGCAAGGATGCTCTGAAAGAGAGAGCAAGGGAGAAGAGGGAGAGCCAGGTAGATGAGAAGCAGCTTTCCCCAGGCAGATCAGTGCTGCTGGAGCAAGCATGCCTCCAGGTCCTGCTCCACACCAGGGCAAGGCCATGCTAGACGGCAAGTTCCTATTTCTGATTGTATTTAAAGGGCCTCTGTTGAAGCTGGTCACACCTTTCAGTAACCAATAGAGGAAGACATTTAACAGCTTTGCTTGTTATTTTCCTTTTCTTTTTTTTTTTTCCTTTTGGAATCCCTTCAAGTGTTCATAAAGGAAGTCCACGGAAGTATAATTTAAGAAATATTACAGAGATGGGTCTCAGTGGCTCCTCCCACTGAACTGAAACACATTCATCTAAAAGAAAGTTAGCTGACTTGGTCCATCCAGCGGTGGGAAAAAGAGAGAGAAATGGGATCCGTTGCTGCTCGCTTTTATGGGAAGAGACAGACCAGGAGCCTTGGCAGTTTGTAGGTGGGCAAAGTGAAGGGTAGCTTGCCGGAACCCATTAGACTTATAAAGCAGTACTTTGGGGGTGAGAACTGGGGGAAAAGGAGAAAAAGACTGGCGAAGTCTTACCAGCCAGGGCCTCCTACACAACAGTGGCTGCCTCTACAGTACAGTGGCTGCCCTGCCTCTACAGCACAGTGGCTGTCCCTACAGTACAGTGGCGTCCTATTCCATCCCTGCCTTCCCTGTGAACCTATCCTTTTAAGAACACTGGGCTTGCTGCACAAACACAGCCTGTAAGTGACCTGCCAACTCCATCCCTCCCTATACAACAAACACTCCTGATCCCCTACATAAATTCCAGGGGGGACAGTTTCAGGGCATCAACTTCACCAACAACTGAAAACATCTTGGGCAGAGTCATGCCACCTATGAGGTTAGTCCCCCCATCTCCCCTAAAATAGGGAACAGGAAACAACTAAGCCCCTACTCCAGCTTGTTTAACCATCCCTATTTTCTCCCTGTCTCTCTTCAGTTTGCTTCTCAGATTGCCTGGACCTCCCTCTTGATAAGTTAAACCCTCTCCCTGGCACCAAAGTGCTCCTGGGCCAGGTGAAAGCTTCCATTCTAGCTGGCTTTGCCTGCTGAGCAGCTGTCCCCCTTGGCCTTGCCTCTCTGCCCTGCCCACAACCTCATCTCCAAGTCCTTCCAACACCCAGGATGGGGGGCTGATTTAGAACTTGAGATAATTTTCCCAGGGCATTACAGCACGTTCTTTCAAGAAGCCTAAGAGGGGAGGGAGGAGGATAAAGCTTAAATTTCAAGAAGCACATACTTTTAAGACTGAAAGGGAAAATGGTTTAATTGCTTAAGTTCTTATTGGTCCCTGACAATATGGTGGGGGGCGTCGAGAAAAGAGCTGGGGGTGCGTATAGCTTGGGCAAACCTGTTTTGCCTGATGGGCTTGTGAGGCAGGAGGCCAGGCTCACATCTGATGGTTGCTACTGACCTTGGAGTTATCATTGGTTGCTGCTGGGCCTTTTCTCTCTGCAATCAGGAGGTATCAAGGAACCCCCTCTTGGCTCTTCCAATAGTTATTCAAAGATACATTTGGGAGACATCAAATTAACAAGCAGAACCCTTCTCTGTAAAGTTAGTCCTTCTGGCCATCTCTAGGCCTGCAGTGCTAGCCCAACTGCCTGAAGCATTGGAGAAGCATCCAGTCATGTTTGATCTGGGATGAGCTGGTGAGAGCAAGGCCTGTCCTCACATTGGCTGCTGCTTCCAAGGTCACACACTAGCCAGCAACACCATGCAAATATGGTTGCTCTGGGTAAACTAGCACAAATAGGGAGCCCCACATAGAACCAATCACGAGACTGGGCCAGTCAGGGACTGGGTGTGAAAAAAAAAACTTGATTTTTTTTCCAGAGCTATTTCCCAAGCTGAATCTCCCTGGTGCCCCAGCTGCTCCTGTGTGGGGTGCAGCCAGGCCTGCCTGGGAAGATGAGGCTCTGACTGTTCACTCTCCAGAAGCCAAAACAAATGTTATCAATAAAAAGATACATTTAACTGTCCACCAAAAGGCTATTGTTAACTGGGAGATTGTGAGACTAAAAAAAGATGAGAAGACCTGAGGTGGGGGTGAGGCTGCCGAGGGGAGGGGCGGTCACAAGAAACTGTCACTTCTGGTTTTCTCCCCTCTTATGAGAGGAAAGTAAGACAAAGCCCTCTTTGCTATTCTGAAGAAGCTTTGCTGTTTATTTTGTCAAAATATCCCTCCCCGGTCCCTTCAGGAGCCCTCCCTCCTCTAGCCTCTTTCTACACAGGCTCTAAAGAACAGACTGATTTGCACGGGGTTGGGGGGTTGGGGGGTGTCTCTTTTCCAGGCTCACATTCTCTGGCTCTAATTAGCAACCGCTTTTCTTTAATTTTTGTATGTGTGCTCAAAGACCAAGAGAATGAAAAGGGGAAAGCAGAGGTCTGTGTGAAAGGGGAGAGCAGACGGCCTCTCCCTCGCCCTTCTGTGTGCCCAGGCGCCCATGTTGGCAAACAGCACACAATGTCTGTCTATAGAGCCTTTTGTGGCTTAGAAGGAGGGACCAGCATGCAGTTACAGGCAGGAAAGGAGACTGGGAGAGAGGAAGGCTTAAGGAGACCTGATACTGGGAACACAGAAGACTTAGAGACAGCTGGCTTCATCCCATCGTCTCCCTCGCCAAGGCCAGGAGGGAGTGGGTGTAGATGTCCATGTCAGTGCCCCTGACCTGGGGCAGTGGCTGTGAACCTTCTTGTGGGGCAAATCTGTCAGCTCCAGGTTTGAGCTGGGACATGTTAGAGGTGGGAGTACTGCTCTGCTGGGCCACTCAGCACTCACCCATAGGTTATGGTAGGCAAGAAAGGGTTACCCCAGTGGTCAGGAGGCTGAGGCAGGACAGTTGAAAGCTTGAAGCCACCCTGGGCTACATAGTAGCCCTTGTCTTCTGATTATAAAAAAGGATCAGAGAAAAACATGAGTTGATGAACACAGAGTGGGAAACAGAGAAGGCCAAGCACCACAGATAAAACACTCCTGTCTTAGTCAGGCTTTCTATTCCTGCACAAACATCATGACCAAGAAGCAAATTGGGGACGAAAGTGTTTATTCAGCTTACACTTCCATACTGCTATTCATCATCAAAGAAAGTCAGGACTGGAACCCAAGCAGATCAGGAAGCAGGAGCTGATGCAGAGGCCATGGAGGGATGTTCTTTACTGGCTTGCTTCCCCTGGCTTGTTTAGCCTGCTCTCTGAAAGAACCAAGACTACCAGCCCAGAGATAGCACCACCCACAAGGGGCCTTTCCCCCTTGATCACTAATTGAGAAAATGTCTTACAGTTGGATCTCATGGAGGCATTTCCTCAACTGAAGCTCCTTTCTCTGTGATAACTCCAGCTGTGTCAAGTTGACACAAAACTAGCCAGTACAACTCCCAAGCAATGGCTTTCATCAGGGACGACAACTCTTAGGGAAGCAGGGAAGCTGGGTTGGCAGGCAGAAATGCCATGGGAAAAGGGCAGCATGGACATGCAAGACAGATCAGTGGCTGCCAACCATTTGAGTCACATACAACAGCCAACGGCTTGGCTACTGGCTCTTAAGTTGTGGCTGACAGATTTGAAAGACGCAATGGAGAGATGAGAAGAGCTCTTATCAATCAAGACAAATCAGGGATGGGGTTAGAGAAGCTGAATGAAACATCATGTAAGCCAGAAAAATAAAACAGAGTACCAGGGCATTCTAGAGAGATGCTTTCAAAGTTAAAAAAAAAGTAAGAAATTTAATTAATGATATTATTATGAACATGTATGTTATATATTAATTATTTTGATGACAAAATCATTCTTGTAATAGTCGCAATTGATTTCCATGATAGGCATTGATTTCCTATATTTTACTATGTTAAGGAATTAATTTTGTAAATGGAAATTCAAATGTGAACAGTTTCCCGGGGGGGGGGAGGTTGATAATAAAACAAGGAACAGAGATAGAAATCGCTTTATGAAAAACTCTACCGGTGAGAAGCTTTCTCTGTTCTCTCTTTGAAATCAATCTAGAAAGAAGACAGGCGACGGCGATCAGGCTAAAGAAAAGAAATGGAAAGAAAGCTGGGCAAGCAGATTTGGCTGCAGTTAGCGAGGGGCAAGGCCAACAGCCAATGAGGAGAGGAAAGAGCTCCAAATCACAGGGGCTTCCACACTGAGAGGAGTGCAGGCATGTGTGTGACAGACCCGGAGACCAAATGCCGACCCCCCAAGCTCATGATTTGGCAGAGTTTTCACATATTCCATGTAACTTCCACACGCCACCCCATCCGTCTCGCGCAGAGAGCAGACTGTCGTTTTCCACTTGAAATGCACACGTTGCACTGACCTTATGTCCTCTGTCAGGCTGATATGTTATCGCCAGCTTCTAGGGAAAGGCTTTCATAACGGATGCGCTCGCGGCCGTTCTGCTGGGTTCGTTCTGCTTGTTTGTGCACAACGTGTCGCTGTATTGAACAACAGACAGACAAGGCCTCTGCCATCACTGGTAACTGTCTCCATCTGCCTCTGCCATCTTCAGTCCAAAAACGCCTGCCTGGGGCCCTGTTCTTGGTTCTTCCGAGTCCCCACTGCTCCCTGAGGCTGAGATACTTTCTTCGGCTTACCTTCTCTCCAGCCAGCACCCTCCGTTTACACGTTTTGCTTTGGACGCGTTTTGCTTTCATTTGACAGATGGTCACTGCCTATTAGAGTTTGTGAGGATGGGAAGAAACTGTGAGCTGGGTATAGGTATATGGCAGGGCACTCTGAGCAGTGACTTGTGGCCACTCTGTAGATCTCCTGGTGCATTTGTAGCCCACAGGAAAGAAACATTATCCAGGAAATCCCCAGGTGCAGAACAGACTCTCTCGGCACCTCAGTGGAAGCTTCTATCCGAAGCCACCACCCATAACAAGTTGAAAACCCTCTGGTAAGTGAATCTTAGCTCTTCTCCAGCTAGGAGGAGTTACAAGCAACAGACCACAGTGCCTAGAGTCCTGTGCTATGTATACATGAGCCTGGGACAGCTACTGAGCGTCTCTGTCTTCCAGCGTCACTATCGCATGCACCAAAGAGCAACTAAGGATTTATGAGATGAAGTCACAAGAGAATATGGCGATGTACCTAGCTCACTGTCCTGGGTCCACAACACAGCCACGCTATGGCAGCGTTTCAGCAGAGTCAACGCAGAAAAGCGTGCTGCATACCAAAGACAGAGCCACCAGAATGAAAACGCAAGGCAATACTGAAGTGAGTTTATATACTGGCCCTCCTCAGTCAGGCGAACTAGATAGTCTGCTGGCCTTTCAAGCATATACTATGAATGCACTAATCTTTATCTTCTTTATTTTTATTGTGTGTGAGTGCCAGAGTGCACAGGTCACAGTGCATGTATGAAGTCTCTTTCTCTCCTTTCCTCATGGGATTAGAGGATTAAACAAAGGTCCTTCAGCAGAGATCTTTTTTAACCTGCTGAGCCCTACTGTTATTGCTGGCACCATGCTGGAAATTTGTTTTATTATTTTCATCTATTGTTCCTCTTTACAACAATATTCTTTTTACTTTAAAATAGAAGTACATTTACTTTTAAAAAAAAAAAAGCGGGGGGGGGGGGTGTTGAGAAAGAGAAGGAAATAGGAAGGGACAATAGAAGTGAGGAGGAAAGGAAGGCAGGGGAAGAAAGAGGGAGACTGAGGCAAACCTGAAAGGCAGGGACGTCTATGGTCCAGAAAGATACCTCAGAGCTGGAGGAGAAAATCCAAAGGAGGCTCAAGGTAGCATTGAGCACCATCCCAGGCCAGAACAGAAGCAGGACCAGGACTTCAGCACAGTGGGAAGACGAATGTCAAGCCTAGGGTAGAGAGCTTGTCAGAGAGGAGGTGAGTGTGATTCTAAGTTCCCCAGGGAAGGGAGGGGCAGGGAGGGGAAGTGAAGGAGTATAAAGTCTAGAAAGGATGGGTTGGTGAAATGGGAGGGAACCTGGAGGAGGTGAACGCTGAAAGCTAGTTTACTGAAGGGTGTGTCACCAGAGTGAGCCGAGACTGGAAGCCCCCTGAGGTAAGTTACCTTGTTAAAGGAAGTAGGGTGGAGGGGCTGAGCCAGGAGAGTCAGAGCTGAAAAATCCACAGAAAAGAGTAGAAAATCCCAAACCTAGTTTAGAAAGAGGAGGGGAAAGACAGGAAAAATCAAGGTGTCCATATCAGACTGGGCGTTGGAGTTCCTGAAACTCCACGGCAAGAATGGCACAGTCCTCCAGTGTCAGGCACCTGCCCTTGTCCCGTCCCTTCTGCACACATCCATTGTCCAGCAAATGCCAGAACTGGTGTGTGTGAGGCATGTGTCAAATACAAGGGATACAGAAGATGGGCACTGAACACATACAGGAAGCCATGCAGAACGAGAGGGACCAGAAGGGAGCAGACTCCAGTCTCTGTATCATCCAAGTCCACCCAATTCCATGCCGTGTTCCAACAGCAAGCCAGGGCCTCGGGAACGTACAGAACGTCCCAAGGTTCAACAACCCTCACGGCGAGACAAATGCAAATTGACATTGGAGTGGGATACTGTTGTTTTACCTACCAGATTGGCAGAGATAAAAATGATATTTTATTATCTTGGCAGAGGAATAGGGAACAAGAACTAAATCACTGCTGTGGGTGCAAAAGAAAAAGGGTTTTGGTAGAATATGTGGTTTTTGAGGGAACACAGTTTGGTAATATCTATCAAAATTAAAAATGTATATGCTCTGACTCAGCAACTTTGACTTCAGAGAATTTGTTGCATTCTTAACTCCTAGAAAAGTGCTTGGCACAAAGAAAGGCCTCGATAAATATTCATTGAGCAAATTAATTAATGAATTTATCTTGCCAATGTACTCACATATTAGTTCGAAGATTAATACGCAAGGGTATCTATCCCAGTGTTGTTCAGAAATAGCAAGTGGGAGGGGGGGAACTAAATGCATATAAATGAAAAACCAGTCGAACAAGTAAAATGGCACGAGATAGCAACAATCAGCACGAACCACTTTTAACTTGCACTGGGAAGCAGGAAGTGAACTGGGAAAGCCAGATACATGAGCCTCTGTCAAGTCTGCTGTCATTGGCTAGGGAGGTCAAGGGTGTATCTGTATCCCAAATGAACAAATCTCAAGTCTCTTCTGCAAGAGATGTGTTAAGTTTAATAGTTTTTAAAAAAAAGACTGCAGGTATTACAGCATAAAAGGAAATTTATGTATCTTGAGTGTTTTCTAATATAACTCAAAACAAGTATACTGGAGAAGAAGCGATCTGGGTAAAAGTTCTACCCCAAGAAAGAAAAAAAAAATCAAAGATGAACCAGACAGTTCTGGGGATTGTGAGAGTTCTATTCCCAGAGGAAATGAGATGGAATGGGTAGGAGCTGTTAAGCTGGGAGCCCTGATCTAGCAAAGAAGGATTCCTGTCTACATATTTCTTCAGACCAACAATCCACCTGTGGCCACAAGACCCCCTGGCCAATGAGTCTCTAGAAATAAACCTGCTAAATCAGAGAATATAAGCATGAAAGAAAGATCCAGTCACCACCAGCACTCAGTGCGTTTCTGAAAACAATATGGTCATGAAGATGGCCTAGCCCCTTTGACTTCAAAACTCCAACAAGGACCAGGAAGGCCGGAAACCCTTAGGCCTGCAGATGACAGAAGTGGGACATGCACCTGAAGAGGGTGTGACTCAGTTTGGACCAGGAGCACACCCATGCTGGAAGACCTGGGTCAGTGAGCTACCACCAAGAGATCAGGATCAACTAGAAACCAGAAGGCTGGTTTCCTGTCCACCTTCTAATGAAAGCCTCAGGACTATACTAGGTCCTGAATTTCTGTCATTCCAAAGAAGCTCCAGGGATGATCTATAGACTTTCCAACTTCCAGAGCCAGCTTTGGGTGACCTCATTTCCTCCCCAGCCCTGCATGCAGAGATGAGCCTGGTTCACTTGCAGGTAAGGTGGACAGAGACAGCCTTCACCAGGCTGAGTAAGCACCTAGGAAGCAAAAGGTTCTCTGGTACCTGGATGGCTTCTAGAACCCAGAGCAAACCTTGTCATGCTCTTCTGAATCAAATTACATCTCCAAAGGAACTATCTGCCTCATATCATCACACAGCTGTTACAGTGGAGTGTCAACCTCTTTTGCTAGCAGATACTCTGGCTGTTATCACAGCCAGCAAGGAGAATATACACAGGCCACCCAAAGGCCAAGAGCTGTCTCTAGGGAAAGGACAAGCTTGCTCCTCTCAACGTTCATTTCAAAGCCCTAACAGCAAAGTAGGGTTTGCTCTGGATGGCTTGACTGTGTCCTTTGCCCATATCCTACTATGGCTTTTCAGCTGTCTTCATCCCACTGCAATGAGGAAGACTGGGAGTATCAGGGTTCTGCCAACACAGGTGTCAGTGGCAACAGGACGTAAAACAAAACCTAGACTAACTGAGCTCCCTGGGGCCCAGAACTGAAAGATACAGGTAGGCTTGAATTTAGAGTGGGTTCCTTCCCAGTGACTGCCATATAGTCAAGGAAGTTTGTGAACCTTCAGAACCTGCAGAAAGGGACTTGCCAACAGCAGAGAGCTGTAGAACTGAACCCACCAAAGACCTGGACTTGGGCTTCCTTGCCTCCAAAACTGTAGGAAGTGAGTTTCAGCCCATTATAAAGTACTATATCTGCGGCGGCATTCTGTCCTAGAAGACCCAGCAGACTAGGAAATGAGTGTGGCTGAGATGGCACACAGCCCTTGAGGAGTCCTCAATTCTGACCAGAAAGTCACATCCAGCTCCTCCATTGGGGGCCCTGTGATCCATCCAATACCTGACTGTGAGCATCCACTTATGTGTTTGCCAGGCCCCGGCATAGTCTCACAAGAGATAGCTATATCAGTGTCCTTTCAGCAAACTCTTGCTAGTGTATGCAATGGTGTCATCGTTTGGAGGCTGATTATGGGATGGATCCTTGGATATGGCAGTCTCTAGATGGTCCATCCTTTTGTCTCAGCTCCAAACTTTGTCTCTGTAACTCCTTCCATGGGTGACTGTTCCCAATTCTAAGAAGGGGAAAAGTGTCCACACTTTGGTCTTCGTTCTTCTTCAGTTTCATGTGTTTTGCAAATTGTATCTTATATCTCGGGTATACTAAGTTTCTGGGCTAATATCCACTTATCAGTGAGTACATATCATTTGAGTTCTTTTGTGATTGTGTTACCTCACTCAGGATGATGCAACCCTGTAGGTGATACAACATTATGAACTAACCAGTACCCTGGAGCTCTTGACTCTAGCTGCATATGTATCAAAAGATGGCCTAGTCGGCCATCACTGGAAAGAGAGGCCCATTGGACATGCAAACTTTATATGCCCCAGTACAGGGGAACGCCAGGGCCAAAAAGTGGGAATGGGTGAGTAGGGGAGTAGGGGGGAGGGTATGGGGGATTTTGGGGATAGCATTGGAAATGTAATTGAGGAAAATACGTAATAAAAAAATATTAAAAAAAAAAAAGAAAGTCACATCCAGACCCTACTATCTACTCTCCCTCTTTCTCTGAAACAAAGCCTTAACACCCACACAGCCCTACGGCAACCTATGTGCTACTTAAATGGTTTGCAAAGGGTTCTCCATGTTCTCCGGGTAAAGGGGATGGGTCGAGCCAGATGATGACAACCAACAAAAACTTCTAGGCAGATACATGGTACAAAATGGTGTAAGGACATCTAAGAACCAGAAACAAAACCAAGGTCACTTGAAAGGCTCAATATTCCTGAAAACATATGTATTCTAAAGAGTGGCTAACTTCGGCTTCATCTAGTCTTAGAACCAGAGGCAGATGGTAGCATTTCAAGATCTAAGTCTGAACTGGGCTAGTCCTCTCTATGGGCACTTCACCCCCATCCACTCATTCACTCAGCTCCAGACCTCATAGGGTTTCATGACCAAATGCCAGTGCAGTCAATGGCCACCTTCAGGCCCCTACTGGCCTCTCAGCCCAGAGATGCTTCCACTACTCACACCATAATGCATATTTAAAGTCACAGATGACCAGCCTTCAAGCAAAAGAATACAGACTTCTTCCTAGACTGCTCTCCTGCCTGAAGTGTGTTATAATTCAGTGGTATGGGACCACCCCGAGAGAGTCATGGCTGACAACAGCAGGGCGTGGGTTTTTTCTCAAGGTGGAAGTGTAACACCTAAGGGGATCTGGGCCCTGACATCTGCATCCTGGGCTGCTTTTGGAGCCCAACATTTGGAGGCGATGTAGCCAAGGGGCATCCTTCCATCCTCACTTACCGCTGTTCAGAGTGTCACAGCCCATTACATCCAGCCAATTACTTATGGCTCCTCTCTGGAGGGCACTGGGCAGGGCCACTGCAGGAAGCTGAGGAGACCCCGGGTGGTTTCCCAATGAAGTCCGCCTATTGGGAAATCCTATTATGAAGCTCATCTTACAGGGCTGTGTGGTGTTAATGACCTTGGCCTCCCTTGGCCCTGAGAATTGCTGGTCTCCCTGGGGCTTGAGGGAAGACCATCTGGGCTGTGGACTTCCTCTCACCAGCTGACTGTTGCCAGGCCAGGGGTGGGTGGAAGTGCTCCTCAAAGGCCTTGAATTCAGCGACCTTGGATGTGGCTGTCAGCATACGGGCCCGACTCGTGTGCATGTCCACGGGAGCACATATACACATGAACACACTCCTCGGGCCAGCCCTTCTGCAGTACCTCAGCAGGAACTGGCAGAGAGCCCAAGGCTGAGGCCAACAACCCTAAGTGGGAGGGGAACAGGCTCTGGAAACCTCTTTTGAACTAAATTAGACACATTTTTCTCTACCTTCAAACCCTGCAGATATTTTTTTTCTTTCATCTCAACTCCCCTAGGCTTATAAAGTGGCTCATCTTAGCTGTTCGAGTTGATAAAGGCATTGGAACTGTTGAAAGGTTCAAAGTGTCCCTTGGGTCTCCATGCATGATATGGAGGTGGAAAATTAAAAAAAAAAAAAAGTCCCCACTTGTTTCATGAGGTGGAGGTAAAGATGCAACCACCTTGGAAAAGGAAGCCCTTTGGGAGATGTCAGGGAAGTGTCTGCACAGGTAGGGTTGCCAATTCCAAGACACAGCTTCCATGGAGCGGTGGGGAGCCAGAGAGGCACGGAACAGAGAATTGCTCTGTTCTCAGGGACACTCAAAAGCCCTGTGAGCACCAGGGGTGATCCTTGGACCTGAGAGTTCCCGGCAAAAGCTCCAAAGCATCCCAGGTACCCAGCCTCAAGCCTGAGAAAGGAATGGGATTCCTAAAGGTGTGGCCCTGCCTGCTGCCAAGAGCAGTACCAGCCACTCCCTAGTCTGCTTGGGGTTTCTGGTACCAAGTTGTTGGTGCTAGCCCTCTGCAGGAAAGCCTATTCTTTTCTGTAACTTCTGGCCAGTCAGCTTCCTGCCCCTCCCTCGCATACTAAGAACTCCTCTGGGGCTTCTGATCAGCTAGAACACCTAGTCAATTAGGCTCTGGCCTGCAGCCCCATCTGCTAAGGTTAGAATTCTTCTCTGGGCACCATAGCTCACGACCTTTGCCACAGGTCAAGGTACATGGGACAGTCAGGAACGTAAGCAAAAAGAAATGATAGGCATGGTCGTGTATCTTAGTTTTGGAGCCACACTCCACCTAATGCCCTGTGCCTGAAAAGCTCATATGACAGATCCTTCTGGAAGCTCTAGGGAATGTTTACAAAGTCAATCCTTCAGAGACTTCTCTAGGGTAGAACATAGCCCCCAACTAGGGTCTGCTCTGGAAACCATGGACACCCACAAGTTATGATGCAGTCTTACATGCTTTGACAGAAAAAAATAAAGGATCTGCTCCTAGTAGGCCTTTAAGAACGATTATCAGTTCCAGCCCTATGCTGGTTAGTTTTTGCCAACTTGATACAAACCTGGTCACATTTGAGAAGGCAGTTTCTCAATTGAGGAACTGCCTCCATCAGACTAGCCTAGAGGCAAGCCTGTAGGGACATTCTCTTGATTAATAATTGATGTGGGAGGCCCCAGCTCACTGGGGTATGAGCCCCCCTGAAAAGGTAGGTGGCCTAAGAATACAAGCTGACTGAGTCATGGGGAGAAAGCCAGTAAGCAGCATTCCATCATGGCCTCAGCTTTTGGTTTTTGGTTTAAGCTCCTAGCTTGACTTCCCCTGGAGATGGACTATAATTGGGAGTTGTAAGCTGAGATACAATGCCCTCAAGTTGCTTTTGGTCATGGTGTTTCATCACAGCATCAGAAACCTTAACTAAGCCCCGCCATCTTCCCCTTAGGCTAAGCTTAGCCAATATCGCATTTTAAGGGCTTGCTCCACACCATCTCATGGCCTGCCTGGCACAAGAAGACCTAGACTGCATGGGGCCCACACAAAGACTCGTTTCACCACCAACTTTAGCAGGAGGAATGTGGCGCAGAGAGAGAAAGCTGTGCTTTCTTGTCAGATCCCTAAGCTGAGCACATGACCTAAAGTTGAAATAGACAAGCCATCTTCCAAGCAATTAACTTCTACTGACTGACACATGATGAAGTCAGAGTCGATGGGGGGATCAACATGCCCATGCTCTTCGGCATGTGTGTGTACAGAATGGATGAGTCAGAGGCAGGCGCTTAGCCACAGAACCCTCTAGAACTATGGTTCTCAACCTTCCTAATCTGAGACCCTTTAATATAGTTCCTCATGGGGTGGTGATCCCCCCTACAGCCATAAAACTACTTTTGTTGCTACATCATTAATTATAATTTTGCTATTGGTATGAATTGCAGTGTCAACATCTGTTTTCCCATGGTCTAAGGTGACCTTGGGGAAAGGGTCGTTTGGACCCCCCAAGTTAAGAACCGCTGCATGACAGCAGCACGCCGAGAGCCAAATGCTAACACACAAGCTCTACCACCCCACCTCTGCCTGCTGTCCTCACTGTCCTGGTCTCGCGTTCTCCCTCTCCACAACAGGAACAGCTCCGGGCCAGGACTGCTCTTGGCTGGCTGGGCTACCTAATTGGTCTCCAGGTGCCTCTGCACACTGCAGTGACGACTGGTCACCAAGAATTTGACAGATACATGGATTTAGCAGATAGAAAGTGGAAGCCAAAGTATGGTTCCTTGCCCATCATTTAAAAAAAAAAAAAGGAAGAAAAAAAGTAACCAGAAGGCAAAAAGGATACTGTTTCCACAGCCTCTCTAGAAATTCTACACATTTAAAGTTTCATATGCAGATATGAGGGTTGGTACATGGCGAGAACAATATCATTATCGCCCTTCCCCCAAGTGAGATTCAAACAACAAGAATTCCCAGGCTATGTCAGGACACAGTTGCTGTTGGGCCTTGGTTGCTTTTCACCTACAGTCTTTGCCATTCACCATTCTCCCCATCTTATTCTCATGAGTACTGAGAGTCTGAGGTTGCCAACCGTAGAATTGATATGAAGGACCCCGTGTCTACTTGGCAACATAGTAGGCTTACCTAAGGTGGCTGGAGACCTCCCATTGAAAACACAGAACAGGGACCAACCTTAAGTACCTACACACACTTCCCATCCTGGTGGTACAGCATCCTTCCAACATCTCCATCTACATAGGGGTTGGGTCCCCTTATTTCCCAGGCAGCCCTCTATGAATCCTGGACAGAGAGATTTGGCTCAGCCACCAGAGTTCTTATACCAGCAATTGAGGGGACACAAATTTCCAGCTCCTGAGGCAAGTGAAGGCTTTCTCTTGGTCCCTAAGGCTTAGCCAGGCTGTGGAGCCAAATAAACCATGCTATTTCCGAACTGATCATTCTCAGAGATGTCGCCACAATGTTGCCTCCTGTGCAGTGAGGATGCCCTGCGCCCCCACCCCCCATCCTCCAATGAGTTTACAATAAGTGGTTACATGTAAAATCTAGCCATGTTCACAACAGTCAGAGATTAGTAACATTTGCTGAAGCCCACAAGGGCGGTTTGGGCCAGGCAGAAAGAATGAAAAGAAAGGATTTGCATTTACATATTTGTCCCCATGGGCCCTTGCAGAACAACCATGAGAGGTGACTGACAAGCAGTGTGGACAGTGGAGCCCCCCAAAAGAGTAGCGTTCCAATTAGTCCAAAGAAACGAGAGCCTGTTTCCCAGAGTCCCAATTAAATCAGAACCAATCAATGCTCGCTCCCATCCTTGCCATTCTGCTCAGGAAATAATGAGAAAAATGAGAGGGGCCCAGCCAGCAACTTTGGTGTGGCAGTCCTTTGAAGCCAGAGAAATGCACTCAGCATGGTTTTCGAGCAAGCCCAGTTGCTGCTGCACCTGTGCCTTTAAGACAGCCTGGTGTCTTGGTCGCCACTCAGATCCTGAGGAATGCCAAAGAGGGTGCCCCCGCCCTACCCCCAACCTGTGGGACACAGAGGAGCTCTGTGGGACCAGACCCCGCTGGTCCTAAAACTGTCTGTGTTGATTCATCACTGGATCTGGCTTGCTCTCCCCTCTGTTTCCACGCCATCCATCATGGGTCCCAGAACCAAGAAATCCAATAAAGACACAAAGGCACAGCTCTGTGTTCCCAGCAGGCCCCAGAAAGGCTGTGTGAAGGCCCCAGCCCAGGCAATTAGCTGAATCCATGGGATCGAGTGTTGATAGGCTTTCAGGGTGCCTTGCCAGGCATTTCACAGGCAGGTGTTTGGGGAAGGAAGGAAGGAAACAGACAGGGGCTGGCCCGGTGCTCCAGCAGTGCCAGGGGACAGCCAGCAAGGAGGGCGCTTTCAGGAGACTTGTGATAGAAAAGGAGCTAATTTATCTCCCAGAGTACAAGAGAGAGGGGGGCAACCCTTGAGTTGTGATACAGTAAAAATCACTTCCAGGCATTCTTTAAACAATCCAAACTTCTGGAGGCCATAAGCAAGACTTAATGGTGGAACTCACCTTTGCTCTGGATCAGCTTCTGAGCTCCAACATAGGCTTAGACAAGACAGGAATATCAGGCTTCTAGAGCCTTCCAGTCATTCCAGACAGTTAAGCATATTTGCTATCACATAGGGAACAAATCAAATGTAGGGTTCGGAGATCTACTGTGAACATATGAAACCTTAAGCCTGCCATCTGCAAAGTTTGCATCAGTTTGTCCCACTCAGGAACAAAGCTTCCTCCACACAATGGAACTTTCCCATCCCTGTCCCGGTAGCTTCATCTCCTTCCAGGGCCTGGCATTGAGCCCCTGGAGAAAGACAGCCAAGCCAGAGGGCTTTGAGTTAATGAGCTACATGGCTTCAGTACCAAGTTCAAGGCTGTGGGAGCTGGCTTGAAATGAACGAAAATATTTTCCAAATTCAGTCACTTCTCAATTACCCTTGAGTGAACTGTCCATGACAACCCAAAATACTCCAGACCCCCCAGAGCTTGAGGCTGATGGAAGATGCAGAGTGTGTGTGTGTGTGTGTGTGTGTGTGTGTGTGTGTGTGTAAGAGAGAGAGAGAATGTGTTCCCAAAGTAAATATAAACAAGTGATTATTGAATAATTTGTCACTATTCAGAATTTTTCTCATCCCTTTCTCTACACATGCATACAGACAGTTGGTCCTAATTGGAAAATCATCAGTCATGGGGGGTGTTCGGGACAGAGGTTCTTTTGGGGTTTATAATAACCTAGTAGGCGCTCTCTTCTCCCAAGAGACCCAGAACTAGAAGTAGGAAAGTTACGATCTTGTATCTCCCCAAGTAAGATGGAGGCAGACACTCAGGGAGCCCCAAGCTTACCCTTGCAGGCCACACTGTTCTCAGGCTCATAGCCAGGCTTACAGGTACAGCGCCCAATGGGCACCATCCACTCTCCATCCCCGTTGCAGTAGAGTTTTATGGGCACATCCACTTCTTCCGCATTTGGGATGCATGTGCCCCGAGCAATCACCAGAGATGTGCTCTCTGCTCCTGTCATGGTTTCTGGGAACACTGCAAAATTCTGCACGATGCTGGGACACTTTTTGAAGAAGACACGGACAGAAAGGAGAGACATACAGGCTCCATAATCCTGGAAAGCGAGGTAAAAACCGTTCCTAGTAAGAGGCCCAAAGCTCCTGACTTCCGTGTTGACTTTCATCAACCTTCCCCCAAAATCCACCTGGGAGAAGCTCTCATCTGCAGCAATGGTGTCCACTTTGAGGTAGGGGGCTTCAGACCAGAAGGCTGACTTCTTGGTGGCAATCACAGAGTCAGTCTCATAGTAGTACAAGTTGAAGGTCTCCTTGCAGGAGCCTGGGACATTTGGAAGGCTGCTGCAGTCCCTCACAGTGAAGCGCATCTCTGTATAGATGCGATGGGCGCCCCTTCTGTTGATAAAGGTGGTAAGCAGCCAGTTGTTCTGGTTGGGTTCGAAGACGTTGCACACTTGGTAAGTACGGATGGTGTTCAGGTTTTCATCATAGCCACTGACTTCTTCCCACTGTCCCAAGTAGGCCACAGGCACACACATGCAAAATCAGAAAGGAGAGAGTGATAAGACAATAGTCAACACAGAATGGAATCTCAGTGCCTTGGGGGGGGGGGGGGCTTCAAGAACTCACCAGTCCCACGCTCCCACTTCATATGAGCTCGTATAACCATGTCTGCACTTCAAAGATCTCCTGATATTCAGAGTCACAGTTCTCAACCGTGCACCAAATACAACACATTTAATTACAGAAGGCATGCACTCATCAGACTTGGAAATCTCATGCTGTGGCTATCCTTCCTTGAGCCTCACTGACAGCAGACACCATACTCTCCATTGCCAACAGCTTCTATTCTATGAGTTAGAGATCCAGTTATAAGCGGACTCTACAACAGAGATCTCCATCTATCAGCCTAATATCTTTATTGTGGCAAAACTCATCTATATTCCTCTGTAAAGCACGTGAAGAGAAGTGCTTATTTGGTTTGGTTTGGGTGTTTGCTTGTTTCTCGATAAACTTAAGATCCTCAGAACCTTTTGTTTTCGAACGAAAATCTCTTTGAAAGAGTGGGACTGTAAAACCGTATGGAGGCTGCTAAGAGATACTCTTGATGAAGTTAACTCAGCTCGGTATTGTGAAAAGTTCAAGCTGAGATGTGATGCGGGAGCAGTGTTACTTAGAAAGGAAGGGCCACTGCTCACTCTGGGAGAGATGACCGTGATTCATCTTGGAAAAGAGAATTCATATTTCAGAATCTTTAAGCATCAGAGGAAGAATGAGGAATAGCTGTTACCTCACACCCATCACGAGTCCCGTCACGAGTCCCGCAACTCAGTTCGCTTATCTCCAGTTCTTGGCTAATAAGACATCAGGCCACTTCTCCATGTGCATGGCTATAGGAGGAGGCGTATGGGAAGGACAGTGCTTTGAAAAGCCTACAACTTGGGCTGGAGAGATGGCTCAGCAGTTAAGAGCACTGACTGCTCTTCCAGAGGTCCTGAGTTCAAATCCCAGCAACCACATGGTGGCTCACAACCATCCGTAATAAGATCTGACTCCCTCTTCTGGAGTGTCTGAAGACAGCTACAGTGTACTTACCTATAATAAATAAATAAATCTTTAAAAAAGAAAAGAAAAAGAAAAGCCTACAACTTTAGATGGCAATTTTTGCAACAAGGAAGTTGCTAAAGGAAGGAGTCTTTTCCCCTTTGGGCTACAAAAGGAGACACATAGTGGCAAGGGTGAGGGGACAAAAGGATCACATCTACAAAGCTGACCTACACATCCAGGCTTACTGGGCTCTCTTAGCCCTCCTCCAGAGTACCAATTCCTGCCCCAGCCAGAGTCTCTGGCGAGTTCCTTCCAGAAACCCTTGAGGACCAAAGGTCCATCTTGATTTGCTGCCTAGATAAAGTCTCAGCCCTCCCATAAGGAAGCCAACACCCCACCTGTTATGTGATCACACCACCACCACCCTCTCCTCTCTCAGTGCTTAGACTGATCTTGAACTCGCTATGTAGCTACTCTTGCTGCTACCTCCCCAAAGGTATTACAGGACCTCTCACCAAGGTTTATGTAGTGCTGGAGGTCAAACTCTGGCCTTTCTGCATGCTAAGCAAGCACTGGGCTAACTGAGCCACACCCCCAACTTGTTGCAATCACTCTTATGGCAACCAGCACCTCTTCTTGCTCAACTTGTAAAGCCAAGACTCGAACATTGCCAAAGTTGCAAGTGGCTTCCACCGCCGAGCTCCATCCGGATGCCGTGCATTTGACCTAGGATGCCTTTCTGGATATCGCTGGAGTAAAGGCAACTCTGAAAAGCCGCAGAGCTTGCAGCTCATACGACCCAGACTGGACAGCACGCCCCATCCTGGCCCTTGCTCTATCCTTTCTCCATCTGTACGAATTTAGACACACTGACACTGAAGCATCCCATACCACCAGTAGTTGGTGAGCCCCTAAAGAACCATAGATGTAAGAGACACTTAGTATCTGAGCACAGCATCAGAACAGACATTGTGCACACATGAAAATATATGCCTGTTCTCACCTCCAGTGTCAGGGCCACCAGCTCTGCTCCATAGCTCATGTGCAGTATAAATCCACACTGTCAAGCCTCACCTGGGCTTTGCTTAATTTCTTATTGATCTCTGGATGTAAGGGGCCTTCGTTGTTTTTCCCCCTTCTTAAAGACTGTTTTATGTTCTATTTAAATGTGTTTCTGGAAGGTTGGTTCTGCTTGGCTGGGTTTTGGAAACCAGAAAACAAATAGATGAGGGAGAAGCTGCTGACAGCATTTCAGATGGCTTTCAGGCCTCCTTCCCTTCCCAGTGCCATTCTGAAACATTTTCCCCTGCTGTCCTGACATGACTTTGAAAGAAAGGGTGGCTTTCTTTTAGTGTTCCGCAATTGGTTAAACCCAGCAGGCTTCGCCATCCATTGTTCTAGCAGAGTCTCCACATAAATGCTGCTCCCCACCATGATTGAGGCCCAGGTGAAGCACGTGACCCCATTCAGAGCAGAGATCTGCTCACATCCAGAGCCTCTGGCCACCCAACACTAATGCAGCTCTGACTAGGAAAGGAAGTCCAACCAAGCAGGCTCACCTGAGTGCCAAGGCCATTACCACTGAACATCCTGTGATAAACAGAGTGAGAGGATTTCACTCAGCAGAGCTGGGGTATTGAGAACATTCATCTTCGCCAATGTCACTGATTAGCACGGTAAGGCCCAACAGAGGTAATCGTTTCAGACATTAACCTCTCTGGGCCTCAGTTTTCTCATCTGTAAAATGAGGACTCACACTGGGTGACCTCAAGTTGTAAAAATTCTACAGATCTAATTGATTCCATGACAGCTCCCGAGGGAGCAATCAGATCAAATTAGAGAGGACAGAGCTGTATATTCAAAAGGAAAGAGTAGAAAGAAGTGGAGAGAAAGGAAAATAGCTCCCTGTGGTTTGAGGGGAAAGGAGACTACACCTACAGAGTCAGACATTAATTTCCATTCTTCTCCTGTCAGCTGCTGCTGTGGGGGTGGGGAACGGAAGAGAGAAGACAGGGCTAGAGGAGAGACAAATGCCTTCTGGGGTAAGTAGCAATTATGATGGGGAGGGCCTGAAAGAAAGAGAAGATTTTGGATCATGGAGACAGACTAGGATGAGCTGGCATTCCCAGCAGGGAGGGACAAACATTGTTATTTGTTGATGATACATGGTATCAGTCTCTTAGCTTTATTGCAAAACGTTACTCATTCATCAGTGGAAAATGTTCCCGAACGCCAGCTTTATGCCATGCATTCCAGCAGTACGAAGCTTAGGACCAAGAAACAGGAACAGAAATTAGCACATTATCAAAAGAACTAAGTAAGTACAATTGTGCTAATTAATAAGAAGTTATGAGGTGCCAAGAAAGAGGATGTACATCAATGCAGGAGAGTCTTCCAGAAGGGTCTCCAAGTGGATGGAGAGGTGTTGGCTTGGGGAAGGCTGTATATCCTAGGAACAGAAATGGGCAGGGTATCTGTGCCCTAGGGCACACTAATACAAAAGCTCTGAGGTATGAAAACACGAGCTGGTGTCATCCAGGGATGAAGAAGTTCAAAGAAGTGGTAGAAGTGGCAGAGATAAAAGAAGGGAAAGCAGGACAGGGTGAGGGTTGAAACCTGACTCCAGAAGACATAGATGAGATCTAGAGAGGAAACGCACAGAGGATCAAAGTTCAGTGTTTGGAAGCTACCTCAAAGTAGGGAACAGGCTGGAGGTAGGAACCATTGGAGATCAGTGACATTCAGGTAAGAGAGAGGGGAAGGGAAGAGACCTGCAGAGAAGGGAGATTCCCGTTGACCGTGAGTAGACCAGACCCAAGGGTCCAGGTGCTGCCTGAACATCTTTTCATACAATTTTTGAGACCCTAGGATCCTTGGAAGTGCTGGCTTCCCTTTGCCGTCCCTTTATGAAGCCTGAGGTTTCCATGGACCTTGGGTTGTCTGCCTGAAGAGATACTCAGTTTTCCTTTCCAGGACCAAGGACAGATTTACAAAATGTCTCTCTTCAGTGGTGACGCCCCAGTTTCCACTTCTGAGCCCCTCCTGTGTTTTTTCCCGTTTTTCTCTCTTCCCACTGAACAGCAGTAAAGCACCATGGTTGGCTTACCAGATTGGCATTAAAGAGATACAGTGCCAAGTTTTGGTTAGGAAGTGGCTGAGAAGATACCTGGTAGTGGAAACTGTCAACATCTTGTTTAATTTGATGCAGTTGCTTCTCTCAGCATTGACAGTGTTAACCTAAACTCAAATCAGTGGAAAGCAAAATCAGTGTTGAGCCTTCTGTTGGTGGTGGTTAAAGAATAAATGTTTGGAGGCTGGTGAGATGGCTCAGTGGTTAAGAGCGCTGACTGCTCTTCCAAAGGTCCTGAGTTCAAATCCCAGCAACCACATGGTGCCTCACAACCATCTGTAATGAAATCTGATGCCCTCTTCTGGAGTGTCTGAAGACAGCTACAGTGTACTCACATTAAATAAATAAATAAACAAATAAATAAAATAAAAGTACAGTATTTTTTTAAAAAAAAGAATAAACGTTTGAAGATATTACATTTGCAATGATATTGGAGATAAAAATTATGATACTCAGGCAGGAGAGCTTGCTCAACAGTTAAGAGCCCTTACTACTCTGGCAGAAAATCAGGACTCAATTCCCAGAACCAACATGGCTGCTCACAAACCATCCATAACTCTGGTTCTAGAAAATGTGATGCCCTCTTCTGCCCCCCTTGTGCACTGACATACATGTGGTGCACATACATATGTGCAGGCAAACACATAACCTAAAAATAAATTTTTAAGAAAAAAATTCTGATATACAGATGGATGGAGGGCAAGTTGGTATTATTTCAAAAATACTCTTGGTTTTACTTGTCAGCAATCACAGTCACTCACAGCTTTTGACTTGGCAATTCTACTTAGAGGAACATTCCAAGATAGATTTTTCACATATAACATCAGACTGGGGAAGGGGGACAGGCTGGGAAGATGGCTCAGTGGTTAAGAGCACTGATTGCTCTTCCAGAGGTCCTGAGTTGAATTCCCAGGAGCCACATGGTGGCTCACAACCATCTGTAATGGGATCCGGTGCCCTCTTCTGGTGTGCATGAAGACAGTGACAGTGTACTCATTTATAGGCATTAAATAAATAATATTTTCAAAAATATCTCAAATGTCCATAGTTAGTCGCTCAGGCTATCATCACCTTCAGAGGTAACGATGCCTCTGAGGACCTCACTTAGCAAGCCTTCCCCGGATCTTCTGACAGGGAACTCGGGGAGCTCTGCCCAGCTATGATGGAAGGAGAAGCCATTCCTCCAGATCAAATTTCTCACTAACCATTTTTAGAAATCCCATTTGTGGAGTGTGCTTCCCATTTCACTTCTTTATGCCCATCCCTCTTCCTGGATCTCTTAATTTAATTCTTTAATGTGACTGAAGACCTTTGCTAATATCCATCAAGTGGCAAATGTGTAGACAAAGGACAATGTTCCCACACAATGGAATAGAATTGGGAACACTAGTGGAGTAAAGAACTGATACATGGGATGGTGAGATAGCTCAAAGGGTAAGAGCACCGACTGCTCTTCCAAAGGTCCTGAGTTCAAATCTCAGCAACTACATAGTGGCTCACAACCATCCATAATGAGATCTGATGCTCTCTTCTGGTGTGTCTGAAGACGGCTACAGTATACTTAAATATAATAATAAATAAATCTTTTTAAAAACCTGATACATATTAGAACAGGGGTGAATCCCAAAAACATTCTGTCAAGTGAAGGCAGCTATGTGCTTCAAAAGCCATATTATATATTATAGAGCTGAGTAAACAAACGAACACACAGGAAAGTATTTTTGCTGGGTCTGGGGAGTCAACTGGGGAATAACTGCAAATGAGTATTCAGAATCTTCTTTTCTGGCTTGATGGCAATGTTCTGACATGAGACTATGATGATCACAAACTCAAAAAATGTACTAAAGTAATTTAATTATATGCCTCACATAAGTATATCTATAGGATATGAATAAATACATCACTACTGCAGAAAATAAACTTCATTCTCTTGTACAACTGATACCTTAACTCTTCAACAATGTGGACATGGTCTGTGATTCATAAATACCATACCCATAGCAGCCCGTGCCGTTTCTCTGTTCACTGCATACCCAGAATGCCTTACCACTCCTTAATCTCCCATAGTTCAGGTTCTTATACAATGGATCACCATTCTGAATGTAATGACTCTCTCTCTTTCTCTCTCTCTCTCTCTCTCTCTCTCTCTCTCTCTCTCTCTCTCTCTCTCTCTCTCTTTCTCTCTCTCTCTCTCTCTCTTTCTCTCTCTCTCTCTCTCTCTCTCTCTCTCACACACACACACACACACACACGCACACACACACACACGCACACCACAAGTCTCTTTTTCCCACGTATACACTACACATAGGACTCTCTCTCTCTCTCTCTCTCTCTCTCTCTCTCTCACACACACACACACACACACACGCACACACACACACACGCACACCACAAGTCTCTTTTTCCCACGTATACACTACACATAGGACTCTCTCTCTCTCTCTCTCTCTCTCTCTCTCACACACACACACACACACACACACACACACACACACACACCACATTAATAGTTAAAATTTCTAGGTACACAAGGACCAAAATTAACACAAAATCAACATGTAATGGATCCAAAATGTCTCTGGCAAAGCTCAACATACTGTGGCACATGGCTTGTCAGCTGCTTTGATTTTGTATACACAATATGCACACTTCATTCTGCACATGTCAGACCACCCGAGGCCAACAAATTGAAACACCTCGGCGCAGATTTAAGCCAATGATATTCTCCAAACAGTGTTTTTATTGTACGTGAGAGTGTTCTGCACTATATTAATTAAAGGGTGATGGTTTAATTACAGAAAACAAAGACTTAATATTTTCCTACCGTCACTCCTCAGTATATCTTTGGATTCTATTGCATTAGGATATTTAATTTTTAGAACTGCTATCTGAGTTGCTGATTTGTTTTTTTAAAAAATAGTTAAGTGAACTTGGACTTGTGATTGGAGCAGAATTTCCTACATCTTATGGAATAGCCCTAAACTTACATCAGTAATATGGTACTCTGAATTTAAGCAAACCAGTGTTCTCAGCACTGATGCAATCCTAAATGCAAAATACTGATAGCCTTAAACTATGGAAGATGCTGCATGACCTGCAGCATCCGGGATTTAGTCAAGAGTTCATTCTTCATCTATAAAATATGCAAGTATACCCATCTCATTGGTGTGCAAATTTGTCTTTAATAAATAGTATACATTTGTCTCGCATAAATGCTAAGATGGTATAAATGACAAAGAGTTACCTTAAATAAACTTTTTGTGATTCACTATCAGTAAGTTTGGTTTGCAAACCTAATTTTTAGGCCTTTGTAACCAGGGTTATGTAAACTTTTCTAGGGCAAACAGTGTTGTGAGCAGAAGTCCAAGAAACTCTATTCTGATCCAAGTGGCAACTTGTCCTTAAGTCTATCTTGTTTCTGGATGGACAAAAGATGTTATAATGGTGCCAAAGGCAGCATCTAGAGAGGATTCAGGTGAAAAGAGACATCCCTGTCACTGACACTAGAGACCTGAGGAATACCTAAAAGCATTGAAAAGACAGGGTGAGACTCTTGGCTTCAGAACCTCATCCCAAGATGGGATTTCCACCCTGAGGTCAGTCAGGGTATCTTCAGGCCAACCATGTTCACCTAGCCAGGTTAGCCATTCTTACAGGTGCTATTTCTCCCAACTGGCCTCGCTCTGGCATTCCCAGAGCTACTGCCCCAAGGAAGAAGTTTTCATAGCCTGCCTCGTTTCTGTTTGGTTTATCATCACCACTGCTGTTGTTCTGTCACAAAACAGGGGTGACAGATAAGACAAGAGATGTCAAGGACTTGATTCAAGAGCACTTCCTTTCACACCTAGGCCCAGAACCCACGCTTGCTTCTTGGTACTCTAGGCCTATGTACCCAGAGTTGCGTAAACTTTTCTAAGGCAAATGGTGTTGCAAGCAGAAGTCTAAGCATCTCTATTCTGAACCAAGTTTCAGCTATCCCTTCAATCTGTCTTGTTTTGGATGAGCAAATGATGGTAAAATGGAAGCAAAGGTGGCGTCTAGAGAGGTTGCAGGTGTTGCTGAAGTTCTGACAGACCCTAATACCTTTGCCTATTCTGCCTTCTCCAAAACCATCTACCACACAGAGCCAAAAAAATGGCAGACAGGGCTGAGCTCCATTCAAAAGGGACAGCAATCTTTTAACAAGTGGACAGTCTAAGGGCATTCTATAAGAGTTGCACACAGGTCAGAGGCATGCTGGGACTGAGCAAGGAGCCTCAGGCTGCACTTACTCCACGATGATGTCCCGGGCTTAAGTCTGGATGGTGATCAGTTTTCAGAATGCTTCCCGCTTGGGTGAGTTTATTCCACACGGTTTAACATTTGGTAACTACACTCTTTCCAACCACTCTTTAATTGCTGTGTGTTTGTGACTTTGGAGTCTGCTACTAAGCTGTGAGCTCCTTGAGGACAGGAGATTATGCTTTGACTAATTTGTTAGTTCATTTCGGCAAGCACCATCGTTCTACGCATCACACCACTGCTATGCAACAGGGTTTTATCCGGGAATGTCTAGGACGCTCATCTCATTTTGTATCCTAGATAACCTTACCCACATGCAAGGATTCAGTTGCTGTGGAGTACATCACCAATTTTACAGCTCCCTACTGCTCAGACTTATGTAACAGGCTGCTTGCTGGACACTACCTACCGATACCTGTAACTCACCTCGCTCTTTGCAGCATCATATCCACACAGTGACAAATTCTATATGCCTAGGAAGGACTTTGTGCTCTTCTTTCTCCATTGGTGTCATTTGTGCTAATCACGGGGGACTAGCTACCAAATCTTTCTTCTCTTCTCTCCTTTGTGATGCCTCTATCCAGTGTTCTCTTCCTTCCCCTTTTCCGCCATTGACTCTTCACTCCCAATGACTCCCCCAGTCACTCTTTTAAGTCTTCTAACCCTATGATCTTCTAAAGCACGAATCCATCTCCTCCACAGTCATCCCTATGAAGGGCTGGAACAGTGTTGAGCGCCTCACTGTACTCCTAGTGCCCAGCCCTCAAAAAAATCTCCGATTTCTTGGTACCAGGAGGTGCTATAAAAGCTACCTTACTAAACCAGCATAATCCCTAACTACACTCTAAATATTTATCTTTATACCCACAGATAAGTGTATCCTCACCCTTCATGAAGAAAACTCCTCTTACAACAGAGGGAGACCATTACAGCAACCAACAGTCTCACACATGTATAAAACCTAGGAATCACAGCAATGACCAGCATGGCATGATGACCCTAAGGGTTCAGTAGTGGTATCCATACTTTGGCAGGAGCCAACAGCATTCTAATTGATCTGATAGCCCTGGTCAGCTAGGGGAAAATAGGCCTGGTACTGGAAACCTAGCCAACTACCCAGGGCAAATGAAGTCATGGGAGCCTGAAACTACTTCCTTACTAAACTCTAACTACGTAATCCCTAACTACACTCTACATATTTATCTTTGTACCCACAGATAAGTGTATCCTCACCCTTCATGAAGAAAACTCCTCTTACAACAGAGGGGCACCATTACAGAAAACCACAATCAATCAACATGCAGAATTGTGGAGTCCAGTCCCAACTGGCATATTTGCAACCCAACTCCAGCACCCAACACTCAGTGATCACTGTGGAAGAGGAAGCAGAAAGGCTGCAAGAGCCAGAACGGGGAGTTTCTTTGGATACCGTGTCTCCCAGAAATATCAGAAACTACATCAAGTCTCACCAGCTTGTCCACCTAAACATGACTTGAACAAGGAAGACACCAATAGTGACACTAACGTAGAAGAGGGAAAGCTTATAAAGCCACAACCCTACACAAAGAACTACACTCAACTAAGAAAGTCTGAGGGCCAGAGAAATAGCCGTCCCTGTGGAAGAGCATACCAACTGGTTAGATGATGCCTAGGTCAGTTCTGAAAATACATGTACATATAAATAATACTGGATACTTGAAAGAATGAGCAGACCCACAATTCAAGAAAAGGGGGCGTGAATTTGAAAGGGAACAAGAGGGAAAAGTACACAGGAGGGTTTCTGAGAAGGGAATGACATAATCTTATTAGAATCTCAAACAATGAAAAGAATTATTTTAAAAGGTTCTGGAAGCCAGTGGCCATGAGTGGGGCCCTACTGTGTTCTGCCTCCTTGGCCACTGGTCCTTACTATGAAAGAGCACAGCGCTAAATAATAGGGTGAAAAAAACAATCCACCTTGCACATCACACAGACTAGTAATCGTCTTTCAAAGGGCACTATTATTGATGCAAATGGCCCATCTGTCCTTGAGATAAGCATAATAAAGGAAACAATGGCACCCATTAGAAAATACTTGCTCAGGCTTTCAGGCTTGGACTTTGATGAATGGGGATGACACCCTTAGGTGGCTGCAAGCTCTGGGTTCCCTGGACCTGCTCACTGGAACTCAGAGCTGGCCTGTGGCTCTGGAGGGACTCCCAGGTATCTAGAGACACTTGAATGATGAATATTGGCTATTTGCTATTAGGCCAGTGTGTGTGTGTGTGTGTGTGTGTGTGTGAAATTACATCAAAACTCATGTGTGTATGAAACTCTTCCCTTTCAAGGCCACTGTCCTGAGTTCATCCCACCTTACCTTCTACATTTCCTTCTAAAATTTAGTTGGTTTTAATAAATGAGGTTGATGACCAGACTAAGCAGTGATATTTATTAGTCAATGATAGTTAAGAATCCTGGGCCATTTCCATACTGCCTGTGAAGACAAGCAGAAAGCATGAGGAGTTCTAGAAGTTTTTGATAGTTAGCCCTTCTTTGGAGAGTTATAATACCCTCCTCCACTCCCAGAGTTCTCATTAACCACATGGATGCTACAACCTAGCAACCTCCACAAACAAAGTTTAAAGGCTTACAGGTGAAAGCTCACCTCCTCTGAAATTTGGGCTTGGGAGATGGCTCAGTTGTTAACATGCTTGTTGCACAGCCTGAGTGTCTGAGTTGGGATCCCCGATATTTATAGAAAAAAGTCAGATATGCCTAACCCAGAGCTAGGGAGGCAAAGACAGGCAGGTCCCTGGGGCTCATTGGCCAGCTCACTGGTCTACCTGAAAAGATGAGATCCCAGCTTTAATGGTAGACAATGTCTCAAAACACCTGATCTTGGCCACCAGCTTCCTCACAACCTGCACACACGCACACACACACACATACATGGACACCAACATGCTTATACATTCGCATGACCACTTGCTCACATATACACATGCACACCCAATTCTTTTTTCTTTTTTTTTTTTTTTTTGGTTTTTGAGACAGGGTTTCTCTGTGTAGCCCTGGCTGTCCTGGAACTCACTCTGTAGACTAGGCTCGAACTCAGAAATCTGCCTGCCTCTGCTTCCTGAGTGCTGGGATTAAAGGCATGTGCCACCACGCCCAGCTACACCCAATTCTTAAAACCAACTTTTCTGCCTCTATTAACGGGACAAGATTCTAGCTGTTCTAACCACTCCCTCGCCCAGCTCAGTGAACTCATTTCTTAAAACAAGATTGGATAAGACAGAAGAACCCACTCATTCCGCAAACCATGCCTGAGGTACTGGTGACCCAGCAGAAAAGACATATCTGCAGACCTTCTATCGTAACACAGTGAATCAGCAGTGAATCAGCCAGTGAACAAACGGGACAAATACGAAAGGGCCTGCATAACTACTTCTTCTAAATTGAAATACTCCCTCCTGGAGGGAATAGTGAAGCTCCTAAGACCCAGGGTGCAAAGGAAGCTTGGAACTCAGGAAGCTACAGAAAGTTACAAGGCTTGTGGGGCCTCTTCCCAAAGTTATATAAGCAGGAACGGACTCCTGGGGGGCGGGGCGGGGGACGGGGGGGGGGGGAAGGACGACTCTCACAGGGAACTGCCTGCAAGCTGCACAGAGCTCCAGAGGTATGGCTTTGCTGAGTCACCATCCTTGGTGACAGGGACTTTTAATGACATAGCTGCTATGGGATCACTCACTCTCCCAGAACTTTTCGTTCATTTTCTTATGAGTAACCTCCGTAAATGTATTATTTCACCAAGCAGGTACCGACTGAGTGAAATTGTTTTAGGTCTGTTATTGATGTCCTACCTGGGATGAATACTTAAGGGTTTTTTTTTTTGTTGTTGTTGTTTTGTTTTGTTTTGTTTTGTTTTGTTTTGTTTTGTTTTTTAATCTTTCTATGGGAAGTTATGCAACAAAGTAACACGCTGTGAGAGAGCGCATGGAAAACCAAGCTAGTGGTAAGTCAGGTGGCTGGGAAGGGCTTCTGAAATTTGAATGACACCTACCAGCCAGGTGGGGAGTCCGTTCCAGACCCAAGAACAAATCCCTAGAACACGTAGCCAAGAAAACCAGGCCACCAGTGTGGCCATAAGAACACAGAGTCGGGAAGACTGGCAAGTGGCTAGGGGCAAGAGGCCTCACCTCTGTCAGCTGTAGTCTTGTGACCACAGACAGCTTTCTGAGTTTCAGTCTCATCACATGCAAAATACTATTTTCCTTGCAGGGTGTGGTGAGGCCTCAAAGGTCGTGGAAGTAAGTCCTATAGAGTCTTCAGCAACTACCACTTGCTGACTACCAGCAATTACTGCTACTAGTACAATGGCCATCATTACTGTGTCAACCTCAAGACCTGCCCCTAGCTGAGTCAACGGGGTATGGAAGCCATCTTGATCCTAGATAATTTATGCTACCCTGTGCTCAGCAGAAAGTAAGGTCTAGAGGTTCAAATTCCCTCTTTGTACGGACCCAGTGAAACAACTGGCAGCTCTTCTCTTTGCTGGCAATTTCCCAGGCTTCCTCTGAGCCTACTTCAGTGTAGACCATCTTCTTTCAATTGGGCTTTCAGTGGGACCCTCTCTTCCAGCAGCTCAGATCACAGGAAAACAAAACCTGACCCAGCTCAGAGGCTCTGGGTCCATCCACTCTGCAGTCTGTAATTGGACATCACCTGCTGTCAAGGGAAGCTGCTATGTCAGTAGAAATGGTTACCACTGTGCTCTGTGGGAACAATAATGGAAATATGATGGCCTTGCCCAATCAGGAGAGATGGCTGCCTCTCTGAACATGCCTCCAGCAGTATTCAACTTCATCAAGCACAAAGGAGCCCACAGATTCATTAGGATAGCAGATAGGTCAGAGACACCACCATTCAGCTTCTCACCAATCAATGTGGACTCCAAGAAAGAAGCCCCGGTATAGACAGTAAGTTAAGCCTGAAAGAGTTAGGAGATTAGACAAGCTAGAGGGCTAATGAAAATGTAAAATGTGGCCCTTGGGGCATAAACTCCTACATGCCCAGAGGGACCTATCATTTAGCACACCAACCAACCAAGACAACATTTCCTCAATGGCTCCCAAGAGGGCCTGAGCTTCCAGCTCACCTCCCAATATGCTTAATTTACCTCCCAGATGTGCTGGGCTGGGAGAATATGAACGGCCCCCTCACATATCACCAAAGTCCACGCAGTGTACTGAAGAGAAAGGTGGCTCACAGTTGTTTCTTTATAGCTGGCATCTCGAAAGGACTTCATATTGCCTGTTGTATGACACAAAACAGAATTCTCTGAACTCCAGAGTGGTAGTGCGGATACACTCTTTGGAGCACATAAGAGCAAAGGAGTGAAGAGACCTAATTAGAAAATGGAGAACATGTGCATCATGATAACCACCGCAGCCTCTCAAAGCAAAACTTCACATGATCCATGTGAAGTGGCTGCCCTGCCTCCACTCCCAGCCGCCTCTACCTCTGTCTCCTCACGTCCTTTCTAATAGCATTTAATGCTGTGTGACCTTGCCTTCTGACTTTTCCAGAGGGAGATATGAATAAATGTCTCTTCACCACAGATGGGACACTAACCATGGATCAAAGAAACGATTCTATCCAAGGCCAGCTTGGTGGACCAATGAGTTGACTTACAGGAGTATGAGGAATGTAGGGGGCTCAAAGGTGTGTATGTCACCCCACTGCTGAATGGTATAGATATAAGCAAGTGAGAGAGAAGGTCCCAAGTGAGTATACCTGATACTGAGAGGGGGCATCTGTGCTTCACAAACAAGCTTAGAGGTAAGAGGCTCTGCCCAAAAGGGAACAACAGCAGATCTCCCACACCAAGTACCTGGTACTTTCAGGTACCCAGAAAACCAGGATACCAGCATGACTACAAGAGCAAAGAGTCAGAAAGACTGGAAAGAGATGAGGCTGGGAGATGACCAAAGCCAAGGGAGACCTTCTTCTGCAGTCCTGCCCAACCCAGAACCAGATCATGGTGTACATGGGGGGAATTCACCAGCCAGATCCAGCTAGATGACCAGAAGTACCTCTTTAAACCTCTCTAAATCAGTCTTCTCCTTTGCAACACAGATATGCTAAAAGTACCATGTCTGTGAGATGAATGTGAGGATCAGACAGACTGTATACCTTGATGTGCCTAAAAAAACATACTCTTTGGGGAGTTTCAGTATGAATGGATACAAGCCCAGTGGTGAGACAGTCTGATGGGCTTGGTGCTCCCTCAACAATGCTTACCATCTGAAGTGCTTCCCTGTCTGCCTCGTTGCTTATCCTTGTGTTTCCAGCTTCTTCACCACCGTGTGTGTGTGTGTGTGTGTGTGTTTGTGTGTGTGTGTGTGTGTGTGTGTGTGTGTGTGTGTGTGTATGTGTGTGTGTATACCTTAGGTGCACATGCAGTTGGGAGTGCTAGTCACGACGGTCCTCTCTCAAGGATGCCCACTTTACCAAGGGCAAATGAAGATTGACTCCCTCTCCATACTCTGGGATAAAGGGAGCTTCCCTCACTGCTCAGGGGCCCCATGCGAAGGCTTGAGAAGGCTTGAGGTCCAGCAGACAGGCATCTTTATGTAGCCTGACATGTTTCAGACCCCAGGATCCACCAGCAGGTCAGGAAGAGCTCTGACACCACACAGGCCTGTGCCTCGAAACGAGCATCTGGTCCACACACACCCCCAAGCCACTGGCAGCTCCACCAGGCAGTAGCATGGAGTACCAGGCAGCAGCATGGAGTACCAGGCCCTGCCTGGAGTGGGGTCCCTAGCCATTATGACAGCTGCTGCTGCTGTTGACACTGCAACAGTGACAAATTCATCCTTCTGACAGGATCCTTTTAAATAATTCACAGGGAGCTGGGGATTAAGACACTGTTTCTCTCTGTCTCTGTTGAGATTTAAAAGACCTCCAGCTGAGGGATTTAAAGAGAATATAATGGCCTGGCCCTCTAGGGTCTACCCTCCCCCTCTCCTCCTCTTTCCCATTTCCCAAACTCACCCCCCACCCCCACCCCACCAGCCAGCCCTATAACGAGAAGGTCCAGAAAACAAGAAAGAAAGGGGGGGGGGGAAGAGGGGAGCTAGTGCTTGGCTGGTCACTATGGCAACGGTGGCAGGGTATTCAGCTACTATTATCCCAGTACCTCACACATGTGATTATCTTAAGCTGTCTATTGAATGTGGTTCGCACTGCTGCCCAACACGGCCTTGTTCGACAAGGCAGGGGCGGGAGCGCTGCAGGCCCCAGGCCCCAGCAGCCTAATAGAGCTTGGCTCAGCCCCTAGTGCTACCGATGAGGGCACAGAGTTAGCCCCAGAGAGAGCAGTGGTATTTTCCTTTGATTTGGAGGGATGGTTGCTACCCGAGGCCAGTCTGAAGCTGGTCCATCACACTGGGTCAGAAGCTTCTCATTCTGTGAGCTCATAGCACATGGCCCATACAGGCTATAGCCAGCTGGAACTATCCTAGAGACCAGAGAGCCAGCCCTGGAAGGATGGAGGGGCTCTTGGCCTCGTTACCATCATCAGAGTACAGGAGAACTAAGTCTGGACTGGGAAGGATGCCTCCCCTTCAGTCTGCTGTCCCCCTCCCACAACTGGATGGAAATGTGGCCACCACCTATAACCTGCTTTGGGGGACCACCCTTGACCCGGGACTGCTGGAGTTTGCTGTCAGGATGCCTGTGGAGGAGTCTGATGCTCACTGAGGAAAGTTACCTCATTCCTTTGCTTCTTGGACCTGGCTTTGGATTATTTCTACACCGAGGTGCCTTGATCCATGAACATTCCTTAGATGACAAGATCAGTCATCAGTACCCACTAAACACAGTCTACCTTTTCCAGTGTCTCTTTGAAAATTCAGCTCTCTAGTTGAGCCCATTACCACTCTCCGGTGGAGGTGGGACACCAGCATCTTCATCCATGGCTTGCAGTTAGCCCCCTCTAAATATCTAAATATCAGCCTGGCCTTTTCTCCACCCGCAGCTCTATGCAGATTTGGCTAGCCACAAACAGGTCCCAGTAACCTCCAGGATGGCCCAGTGTTTCACCTCTGGCTCATCGTCACATAATGAATTAATTGTCTGTACCTAAATGCAAACACAATTCATTATCAGCTGGCCTGCAGTACTCAAAGCAGAGATCTCAGTCAGCAAGATAAGTCTGAATCCTTACTCTGACATCACATTGACTGTTCTGTCTTTGTGACACCGGGACATGGCTTAGACGTGCTCTTCGATCATGATGAATCAGGGCTGAGTGCATGGAGGTGAAGATGCAGCAGCAAGTCACACACACACACACACACACACACACACACACACACACACAGTTCAATAGCAGGAGGAGCTAATTCGACAGAACTAACTCTGAGACCACCAGATAAACCAAAGCAGCTCACTAAGCTCTTTTAAAGTGTCCTCACTTTTGAGTGATTACCAAGGCTTTGGGAATGGGAACTGGCCCCACCCACCATCATCAGATATCACTGTCTCTTCTTCTGGATATTTAGCCAGGGCTCATGTGATCTATAGGTAAGGCTTTGTACTTCATGTCCACTTAGACATCTTACCTTCTGCCCCTAAACCTTCAGATCACAGATCACCTGCTCCAGCTGTCCCTTTCAAATATACTTTTCAATAAGAAAAGACTGACTTCTTAGGTACTCCCTACAAGCACCTCTCTGGGCTGAGTGCAAATCTCATGTTTCCCACTGTAGAGGATTGGAAGACACTGACCTCTGCTCATTGTCTACCTGCCCTCTGGTTCCTCAAGCATCCATGATCCCCTGATCCCCCTCTTCACAGTCCTCCACAGCCAGTAGATCAAGAAGGAACTCTTGTGGTCAGAAAGGCCACAGAGTTAGTCTCAGTGCTGTGACTTTGACTTTGTGACTCAGATTTAAGGACACCACTGAAAAATGGAAGAAATGTCACCTACTGTGGGGATCCTGGCAAGAGTCAGTGAGGTGACACATGCCATCCTGGAACCTGGTACACCTGGTCAGTGTTTAACTGATGGTGAAACAGTAGTGGTGGCAGTTACTAAAAATCCTGCTATCAATAACAAGGCGTGTTCTCTGGCCTTCATTGGGAAAGACAACCTAATAGAAATGCTAAAATGTTTATCCTGTTCCCACCACCCTTTCTATGCCCCTCTCTGTGCTCAGTGCTGTCACAGATACTAGTCAAAGCAAGCAGTATTGCCCTGAACTTTACAGTTTACAAAAATAAATAAATAAAATTAAATCCTCCCTGTCACTATGCAAACAAATGCTTACATTGCTCACGTTATACATGCAGAATTGGGCCCCCGAAAGTTAAAGACCTTAGCAGGAAATGGAAATAATCCCAGAACATCAGCTTCCAAATCCTAGGCTTGCTCCTTTAGAAATACAGTGGGTGATAATGAAGGCAAAGCTTCATCAGGGAGCTGCCCTGATTCTGACTTCATCCTTCCTAGAGTCAGGCACAGAGTCGTCATTTTTCTTCTGATAACTTTGCCGTTCTCTTTCATCTGTTTTCTCCTGTGTGTGTGTGTGCGTGTGCGTGTGCGTGTGTGCGTGTGTGCGTGTGCGTGTGCGCGTGTGCGTGTGTGCGTGTGCGTGTGCGTGTGTGTGTGTGTGCGTGTGCGTGTGTGTGTGTGCGCGCGCGTGTGTGTGTGCGTGTGCGCGTGCGTGTGCGCGTGCGTGTGCGTGTGTGTGCGCGTGTGTGTGCGCGTGTGTGTGTGTGTGTGTGCGTGTGCGTGTGCGTGTGTGTGTATGTGTGTGTGTGTGTAGTTTATGTATATATTCATGTTTGTGTATACACATGCATACGTAAGTGTATGTACATATGTGTAGAAGCCAGAGCTCGATGACTGGGCTTGATTAGTTGGCCAGCAAGCCCTGTGGGTGTTGCTTATCTCTACCTTCTTGCACTGGGATCACAGGCACACTTCAAGTCAAACTTTCTGCATGGGTGTTAGAGATCCAAACTCATGCCTTCATGCTTACACATCTGGAACTGGCAGCTGAGCCATCTCGTAGACCCCTTCGGACTTCCTAATTCAACATAACCTTGCTTCTATGCTCTGCCCTCCACTCAGGGTTTTTTGGTTTTTTGTTTTGTTTTGTTTTGTTTTGTTTTGTTTTGTTTTGTTGTTGTTGTTTTTTAATCTGAGTAGAGCTGAGTTCAGGCTGGAAGACCTGATCTGCTCTCCTCCATTCAAGAACCCTGCTCTCTTAAGGTCCTAAAAGCACCTTGTCTTTCAAGTCAGGAAGAGGTGTCATTCTGTCTTCAGGCTAACATGCCACAACCTTCCCATAGAGGGATTGAGAGATGACAAAGGGCACCTAGCTATCCCAGTTAACTTAAGTTAAGCCTATTAGGGTACAAACAAGCCAGATCTGGCCTAGGAAAAGAACCCATACATCCTCACCTGCCTGTGTGCTCACAGCCTGAGCCTGACTGTCATGAGTGAGCCACTAAGACAATTGCTTCTTTTGGGGGCCACAACTTCTCTAAAAAGAGAGAAGTGGGTTTGGATAACCTCTGGGGATTTTGGACAGACCTAATAAGCTGATGAATCCTGTGAGGCATTTCTAAGGGCAAGAAAGGAAATTGGTGTGACATCAAGATTCTGGAAAGCCACAACTCCCAAAATCCCTTAATCCAGTAAACTAGAAATAAGAACACCCTCACCCCCATTTTTTTAACTTGCATGCATGCATACATATACATACATGTGCACACACACACAAACATACACAGGAGTCCTTAGCCCAACTCTCCTCCCCTGAGGCTCCATCCCACCCACCCTTCTACCTCACCAGGCAGGCCTCTTGGCCTTTTCTTTCTGTGAGCAGATTCTGATCTCCTGGACCACCCTCAATCTCCTAGAGGAGGCCCCACCTCCCAGCTCTAGTCCTGAGCCCCCCTTGCCTTTGTCTATCACTGTCTCTGTCAGGCAGGTGATTTTAAACTTCCATTCCTAAAAGACGCATATTATATAAAAAATGTTTTAAGTGCCTCGGGTGTTTTGCTCCTCATTGCTTCATAAAAGTGACATTAATAGCCAGGGAAGAGCTCGGCTGAGTGCAATTAGGGAGGATGTTTCAGGTATGAAAGCTGTTTTGAGCCTGCTAATGTTTCCTAATTACAGGCCTTTTGGTAGAGAGAGAAAAAGATAAAGAGTAGGTGGGAAACACAGGGTGGAGAGGCCTGACTTAGCTCAATGGTTTACCTGAAGAGGGAGGAAGAGGAGAGAGGAGGAGGGAGAGATCAGGGGGCCAGAGGTCAGAGGCAGGGGGCTGGCCTATCTTGGCTGAGAAAGCTAAACTAATTCCTGGGTAACAGCTAAGGAAAAGACTCCATTCATGGCTGGTACTGTGAGAAAAAGACAGCCTTTTCCACGGATGGCCCGAATTCCTGGACCTCATCAGCATCTCAGCTTGAGTCTTCCACAATTCACAGCTGTGGTTTGTCCTAAGCAGGCATCTCATTAGTTGTGTCCTAGTAGAGGATCAGCCTATCAGGGGTTAAAGGGCAACGGGGGGGGGGGGGGGTGGCACTGTTGAGCCACGGGATCTAAGGTGATTTATCTGGCGGGTGTTCCTCATTTCTGTTTCCTTAGCAGTAAGATGGAGCCCAGGAAAGTCCTGTGGTCGGTTCTCATGGGCCTCTTCTGTTTGTTTGTTTGTTATTTTCAATCTTTCTCATTTGCTATCTAAGAACTTTCTGGAATCTATACCCTGAGAGAGTTACGCTATGTCCCCCTTCCCTACAGAACCTAAGTTTTCACTGGGCCTAGCTCAACCCTGAACATGAGCAACAAGTCCTCTATTGGAGAGTGGGTATAGAATCCAAGACAGTTAGGCCCAAGTACAAGAAATGCCAAGGCTTCTTTCTGCTCAAGGAAGGGACCGGTGGCAGCTATTTCTTCTTTTCCAGCATAAAGATGGAAGAGGCTAAAGGGCAGGAGCTGCTGCAGACATGCCATGAGACAGAGGAGCTGTAGCATCTGTCCAATATCCAATACTGTGGGAGACAAGCAAGAAGAAGGAGTGAGAAGAGACAGAAAAGAATAAAGGAGACAGGTGTGGGTGTCAGGGTGTGTCAGCTCACTCCCATGGTCTAAACTGGCCCATGCTATCTGGACCATCCGTGCTGTGAGCTCAGTTCCGTCCTCAAAGACTGCTTTGAACTTTTCTGCCCTGACTGAGGAGAAGTGTGTGTTAAGGGGAGGCGCCAGGACTTAGCCACCAGGCCACATGCTCTCAGATCAACACACAGTATGAAAAAGCACAACCGGCCGCACCCTCTGCCCTCCTGCTCCTGGCATGCCTCCAAAGTCAAATAGGGGACATTCCATTCACAAAACCCTTTCTCTCACCCACAGCTAAATTTCACTTGGATCTGCCCCTAACACAGCTCCTAATTAGCAGGATTGAGTCATCAAAGGAAGAGGAGAAGAAAATCAGCCCTCCAGAGGGCTGATAATAGGCTAGTGTTTCCTAAGTAAGTGCCAAAGAAAACTTCTTTACCTAGCCTTGTCCTGTGTGAGGCTGTTACCCAACAGAAAGGGGAGGTGAGGGAGTCCAACAGGCAGGCCCTGATCATGTAAGCAGGGATCAGCCAATGGGGATGTGAGCAGAGATTTGATGTCATGACCTGGCCTAGGCTGCTGCCCTACCCATGTCACTTACCAGCCCAGAAAAATCAGGATTGATTTTGTTCGCCTTGGAAGAGACAGGCAGTTACTGGAGTGGCTTTCTCTCCTGAGTGTAATTTCCTCACTCCCATGAGAGCCAGCTGGCAAGAGCGCCTTGAGCACTTGAGGATGGAGGACAGAGCCAGGGATGCCAAGTGGCCCAGGCAGTCCACACACCTGGATAGCCAGACAGTGGGTATTGGGAAAGCCCTACAGGATCCTGCAGCTTGTGCAGGGAGTTTATGGCCAGGCATAGGCTTTCAAATGGGAGTCTTTCCCTCCCCAACAGCTGGCTCCAGGAGCTTAGCTTAGTCAGTTCAAAAATCCTCCTACCACAACACAGACCTGCCTAGAGAGGCCTCGGTAAACTCCTTTAACTTCATCTGTCTATACACAAACACATATACGCACGTGCACATGTCTACACAGGCATATTCATATACACATAAAAATACATGTGTATTCAAACATACATACCACATATATACACTGGTACATATGCAGAAATGTAAAGGTATACAAATGTATATAACATTACATATACACATAAATATGCACATATACACATACACACAGATACATTCACACATATACACAAATATAAACATACAACATATACATATACACATATACATATAATTATATGCCCAAACACAGGCACATATAGGTGCATATACATACACACAGATATATAATATATAAATATATGCATATATAAATACACACATGTGTGTATATATATATGTGTATGTATATATGTATATATACACATATATGTATGTGTGCATATATACATATATGTATATGTATGTGTGTGTGTATATATATATATATATATATATATATATATATATATATACACACACATATATGCTGATTACACACAGAGAGTGCACAGGAGCCCAGTTTACTCAAACTGTGGGCTCACCAGGCTTGATTCTGGATCCCTTTTCTAATTTTCCTCTATCAAGTCTTGGTGAAGAATGGCTTATTAAAATAGTCAACCCCACATGTCACTGGCTGTGAAGGTGATTCTGAGAGGCAGCACAGATACACATGGAGTCTGGAAGCCCACAGAGAAGTCTTTGAAGATGAGAACTTATATAGATATTCACTCTTAGAGACTCACATCATAGACACAGGAACTGACACAAAAGAAGGCCATCTATGGCCCAGGTACAATAGTAGGTGAGCTCTGCCCAAGCTCTTTGAGAGTAAAAGGTTTAGATTTCCAACAAGGAAATTGAATACGCCTGATTCTCAGGGGACACACAGATGTGCCTCTAACCCATTATAGTCAGGGCTTGAAAAAGAAGGGCATCTCCTGGGTGTCCATTCTCCTTCATCAGGTTCATCTCACAGGTAGTGCTATTTGCATTGCTAACTAGCTCTTTATTGACAGTTGGATATTGCAAGGCCTATAACTAACTCTTTGTTGGGCTACAGTGAACCTGTCCTGGGCATCTCTTAGTGTAGAGCCCTGCGTTCCAGATGCAAAGAAGTATTACTTATTCAGCTGACAAACATTCTTGGTGACTACACCCTGCTAGGCTGGCACTAGAGACACAGATTTAGAGCAGTTTCATCCTCTGGACCTTGAAAACATGGCAGCATCCTTTCCATATGGTTGTTTGAGAGGCCAGTGCTGTGACCACTGAGCCACAGATGAAGGAACACCCAGGAGGGTCCCATAGGGGACAGAACAGAGCTAACACATGCAGGGAACAAGGTTAGGGAGGAAGGCAAAAATGGAAGAGGCCAAGTAGCATCTAGAAACAGGACTGACTGTGGAGGACCATGTATCCGTAAAAGCCACTATTTACAATGTAGTGATTACTTTAAATTCTCTGAATTCACCACTGCCCAGAGGTCTTACACAGAGGAGAGCCAAGAGAACAAGGGTCTATCCAGCCTAGGAAGGAGGATGTGGAGAACCGCACTGGGGTGTTCTCAAATAACCACAGTCCTTTAGAGGGAACACAATACCCCTTGGCATTGTCCACTTATAACAGGAATTTTACTTTTTCTCTCCATTTACCAGGTAGGCATGTGATTTTGATTAAACCAAGTGACTTACATGAAAGGTGGGCTGCTTAATTACCAAGCAGTATTTTGAATTCAGGCATAAATATGTTCTGATTCTGGAATGTAATATTACAGTCAGCTTTCTAATAACAGAACTGAGAATGGCATAGGAGCTTGGTGTGGGTGGTGAGCCAAGGCCCAACCAGGCAGTTCTCGAGCACAAGAGCAGAGAAACACAGATAGCCACATAAACCAAAGGTCTCTTAGGATCCCTCTCTATGGAGCCCAAGGGGCTGCCGTGTGGTGTGGACAGCATCCACTGCATTGACAGCTGCCTCCCCTCTTGGGAAGGACAGAGGGATCCCTTCTCAGGGCAGGACAAACCTCACCCAAAGTTCCCTCCAGGCTCATACAATGACATCCCCCAGTTGCCTTCTCCAGCCTGAGTCACTTATGACTTACTGACTATAGAGAGATAATTCCAGTGGCCTATGTCCACTAACTTCTCTACTGGATCCAAAGTAGATATGAACCACCCAGTACAGCTTTTTAGCTTCTCAGATGGCCTAAGCTGCTCTGGGTCTGAAGTTTATGTTCTGTCCCAGCCCCAACCTGAAATTCTCTTCACCTAGATGGGCTGCACCTCAAATCTTACCCCTGACATAAGGTCACAGCTTCCAGTCCTACTCTAGTCCCAGGTGTGCCTACATACCTGTTCTACAGTCTCACTAGAACTCCCTTGGTCACAACAGTCAGTCTATAAGGTGCCAACAGCTTCCTGTTATCCTTGGTCCCTCCATTCTTCAATCCCACCGTTACATCTGTAACTCCAGGTACAACCACTGCCAGAACTCCTACTGGTTGACCAGAGCAAGTGAGTAGCCGTCTGTACAAATGCCCTCCACCTCCTAAAGTTGCATGCCCCAAGATTCCCCAACTTCACTGTCTAAAACCTCAATCCCTCTCAGACAGCAGGTCTGAAGTTAGGGTAGATCCCATTTCATGGCTTCCTTCACCGATCTAGAGTACACTGATCTTTCCACATACCTGGATCTCTGTCCTTGGCCAATGTGTCCCCAGCCTCTCTGGTCCTCCATGACCCACTCTGTCTTCATCCTTCTTCATTGACACAGTCTCCCTCACTTTACCTCCTACTGACGGGCACTATGTAATCACTGCTTCCGGCCCCTGCCCTGGTGCTCTCTGAAAGCATCCATGTGGATTACTGACAGGGTCCTTTGGGCTAGACATAGTGATAAGTTCATACCCAGCAGCCTTTGCCTCTCTTGCCTCCTCTTTCTCCTTAACACACACTCCCTTGGTGTCAATGAAATGATCCTCTCAGCTTCCTTCCACCTCCTCAGTCTTATCTTCAGTGCAGTTATGCAACCAGAACACTCGGCTGTTCTCCAGGGACAGAGGAGCCACATCCTGGACTCCTGCCTCACTGATTGGAGCCCTTAGAAGGAGTCTACAGCCATGAGGTCAAACGGACCTGCCTATGGGTGCCCCAGAGGCACTGCAAAGGCAGCAGCATACCTCTTCCCGCAAAGTGTGTGCTTTCCTTTGTGCCCCAAAATGGGGCAATTAATGTGTACAATCAGAAACTTAAAACAAATAAATATACATTAAATCAGCTTGTGAAGCAGATGCAGTTCTTGATGGTAGCAAATATACTAGGCACTGTAGTTTGGAGATCATGATATGGTTAGAAAGCAGAATGATGAGGAATAAGGGAATCAAATACTAGCACATAGAGGTGTAAACGCTGCAGTGGTGTAGGGCATTGGTGGGAAAACTTCCCCGACACCCAGAAGATCAGTGATGGAGCAGGGAAGAGCCCAACCAAGCTGGGATGCAGAGAAGGTGTCCCTGAGGGTGGGCCAAGTGAACAGAGAAGTCTGAAGATGATAAAAGACTCAGAAATTTCTCCTGATCTCATCCTTTGCTGTGGAATAAGGTTCATAGGTTGTAAACCTATGTGCATGAGTGAGAAAGGGAGAAAGGGGGAGTTCTCCTTGTGCTGTCCTGAGACAGACAAGCCCCTAGCATACAAAGCAAGATGTGAAGTTGGATACAGGCACCCCTGGTGAGTTACTAGTATATGCAGCCTCTACTCAGGATAGCAACAGAGAGAGGAAAGAGACGTCACAGGATGGATGCATGGTCTTTAAGATATCCCTCTCAGCCCAGACCAAGGACCAGCCTGGCCATCCATCTGGTTGCTGTAAGCCAGACAGACTCAAGAGGCTCTTGGAGCATGAGTTGATGACTAACCTGGTTGTAGAATTCCTATAAGAAATGCCTGGAGGTAGCTGTGTCATGCTAAGAACAAGGTGTGTGTATGGCGGGAGTGGAGTCAGACTGTGAGCAGCACAGAGAGCCGCCATCTTGAGAGGGCAACACTTGTCTTTGAACATCCCCTTCAAGGAAAGTCTTCCTTGGGAAAGACTTAATGTTTAAAAAGGATAGGTGTTATGTATGAAAAAGAAAAAAAGTAAAGAAAGACAAATCAAGGGAGGGAAACCCACAAATCATATATATTTGACAAAGGGCACAAGCTTTGGACATTCAGGGATCCTAACTGGTCATTTGGTCGGCTTTGCATGAAGTCCCAGTTCAAGCGGGCTGTTTTCCCCTGGTTGCCCACAGTCTTACTAGTAGCATTTAGACCTGTCCAGGGTGAGAAGCCTTTGCTAGGTCCTAACACACTGTTCTGGGGACTGCTAGCTTCACCATGTCTCGAGGCATGGAACTTATGCCTGCTGGTGCAACCTGCAAACACAGGAATTGGGGGTGGGATCTGGACATGATAGCCCTGGGGAGTGCATGTGAGAGCATCAGTGATCTACCACCTGAGGAGCTCTTAGGCTAAGGTGAGGAGCCCTGTTGTGCTGAAAGTCCCCGGTGGATGCTACTTTACCAAACACAGAAAGTCAAGGGCAGGAGAAGAAGCCTGGGACAACCCTGGTCTACCTGACTTCTCTCCTTGCATGGAAAAAAAAAAAAAAACCAAACCACTCATCCCTCAGTACTCTCCCTTTATTATTAAGACTCAGAGCCGGCCAATCACTGTGCAGGACACAAGAGCATCTTCTCCATCCCCTCCATCCCACTGTGGCCCACCATTTCTGACCACCCTCCTTCACTCCTCTCAAAGGGCTCTGTGAGTAGAGCATTGAATTCTGATTCTTTCGATACAACCAAGGCAGCTGAAGGAGCCTCTTCCATACCTTTCTCTACAGCCCTATCAGCAGGGTAGACCTATTACTCTGTTGTCCAGATCTCTCCATCTCCTGGAAGATTAAAAACTCAAGGACCATCTAACTGAGCTGTGTTCTAATATGCCACAGCTCATCCTGACACTCACCACCCTGCCATGTTCTATGCATAGACTTAGGCCTCATGTCTTTTCATGACCCACTCTTTGGCCAGATGTCCCTCCTACCTGGATCATCTTCCCAAGCCCCCCATGCCATACCTATCAAACTTCTAGTCATTCCTCTAAATCCAGCTCACACGAACCTTCTTCGTTTGGACTTCTTGACCCCTCCAGTTCCTCATTGCCAACTCTGTATCACATGAGACCATTGATCTCTCCGGTGTCACAGAGAAGAGATGCACCCTAACTCATCCATGAACATGGTTGGTTTTCAGAGGAGACCATGAGCATCACAAAACTGTTCATCAAAGCTACAGGGTCTGGCCAGGTACATATACACTGACAGAATGAATGAAGAATGTGTCTCTAAGGCAAGCTCCAGGTAAAAGACAGTCCCAGCCCTTCTGACTGCCAGCCCCTTCTTTGTGCTCATGGCCTCTCTGCAGCCTGTGGGCACTGCTGATCCCTAATATACTATAAAGGCATTAGCTTTAATGTCCCCTTTTCTGACACATCTATGGCTTGTATTGATTGCCTGAGAGCTAGCTTTCTGGAAGGACTAGGTCAAGAGATGCTCCACACCACACAAAAAGGAGCATCTCAGGTCTGAGACCCTGTGGTGCTGCTTTCTAGAAAGGCAGTGTACCCTGCATTTGCTCTGTGCACTGCTACCCACATGTATGGCTCTAGGAAAGCCCTGTACCTCCCAGCCACCTTATGGAACCAAGACCTCTCCTGCAGAAAGGAAGGATGCTGGTGTGATACTTACCCCAGAGGCAGGGTTGGCCGTCCATCCCAACTCTGCAGTGGCTGTCCTTGTGTCCATCAATGTTTCTGCAAATCAGAAAGAGAATAGAGCATGAAGCTATGTGTCATAGTAGCTGGTACCAGAAATAGTCTTGGGTATCTTCACATCCAGGCTCAGACCCATGGCAGACCTCATGGTCTTCTCTCCAGGACTTCCCAGTTGCCTATGCCTTGATCTACTATCTTGGCATATCCAGCATCTACTCACAGTACATTACTTGACTTTCTCAGGGCCATGCTGACCTGGTAACCAAACGACAAGCCTTTCTCTAGCCTTTCTGAACCCTCTGTGTGTCCTCTTCCTTTGCCCCCTACTGCTTCTCCAGCCTCACCTTTCCCCAAGAACTCCCCAGCCTCCTCCAAGGTGTCCCTGTTAATGTCCTTAAAAGTTCTCAGACTGTTCACCTAAATATTGACATTCCCACAAGTCTCTCTGCCCCTGGACCAGACATATGCCCACCCTCTCCCCCAGTAACCTGACAGGGGCTTAGGCAATTTGACAAAGGACAGATCCAAAACAGAAATGCAGTTTCAAGACCAGTACCAATCTAGATAAACATTTTTTTAAATCTCCTGTTGGCCTTCTTAACCTCTTGCTCCTAGCTCATTCTGTTCCTACCCCCAGGCAATAGCTGATCTATTATCATTAAAAGTAAAAGTCATTGTCTTTAATTATATAGTGTATACTGCTTTTTTTCTTGCTGCTTTCAAGATAATAGTTTTAAGAAAAACTCACATTTTGAGAATATTATAGGTTCTCCTTTGTTATTGTTTTGTTGGTATTTGGGGGAGGAGAATTTTTTGAGCTAGGGTCTTGTGTTGTTCAAGTTGGCCTTGAACTCACAATCCTCCTCACTCCAGTTCTCAGTGTCCATAGAACATGCCTGTATCACCAAAGCAACTTCATTCTTTCTCATTGCTAAGTGCAATCCCATTTTATGAACACACTTCAATTTTTACATGTGTTTATTCTCTTCCAAATCAGGGCTATTACACAAGAGTAAGAGAATCCAACTCATTCCAAACCTTCAACATTGCATACTTTGCAGACTGTGTCTTCTTCATGGCTTGATAATGTTCCATCCTCTCTCTCTTTCTCTCTCTCTCTCTCTCTCTCTCTCTCTCTCTCTCTCTCTCTCTCTCTCTCTCACACACACACACACACACACACACACACACACACACTCCTTTCAACTCCATTCATCTACCAGTGGGTGTGTTGGTTGATACCACATTTTGGCTATTGTGAACAATGCTGGAATAAACATAGCATATACATGCTTCTCTTTGACACAATGATCCCGTTCCTCTTTTAATACATACTCAGACATGGGGTTGCTGAACAATATGGTAGTCATCGTTTGCTTGTTTTGAGAGCCACCCATTCTATTGCCCATAGTGATCTTACTCAATTACATTCCCACTAGCAGAAACTAATAAAGTCACCTTTCTATCATTTCCCACCGGTGTCTGCTTTCTGTCTTCACCATGGCAGCCATTCATCACAAGATGAGATGATAATTCAATGTTGTTTTGGTTTGCATTTCCCTGAGGATCAGTGAGGCTGAACATGTGTTCATGAGTTATGAGTCTTCATACATGTGTGGGTGAACAGCTTAACATGTGTGTATGTGTGTGTATATGTGTGTATGTGTATGCATATGTGTATATGTGTGTAGGTGTATGGGTATGTTGGGGTGCATGTGTGCATGTGTAGAATTCAAACTCCTCCTCATGCTTATGTGGCAAATGACTTACCCACTGAGCTATCTTCCCAACCACTGTACTTCTTTCATGTGCTACTGTTAATTTTTGCATCTTCCCATGAGATATGTCTATTCATTATGTCTGCTTCTTATTAACTAGACTTTGTCTGGGGGGTGAGTGGATTGAGTTCACTAGACATTTTCCCCATATGTAAGGTCTCTCTCTGTCCCTCCACCCTATTGTTTCCTTTGCTTTGTGGAGATTTCTTTGTTGGACAGAATTCCATCTGTCTGTTTTTGCTTTTGCTTCCTCTGCTTTGGGTGCTTTTTCCTCATATATAAACCATCTCTGCCTATGTCAAGGCATTGAAATATTTCCTCCAGGGGTTTCATGGTTTCATGGCTTTGATATTAACTTCAGTTGGTTTTCATGCCCTCTGAGATGTGGGAATCTACTTTTATTTTTCTGCATATGTACACCCATCTTTGCCAGATTCATCTATTGAAGAGTCTGTCCTTTCTTCAACAGGTGCTCTTGAAGCATTTGTCAAAGGTTAGCTGGCTGTAATAAGTGGATTCCTCTTTTCAGGGTTTTCCTTTCTAGTCCATGGCTCTGTATCTGTTTTGTATTATGCTGTTTTGATTACTATAGCTTTGTGGCCTGTTTTAGAGACAATCATTGTTGAGAACAAAAGGGTAGATGCATGTAGCTAGTACAATAAAACATTTTATTATGCCGAGGGCCATCACACAAGGTTCACACTCTAAACTCCTAACTACTGTCCTAAGCCTGCCTCCCCAAGGCTGCTCACTTGTTTGATGTATCTTAGCTGAAGGTGAAGTCCAGTCTCTAACAAAAGTCTTTAATTTGAGAGTCTTCAGCCACGGGGAAGATCAAGGTGGTGTCTCTCCAGATGTGCATAGCATAACACTGTTCATGGTCTCTACTTATATATTATCCAATGGGCATCATGAGGCTCTAGGACTGTTTCTTGGTTATCTTGATGTTACGGAGTTCTGTTATCAAGTGAAGCCTTGGATATAGTGGCGATTCTGACTAAGCTATGTTTACATGTCTAAAAGGCATTTCTTCTATGCTCAGTTACACACATTATGATACCATCCACTGTGCTTTTTTTCCACAACATTGCTTTAGGTGTCCTGAATCTTGTATCTTTCCATACGAATTTTGTGATCATCTTTTCTAGCATTGTAAAAAATGTCATTGATATTTTGATGAAAACTAACTATATCGAGTTTGTGACTGCTCTGAGTAGAACGGACATTTTGACAAAAGTGTCATATTCTCCTAATCTCTGAGCAGGAATTGTCTTTCTGTTTTATGCGATGCTGGTATTTCTATAATGCTTTTGGAAGACTAGTCTAGTGATGGTGTGAATTTCATCAGTTTTGCTTGTCTAGAGATATCATTTCTTCTTTCCTTCACTTCCAAAGATAAATATCTCTGGGTATAATATTCTTGGTTGGAAGACTGTTTTTATCTTTCTGAATTTTGAATGTATCATATCATTCCTTCTTAGCCTAGAAGATTTGTGCAAAGGAAACTCTGCTGTTTGTCTACCTCAAGGGGTGGAGAAGAGCCCTGCTAAATATGATCTATCACTTCTCAATGTCTTTAAAATTCTGTCTTATAATTTTCATAGTTTGAATCTGAGCACCATGGAGAAGGCCTTTGTAGGTCAAATCTCTTTGAGGTCTCTTGGGCTCCCTGGATCTGGACGTCCATATCTCTCCCAGGGTTAAGGACATTTGCTACTATCACTGAACATGTCCCCTGTGTCTTTTCCATCCCTTCCCCTTTCTTGAACACTGATAATTCCGAAAATAATTTGGACAATGGGCCTCCAAAAGTCCTAACTCTTGAGGCCAGGCAACCCCACCACATCCCCTGTTTTTCTGAGCTGGGATGTTTCAAAAGACTCGGCTTCCAGTTCAGAAATCCTTCCTTCTTACTGATGTAGTCTATGGGTGGGGCTCTTAACTCTGTTTTATATTTGACTTGACAGGTTCTTCCTCTCCAGCCTTCATTTGGTTCTTCCCAACAGTCTCTGTCCTCCACTGTATCCCTCATTCATGTTGTGAGTTGGTTTCATAACTCGTCTGTTAGTATTCTCTTGTATCTCAGTGACGGTCCCTGCAAACATTACTCTGAATCGAATGTCGGCATCTTATCATTTTCCTTTTCTTCTGAGTCCTTTGCTAGAGAGTAGTGGACTCCTTGGGAGGCATTGTGTCTCTGTGCTTCTTTATATTTACTGCGTCTCTACTTCGATGTTTGCACATCCCAAAGATTATGTGTCTCCTTCAATTGAAGGGCAACCTTCATATGAACATCTTTCAGCTGAAGATGTTTCTTAGTGTAGTCGTCTGGTAGACTAACTTGGATTTACTTCCAGGTAAGTGCCGCAATACAGTCTCTATATAGATTCTTTGGCTAGAATCAATAGCTTTTAAGATGGTGCATGTGACAGTGGGGCCCATCTGATTTCAGATGGAGCAGGGACAGTCTAGCAGCCACGTGGATGTAGTGATTGGTGCATAGAGCAGCCAACAACTACACAGATGCTCTGGTGATGAGAATGGCTATCCCAGGCATGAAAAATTAAGTGACTGATTCCTTAGGCCCCGCTGGGATGAGCACCTCTGTCACTGGTAGTCTCCTATAATGGCAGTGGTAGCACTAGGAACATGGAAAGTATGGAGGAATGGGTCCCTAAACCCCACTGGTCATGAGCATTGCTGGCAGCAGAGGTCCACTGAGAAGCATGTCCTCGGGAAACCACAACAGGTAGCAGTGATGTACGCTGGTAACAGTAGTGAATGGAAGGGAGGCATGAGGAGGACAGGCCCAGGTCCCAGAAGGCAAGTGCTTTGTTTCCTGGGGTCTTAGGGCTGGCAACACATGCCCTGTTGAACCACAAGCCCCTGTTGTAAAGGGCACTGCATGGGTTTGGGTGCTGGAGACACAGTTGAACTGCTGGGTCTACTTGGGGTCATGAAGCTCTCATTCTTTGTACAAATTTGGGAGGCTGTCTGTGGGGCACCCAGGATGGGCATAGGCAGAAGTTTACATTCCCACTGGGGAAAGGCATATGAAGTCCTCTGTCCTGAAAAGGGTGATGCTTCCATCACTCGAGTAGCCAATGGAGGAGCAAGGAGAGGAGGCCCCACCCCAATAGTCATCTCCCTAGCAGGGGTGGAGGGTCCTGGTTCCTACTGTTCTTTGCCTGTCTCTGGGCAGCCATCCCAGCTCTCTCTGTCTCACAGGGCTTCATTCAGTCCCCTCAGCATCCACTTCCCTGTGGTGTCTGGGAGGGGAGGCAAGCACTCTCCACTCCTATCCAGCCACTCTTGGGTCTCCTCAGAGTTCTTTTTATGTCCCAGACTTGGGTGCATTTTCATATATACACTCTGTAAATATTTACCCCTGTTTAGGTGCTTGCGTTTTGTCTTCTCAAGAGCACAAGTGTTTGGTTTTGACAATGCCCAATTCATCAAGTTTCTCTTTCATACTCTACTACCCTATCTGAGAGTTCATTGCCCAGCCGAAAGGTTCAAAGATTTTTTCACCAAATACTTTTGAGTTGAAGTTTTTGGGATATCATAGAAGTGATAAGGTGATAAGCCAATATGTGTGTGTGTGTGTGTGTGTGTATATATATATATATATATATATATATATATATATATTCATTAAATTGTTCCAGAGGGGTAACTTTCCCTTCTTACACAAAGTCTTGCTTTGTTGCCCAGGCTGACCCAGAATTCCTGAGCTCAAGTGATCCTCCTGCCTCAGCCTTCTGAGTAGCTGAGATGGCAGGTGTGTGGCTCACCCCCCCCCCCCGAGTAATATCTTTGACAATCCACTTGTGTTGCTGGAGTTGTCACACACATCCAGATTCCCCAGCGTACATGCAGATCAACAGCACAGCACAGCTCAACCCAGCTGCAGAGATGCAGAGCTCACAGGGGTGGGTAGATACAGATGATGCTTTTATTCCCGCTGGCCTCCCATTGCCTCCCCTACCCCATGAGAACAGCTATTCCTTATTCACTGCTTCAGGGAAAAGATCAGAAGACAGAAAGCTGTGTTACAACATCTTTGGACTTAAAGGAACCAAGAGTCAAGGCAGGAACTAAAGGTTTAAGGAGAAACTGGAGGTGACATGTGGAAATGAAACAGAGAGACAATGATGACTCTATCATCACTGAGAGGCTTCAGGGTGCAAAGGGCTTATTACGCAAGCACGATGAACTAGAGTTCAGATTCTCAGCAGCTATGTAAAAGCAGGTCACATGTCCATAATATTAGCACTGGGGAGGCATCCTGGTGACCTGCGGGCCAGAGTGTCTAGCCAAAATGGTAAGCTCCATGATCTGTAAGAAATGCTGTCTCAATAAGGTGAATAGCAGTAGAAGACACACAACATAGACCTCTGGACTTCACACATGTATGCATATTCAACTATACATTGAATAAGTGGAGGGGGAGGAGGAAGGGAGAAGGAGGAGGAGGAGGGGGAAGAAGAAAAGGAAGAAGAGGAGGAGGAAAAGGAGGAGGAAGAGGAAAGAGAAGGAAAGGGAAGGAGAAGAAAGGAGAAGGAAGAGAAGAAGGAGAAGGAGGAGAAGGAGAAGAAAGAAAAGGAGAAGAAGGAGAAGAAGGGGAAGAAGGGGAAGAAGGAGAAGAAGGAGAAAGCTGCCTGCACCAGAGCCCAAGACAGAGTTCCAGACACAGGGCCCTGGGCACCCTCATCCCAACATGCAAAACCACAGGCAATGGCCTTCACTGCTAATGGCTACTATAGGAGCCTCCAAGAAGCCTGGGGGCCTGAGCAAGTCTGAAGTACCACAGAGAAGCATCTTCATGGACCACAAACAAGGGCTAGGCAGTCAAGAGGAGCCTATGCAGAATGCATGCCATGTAGATATCTATAGGACCAGGACCAACAGGACCACAGAGAGACTCCCCCGGCAACTTGGCAGTGTGGGCCATACCTGGAGCACCACTAGCCTCTCTGCCCATGGTGGATTTGATGACGCACATTCGGAAGCTGCCTGGGAGAGGGAGAAGCTCCATTTTCCCACCCTCTTTGGACCTCAGTTAGGGTTGAGCCTGGTGCTATCACAAGCCAAAACCAGCAGAGCATCTTGAGTTTGTTTTCCCCGCCGACTGCCACCAGCTGGGGTCCTTGCAAAGAGCAAGCCTCCCTTTTCTTCTCATCTCCACTTCACAGCACTAATAGCGCTCATAATGACACCGCACATTTACATAATACACTCCTCAGAAGGTACTCCAGGAGCCCCCGTAGGAGCTCATCTCCGTGATCATTAAAATATCTCTGCCAGGTGGGTCTGAAGCAGGAACCAAAGTACCCATGAGACGGAACAGCAAACCGTGGCGCAGAGAGGGCTGCTACTTTCTGAAAAGTCACACAGCTTCCCACCTTAACACGGATGGATAGCCTTAAGTGCCCCTCCAGCCCCCCCCCCCCCCCCCAGATCTGGAAGCTCCCTGTAGCTCTGGGATTGAGGAAGGAGTCACGTGGTGCTTTCTCTTTGGACCACAAAGCCACCAAAGCTCCGAGAGAGCAAATCGATACTAACCACAGAATTTCACTGGAAAAGTGCTGGGAATGATGGTGGCAGAGGAAACGGGGTCTAGAATGGAAACTAAGAATGGGATTTCATTTCCAAACCTTCCAGGGACTCCTCTGTTCTGTTAATTCCATAAATACAACCTCTGTCTCCATAGTTGTCATAGGCACCCGCTTTAGACGGTAATTGAATCTGCTTATAAATCGTATTTTCCGTGCATCCTACTGGACAGAAGTTGCAGCAAGAGGCATCCATCTCCTTACATCCTGCCCAGTGTGGAGAAAGAGGACCACTGCCCCAGGAACCACCCCCTCTGTGTGATTAAGGTTAGTTGTTCTTCTGGAGCGGGGAGCTCCTGATTACAGCTTTCTGCTCTGGTGGGGGCCGAATAAAAGTGATTTGGGGAAGGTTTACATCTCCCTGGAGAGGAAGGGAGCTCTCATTTGCATTTATAAAGCATATTGAGAGCTCTGGCAGAAAGTTATGGTGGAAGCACAATTAAATATTTACCGTCACTTCTGCTCTCAAACAGTGGCACGGGGACCAGACCAGCTGGAAGGGCATGTGTTGTTGTCAGATCCAAAGATGCCTGCAGGGGACAGGGCTCTGGGACCCGTGCCCATCACCTCCTAGGCTCCGCCTCTCTGGGAGCTCATGTATAATGTGGGAAATCAACACTGGGTCTGGGAAGATGGGTCCAGGACCCAGCTCTCACCCACTGCCATCTTCTCTGAAGGATGGGGTCTCTTAGGCAAGATAACGAATGGGTCAAGAGGAGATACAACAGTGTTATCACTGCTGTAGTAACTTGGTCATTCCCAGCTTATATTCTGGGTCTATGGGGACAATCTGAAGCACTGGAACCTACAGGGTGCCCATGGAGTATTTCTAGAAAGGCAATGACACATTTCCATCCTGCCTCCAACCCCCCACTGCCATTTTCCTTGCATTACTGAAAGAAGAGGAGTTGGTGGTATATGTTGAGGATACAGGGCTGGATGAGAATGTGTGTGTCGGTTGAGCTCACGGATGGTAAGTAGTGATACCTGGATCCCTGTTCTGGCTGCACACAAGAGAGTTCAGGGCAATGTGCAAGGGTTTTCTGCACAGGGCATGAGTGTGTCTGTCTCGGTGAGCACGGCTGATCTCCTTGACAAGGTGAAGTAGATCAGCTTTGGGAAAGGAAAAAAAAGTTACCATTTAGTATCCCACCAGCCCTTTCAACAGGAACCGGGGTGTGGCTTTCAGATCAACACTGGGAGAGGCAAAGGCAGGTTGAAGGGAACTGAGTGGGAATCCCCTCAAGGAACAGCAGGCCAAAGTGGGAGGCAGACAGGAGCTCTGGCAAGAGCCGGACTGACCAGCAGGAAGGAAGTTGCAAGGAGGAGCCTGGCAGGATGAACGATGGCAGGATGTCCCCTCAGGGGACATTCTACTTTAGGGCTTTCAGCACAGGAACTTCATGACCCACCCAGCACCCAGTGGGCCATGTGCAGGGGTCCTGGTGGAGAGACCACTTCTAGTGCCTCTATGGGAAGAAAAAGGCAGGTGCCGCCTGGCTTTGCCAGCAGTTTCTCTTTCTGTCTCCATTGGCATCTGTGGATATATTGATATTTGAGGGGGAATTAGATACCTGTCGTGATAAAAAGAGAGATAAATAAGCTCTCTTTGTTCAGGCCAGCCATTCTTTTTTGGAGAGACATAGATTAGACATTCAGTTGATTTACAATGTCCTTCCACGGTGGTAACAATACACACGGGCGTAGAAGGATGAGAGAACAGTAGCTTCCGGTTGTTTCTGAGGCAATGCCTGGTGTGTACTTGACAAGACAAGCTCACCAAATACGAGTCAGGGCCAGCCACCATGCTGTCCTTTCCTGACAGCCCACAAGAGTCCTGAACCTGGGAGCCACAACATGGTATGCTTCACAAACCAGGCTCCTGTCCGCTGGACACGAGAACCTGAAAGTCTTGCCCTATGGCAGACATGACTTGCGCAGCCTTAACTCTCCTTTGCAAAGAATCATAGAAGGAGACTGTGAGACGGTGGCAAAGGGGGTTCAAGTATCCTTGGACAAAAGTTTTTGAAGAGTATGTGGGGGTGGGGCCCAGTGCAGACTCCAGAAATAAAATGAGAACAGCCAGACAAGGCAGTCCTCAGGGAGCTTGGAGCCAATCAGGAAACAGAAACTAACCCAATATTCACACAAGTAAATCTTCAGTTCTATCCTCAATGAAGGAAAGGAAGGTGGTATGCAGGGACACTTGTGAACAATGAATTTCAAAAGAGTAGAGTCATGGGTAAGCACACCCAAGCCCTGGTAGGCAGCCGGCATTTGTACCGTTTCCTTTCCAGTTCTTGGCTCTTAAAAGCACAGGGACATGGATGGTGACAAGGACGACAACTACTCTACTTGCTCTCTTTCACACACACACACAAGCATACACAGACACATGCACGCATGGTACCTACAAATATGCACAGGCTCACATACACAGCCTTAAGCCTAGCCCATGCTGGCCCATATAAGGTGACTCTGCAACTCCAGGGTGCACTAGGGGACATGAGTGAGCACAGTTAAGCTTTCTGCCTTTCCCAGGGACCTCCATGCTACCCCAGACCAAGGCCTACATACTGGGCATGCCAGCCTCAGCCCTACATATTGGACAAGCCAGACTTGTTAGCTCCTGAATGGCATCTGCCAAGCCCTTCCGATATTCCATGGTCCCCTGAATTCTCAGCTCCTTCAGCAGGGTCTCATCACCAAAGATAACCACATCTAATCTCCTAACACATTTAAACCTCCCTGTGGTAGTATGACTGACCAGCTGTGATTTGGTCCCTATTTCTCTGTATTGGCTCAAAATGAACCCAGGAAGAAGCTTTGTTAGATCTGAGATTGGGATAGGGTTGGGTGATTGTCAACTGTTAAGTGTACCTCTGGTCTGAGGCCTGGGCCCAGTACAGCTGCAGAGGCTAGAGTAAGAACATTCTCCAAGTAGGTTTCCATGTCCCACCTCCAACCATGGGCCCACCCCATCTAAATCTCTGTATTCATTCTCCCTTGTCTATATCCTCTTCCTCCATAACTTCCCTCCAAACTTTCCTATCACCCTCCCCTAGCTCCTGTGCCTTTGATAGCTCAGAGGTATTTGTATGTGTAAAATATATATGTTCATGTTTGTGTATGGGGATGCACACATACGTGTATGCAGGTACACATACAGGTCAAAGGTCTCTCACTGAGCCAGGAGCTCAGTGACGTAGCTGTCCATCAAGCTGCAGAGATTCGTCTCTGCTTTTCCAGTAATAATTACAAATGCATCCCACCACAGTATTGCCTGGATTTTTATGTGGTGCCCAAGATCTTCATTCTTGTACACCAAGCACTTTACAAAAGTCCAAACTGGTGTTTGCTTTTGATGTCTTCATTTTTCCTTAGTTTCCTACCAAATCATTCATCAACGTCCATTACTTCTTCCTTTAGGGCATCCATTTCCTCCTCCTGCCTCATTTCCATTCCTTGCAACCCGCGTCCTGACTCTATCCCTGTATGCTGGGACCCACCTCCTCCGTGATGTTTCACCAGATGCCCCATCTGAACTGGACTCTATGCCATTGACATCCTCACTGTCTGCAACCAATGTAAACCACACACAAAAAATAGTTTTACCCAACATCAGGCCCTATGACCACAGAGTGATGTCACTATCAAGTGTTTGTCCAGAGGAAATAACTACCAGAGAAAGGTGGAAGGAAGGCCCTATTTCATGAGGATGTTTGCCACAGAATTGTCTACAATTGAGACTATGACAGTAGTCTATCCTCAAACATATACCAGCCCAGTGCTGTACATGTGAATGCAAGCCCCCAGACATATATCAGAAAATAGCTGGTGTGCCCCGAAGATGCAATCCAAGGGATGCTTCAACTGGGAGGCATACTGAAGCAGGGACAGAGTGACAAGAAGCATGCTCTGCTGGGACAGGCATGTTCCTGTGTCATTATGTTGTCTTACAATACCAGAATTCAGAAACACGGATTTCAAGTATCTTCTAGAAACACCTCTTCCACCTTTGCCCTCCCTACTTTGTGATTTTCAGACTCTCTGTTGCCTGGATGATTGTTACTGACGTCTGCACTTCTGAGACCCCTTTGGTCCAGAGATATCTCCTCCAAATGGATCCCCAAAGCAAAGCCTGGTCCCACTTCCTGTCATTCCTGCCATTCTACCTTCCTGGGGTGGCCTCTTGGTTCTTGGCACCCACTGAAATAGTGGGTCTTATGGTTTGCCCTGGCTTGCCCGTGAAGGTCCACTTTGCTCTGAGTCACTCTCATTTCCTCAACCCCTGGTTTGAGTTATTATGTTTGAGCACCAAGAGAGGAGGGGTAGGGCTGTGACTTTGGCTCTGAGTTTCATGTCCTGCCTGCTTCCTCCACCATAAGCAGTCAATAAACCTGACAGACACAGGTTCAATTCCCAGCAGCGAGCAAACTAAAACCCAGCTAGGTCCCAAAGGCCTCCTCCTCTCTAACAGAGCACAGCACCCCTGCCCCCAGCCAATAGGAACATGCCCAGAAAGAAGCTCAGCATCAAGTACACTCATTTGACTAACACTTACTTGCCAGCTTCACCAAGTGTAAACCTTAGGCAAATGGAAGCTATTATTATGCATGTCTCCCCTGATTGATGGGTGGTAATGGCCAGCAAGGAAGAGAAACAAGCCTGAGTAAACTGAATGAGCCAATCCAACCCATCTGTTGAATGACTGACGTATTGAATGAGTCTGAACAGGCATTCAAATTGGAAATACAAACTGTGAAATTTGCTCTTTTAAAGGACACACAGATCTGCACAGTCCTCCCCACAACGCCTTTCTCCTTCTGTCTCTTTTGCGTTCCAAGGTACAATTCATTATGGTAAATAAAAGAAGCCACAGCTTACATGGGTCACAGCACAGTGACTCAAGGGTTGGGGTAAGCTCCAGCTCTAGCACTGGTTCACATAGAGGCTCAGGAGGAAGCAGGAAGCCCTTGGCAGAGTTCCAATGCCCCTCCTACCAAGGACCCTTCCAGCCAGGCATCCAGAGAAACAGACTTGTACCCGAGGAACAAGGTTGAGGTGGGGTACTAGGAAGTGCCAAAATGCCTTGGAAGGGCTCTGTTCTCTACCCAGCCCAGCCTTGGACATGGTGTGTGGCTTACAAGGAACTGCTTTTTCTCTGGCTCAGAGGGTCTCCTAGGGCTCCAAGTTCTGATATATAAGAAACATAGCAGGCAATTAAAAGGAACCTCTGTCCCAGGGTGACCTCCATATCCAGAGTCACCTGTACGACTGGACCCCATGGTGGTGTGGGATTGAGTAAACTAGTGGTGAAGCAGGAGGCAGGAACTTCACTAGTAAGTTACGGAGCTGAATAGAAGAGGTTTGCTAGAAATGCTGTAACAATAGACCTCTACCCAACTGACTTAAGACAATAGAAAGATTCTGGAGGCCAGAACCCTTGCAGTAAGCTGTACAGAGGACCACAGAGGCATTCCTTGCCTTCTCGGCTGGTTCTTGGTACCCTTAGTTGTTGGTGTTTTGCACCTACACAAGTCCAGACTACCTTCAGCCTGGCCATCTCTCATTTCATTTACTATGGGCATTTTATAAGAACACACCAGTCATGCTATAGAGGAATGTACCCAACTCTGGTATGAATCAATCTTAACTAATATCTGCAAAATACCTACTACGACTTTACTAGCTGAAGTCACACTGCCAGGTACAGGAGGTTAGGACTTTATCTCCTCCCTACCCCTACCCCCCCCCCCCCGCCAGGAAACACAAATCAGCTCATAACAAGAGGGGTAAGACATTTGAAAATACGGTTGTTAGAAGTCTCCCATCCGAGCTGGGCGGTGGTGGCATACGCCTTTAATCCCAGCACTTGGGAGTTCAAGGCCAGCCTGGTCTACAAAGTGAGTTCCAGGACAGCCAGGGTATACAGAGAAACCCTGTCTTGAAAAACAAACAAACAAACAAACAAACAAACAAACAAAAGTCTCCCATCCAATACAAGGGTCCCAGGCAGATGTAAATGAGGCTAGGTATCGCCTTCAAAGTCTTCCATACTAGCAAGCAAAGAGTTGTTCTTCTCCATTTGTTCCATCAACCGCTCCCCACCTTGCTCTATCCTGGGAAGCACTTCCTCACCAGGGAAGCACAGGCAGGGATTGACAGGCCACATGTGCATTCCCAGCTCCTCTTCCATAACTGCTGAGGTCCAGTAACACGGCTCCCTGGCCTTCCTTGCTAGTCAAGCCTACAGATGCTGAAGGCCCAGGACTGTTGCTAACATCCATGGGGCACACCATCTTTGTTGTCTTTAACTCTAAGCAAGCAAACCCTTATAAAAAATATTGTTATGAGACTTTACACAGGGAAGAGATGAACAAATATCTATTTACCCCAGATAGGTCATCGTAAATGATGATACACCAAAGAAATGATTAGACCTAAGTCTCATTGGTTGAACCAGTGAATGCACTGGGGTTAGTTACAAGGGCCTAGATGAGGGGTTACTTATGGAAACACAGTTAAACCAAAGGTAGCTGCATCTCTGAAAAGCAGACCCGGAGACTTCCTGAGTCAGGTAAGCTGCATGACCACCCCATCCCCCAAGGGGGAAATGACTGTACAACATCATCATTACTTTCCCCTGAGTCACCTCTTCAGACTTTACCATTTATTTCTTCCAACCACCTGGGATTTCAATAGGTAGCCCCTGTTAGGCAGCACCTACATCTTAGGTGCCCTCTTCATCTAGTCCTGCAGCTCTCTATGCAAGAGAACAGCCGCTTGACAGCATCTTGACCATATTGGACTCAAAGCAGGTAGATCTTTGAGCCTTAGTGCTGACACTGTCTGCTTGTATCACCTAGGCAAGTTACTCAAACCCCTAAAACCCATGTTCAGTCACCCACTCAGTGAAGATAACACTATAGCAATTGAGGAGCGTCAATGGAACTGATACCAAGCACTTACTATATAGCCTCTGAGACGTTCTCTACGGTCTACAAAGAGCAGTTGAGTTAGAGCACATGACTTGGAATGAGAAGCAAAGTCTCTCCATGGCCCAAGTGCTTGAACTTAACCTGTTTCCTGAGACTCTAACCCCATTGCTCATTCTGAAGGGTAGGCGTGGGCTCTGCCTTCAAACCCACTTCAGTAGCCATAGTTGGTTGAGAAACCACACTCGGACATTCAGTGATGCTCTTTAACTGAGACATGGAGGTTTGTTGTAGACTTCACCACCCCCACACATTGCATGTGGCAGGGTTCTGGGATAAGGTCACAGCTACAGCAACAGCCTTCTCTAATGGCCACTCTCAAAAAACAAGGTGACCCTGTGTGGCCTCACCTGGGTGTGAAGCAGTGGAGAAGACCACCAAGAAGGAGCCCAAAGAGTCTTATAGTCTGTATCCCAACCTATGACATTCAGAGAGGCTTAGGAACAGCACTGGGTCTTTTGGGCTCCAGACACTGTCTGCAATTTAGAAGAATGGTTATACTACAATAATAGCAATCCCAATACTACCCTGCTCTGTGCCCTACCTCTTCATCCTCCTTGAAAGGGGCTCCTCAGCTAAGAGACCAGGAGTTGTCTGTGGCATCCCACAGCCAGACCTAAAAAGACCGCAGCCTCTTTCCAGGGCTGGAGTCTTTCCAGGGCTGGAGGAAGAGGCTTGCTAAACTAGCTGGAAGTGAACATCAATGCAAGAGCCCAGGGCTGTGACATGTGGGTTTGATGGGTACAGAAGGTAATAGATCTCCACACTATACAGAACCCACAGCCTGCCTTGCCCGCTGAGTGGCAGGGCAAGCAGCTATAGCTAAGAATAGCGTGATTCCCGTGGTCTGATGCTTCCTGCTGGAAAAAGATGGCTGGAGAATCAGTAGTTTGAGAACAAAAGAGTCATGGGCCCATATTGTTCCCAACTAGCAACTAAAAATCAAGACTCTACCTGCATCCACAGCCTTTGGGAAGAGGGCAAGAAAGTAGCTGAATAGTTCCGCAGAATTTTCCAAGAGGCCAAAGTCAGGACAATGTTTCAGAACAATGGCAGCCTGGCACCTGAGGTGCCTTCCCAGATGCAAGCTGCCAATCTTCAAGCAGCTTGAGGCTGTCAATGCTATCTCACAAGGAAATCAATCCCAGAGTCCTCTTAGGTAGAATCCCAGTGCAGGGCCTAGCCATAGAAAACAGCTTTCTTGAAAGGCTGGAACCCAGGACTCTACAGCCTTCTACGCCCAGGCAGAACCTGCTCATCTGGTGTGCTCCCCTCCACTGAAGCTGTCTAGCTTTCTCTCCTGTGGCCTGCTCACCCATAGCATAACTTCCCACCTCCATGAGATTTTTGGATGCACCCTGTGAATGCAAGAATTGATAGCTTCTCTCCTACCAAGAATGCCAGAGTGAGCTAAAAAAGGAGGAGGAGGAGGAGGAGGAGGAGGAGGAGGTGGTGGTGGTGGTGGTGGAGGAGGAGGAGGAGGAGGAGAAAAAGGGAGGGAACGAAGGAAGGAAGGAAGGAAGAAGGAAGGGAGGGAGGGAGGGAGGGAGGGAAGGAAGGAGGGAGGAAAGAAGGGAGGAAGAAGGAAGGAGAAGAGCAAAGAAGAGAAGAGAGAAAAAAAGAAGAGAAGAGAAAAGGAAAAAGAAAAAGGGGGGAAAAAGAAGAAAAGTGGAAGGCAGCTGTTTAGGGCACAAATCTCCCAAAGGGCCATGGTCCTCTGGTTCTTTTTTATTTCTGTCTTAGCTCCCTTTCCAATTTATTCTCTTCTCAAAAGATGATCAGACACCCTCTCAAATTCAGATGCATCTTTCTAATATCTAAAGATACGTTGCAACCAGAGAACCACATAGTGGATCTTTAGGCCTTTTTAGCATCGAACATCTGGCCATAGAATGTCAATAGGCACAGGCATGGCAGGCCTCAGAAGCCTGGATACCCACACACAGTCCCAGACATCGGGTGCGTTGAACCAGATTGACAGCAAAGTTTCTTCCCAGACCCACCTCAAGTTACTTCAGGTCATACCCCTCTGTCCAATCCAGTCATCATGGGTATAAAGAGAAAAGAGAATCCCAGGGATTCAAGGCCAGGGGACATTATCCATATGAATATCCAGCAAGTTGATTGAGTCCACCTGGCCCAAAGCCCACTGCTATTTGTTTACCTACTGACATTTTTGTGAGAAGTGTCAAAAATCCATTAAAATGCAGGAGCCTGGTATTTTCTAGTCTTCTGGTCCCATGGGTTCTAAGAGATGAAATCTGTTTACCTTAGCCACCCTGACTGACCCATGAGTTTGTGCTGCAAGACTGTGCATAATCAGCTTACTGTTCCTGGCCCTCCTGGGCTCTCATTCCACTCAGGATGCAGTCACCCAGTGGGCATCCATCACCTCAGGGAAGACTGGGAAGGAGAATCCACATGCCCATGCAAAACAACTCTCTGAGGCCCTAATGAAGGCAGCGACAGATGGTGGCCTGGGCTCATCAATCAGCAGCAACACACTGCTGCTGTCTGCATCTCCCTGCCCTCAACCCTGAGTGATCTGTGCTTCAGTAGCCCTCAGATGGTACTGACTCTAGGCTGCATCCTAGAGTCCCTGTTCGCACTAGCAGCAGCAATAGGAGCAGAGGGAGCCTTAAGCTGGAGTCTTGTGATTGTGGTAGCTGAATTCCACTCAGCCGGAGGAAACATGGGCTGGACACATCCCACACACCACTGTGGAGATCCCGGGGTCCATCGGAGTCGAGAGAGCCACCTGGAGCTGCTCTTGCCAGGTGGTCGTCACTGGTCTTTGAACTTCCCTTAGTGTTCACTGTTACCCACACTGCCACTCCACCTGGTACGCCATGGTACAGCTCTCCTTGAAGACAGTGTTTGTGACCTGTTTCACTGTCCCCTCTACTTCAAAGCCTCAATCACCCCATCGTAAGACTCCCAGGCTGGCCCAACCAATCCCTCTAAGGCTCAGTCATTGCCTTCCTCTGGGAAGCCTGCCTGAATATTCACCCTTGGCCTTCTCTGCCCTGGAGATGTAGCCCACACTATGACAGCTGTGTCCCACTTCATGCTCTGCATAAGGTCTCCTGCTCAGGTTGCAGAAAGACTTCACAGCTCTGACCCTCCACAATAACCAGTCTAGCAATAGATTCCTGAGGCAAGAAACACACCCATGGGCTCAAAAGCCCCAGGGTTCCCAGAAGTCATCATTGTTCAAGGAGCTCTCCAAGCGTCTGAGTAACTAAGGCATCCCTTTTCAAGCCTCTATAGTCTTGCTGTGCAGCATAAGGTGCCCATCACTCCCCTGTTCCTCACATTTCCCTGGTCCATGGGGTTAGATCTGAAGGGCTTGTAATGACCTACCTGTCTAAGTTCTAGCCCTGCCCTTTGTATATACCACATGATCATTGTCATCAGTTCAGGAATTTGAGGGGAAGTGGTAGTGGGATTAATGGGCTACCATTAACAGATCCATGAGAGACCAATGGAGTGGGGCCCAGCTTTGGCTATGAGATTGCAGCCCTGGCTTGTTGTGCATCTAGGGGCTCATGAAGGCAGGTCCCCAGGGATTCCCACAACTGTCCTTTTTGAGTCTATAGTGCTCCCATCCTTGGGAAGGGACCTTTAGCCAATCCAACCCTTCTTGTCATGGAAAGCATGTCTAGTCCTTCCTGTCAATCACACTCCCAAAGCCTCTCTATTATCACCAAGATCTCTGGCAAAAAGGCCTGGAAAGACTTCTGTTTGTGTTTCCTGATTGATGTCATTGACCGGCTCCTGGCATCCAGCATTTCCTGAGCTCCCATATGGTCACAGTGCCATAAATGTCCTCCCCAGGAGCCTCACAAATCTCTAACAGCACTCACCTTTTGTACAAAACAAATGTCCCCAGAGGAATTTAAAGGTCCCGGAAAAATACTCTAACTGGCCTTAGGGTGTCTTACAGATTTCCACATCTGGGCCCAAGCAGGCCAGAGTCCCCTTGCTCTCTTACTCTAGTCTAGCTGGGGACATCAGGTGTGTCCCCTGGGGGAGAAGGGGGGTCGGGTGCAGTCCCAGCCCAGAGCCTGCTGGTGAATAGTAGCTATAATAGCCCTGCAGTGATTTGCAGCTAGGGGATCAACAAATCCCATATCCCAACCGGGATGTCCCAGGGGTTAGCATCACACTCTTAAGTCCCTTAGAGATCCTGTGAAACTGTGGTCATTGAGCAAGCAGGTAAAGGAAATTTGGGGCGGTAGGGCTCTCTGCATCTTGATTTGTCAGAGGAATGGAATGAGAAATCAATTGGCCATGCTGGACATCCCTGCGTCCAGTATCTCCAGGTAGGGTTGTCCTTCTACACAGAGGTCTGCAATTTACACCTTGAAAGGCAGCTCATGGGCTCCCAACAGTAGATGGGAAGGGCCACCAGGCTTGCTTCTGGCTCTTTCACACTACCGATTCAAGAGAAGTGTTTGCCCAAAAAGGCTAGGCTTTGGGAAATAAAAAACAAAACAAAACCAAAAAAACATACAGTTCGGTGGCTTTGGAATCTATGTGTCTACCAGAGGGGACAGCTCATCTGCCATTTCTGCTCATTTTCTGTCTGTCAATTCAGGCCCTAAGTTACTTCAGAACATCTCATAGTATAAAGGCCTCCAGCGGCCCTGCTGGCCCCTCTGCTCTAAGCTTGAAGCCCTGTATAGCATCTTCAATAGCTCATCTTTCCACCTTTGCTTGTATAAGATGGCCATCCAAGCAAACACTATCTGCTTAGTTGGTCCCAGATGGAATCCCCTTTCCTTGTACCAGAGTAAGGGCCCCCTCAGAATCGACTACCCTCCATTCCACAACAACCTTTGGATCAGAGGGGTCGGTAGCTCTTGCAATCTCATCTGGCTACTCAGCACACTTGTGGTCCCCACTACTTTCTTCAGATGGAGCAGAACCCTCTTCAGGAACTCAACAAACTATTCATGGTCCCAGCAGCTGGAAGAGAGAGTCTGCCACTTTCCTACACTTGATCTTAGCCAAAAGGCCGAGGAGAGATCCTGCCGCTTTCCTGATGGGCACATCTACTTCTGTTGACGAATCCCAGGGCAATTGTAACTACCTAGGGATGCCCATGGCATGAGTGCTCTTTATCTCCCTGGGTGGTGCCTTACGAATCTCTCTGTGTGACCCTCACAGTCTCCCTCTCCCTCCAGGTGAAGCATATATTCCCAGAACTGGTAAGCGGGACCTGGAAGTCTCTCTACATCTGTCCTCTCCATGCTGTTGGTCCCAGTATCTTCTCCCGGGCCCCCTTCGCTCCTCCTTCCTTCCCTTCCTTGCTCCGTTTTCCCACTCCTCCCTCTTTTCTCTTTATTCTGCCTTTGCTGCATAACAGGGTGCTTTCTGGGATGAATGGTGTTTTCAGGCCCAGCCAGAAATACATCCGGCCTTTCCCAGCCCCACCCCTATCCTCACCGTACTGGGGGCGGTCTGTGGAAAGCCCGGGCAGACAATGGGCCAATGGGTTCACTTGAGAGCTCACAAAAGCCCCATTGCCCCCTGAGCGGCTCAGAGTGACAGGGCATAGGGAACAAATCCCCTTCCTGTCAGGCTGCCTGCGTGGGATCTTACAGAGTCATGGGGCCTCTAGGCAGCTAGGCTGGAGACCTGGGCACTGAGCCCGAGAAAGCCAAGAGAAAGAGGCAACCTTTCTGTCAGCCAAACAGGAGGGGGGTGGAGTGTGCAGCGTGGAGCATCAGAAGCTTAGAAAAGCCCACCCTGTGCACTCACTGTTGATGGGAGGGCCATCACGGCCATGACCATGATGCCACATACAGAAGGCCCCACACTAAGAGTCTAAGGGAACAGGTTTGCTGACAGGAGGATGGGACAGGCAGCTCAGTGTAGCACAAGCTTACTAAGTCCAGGCACTAGACCCAGACATGAGTCTGTTTCTAAGTGACTAAGTCAAGAATGGAGTTAAGAAAGCAAAAAAGAGGCCCCTCACCTGGCCACAGCATCTCAACCACCAGCATCCCATTACTTACTTGGAGAGCTGCTGGCTGCTAGTTACCAAGGCACCCTGGGTCTAAAGGCAGTAGTAACATGTCAGAAGCTTGGAGAAGACAGGCCACATCCTAGCAAGCTGCAGATGTGCACACGAGGAAAAGACTTGTTAATTAGACCTCTTTCCTGGTCCAGTCAACTGGTGATGTCTACCGCAGACATGTCCTGAGGTTTGCGTGAATTTTTAAATTGATTTGGACAAACAAGGCCTCCTCTATCTTGTAAGATGTCTGGTCTCTTTTCTCTTTCTTAATTTCTATTAGCAGTACCAGCAGGTCTTCCTGGGAGAGAAGGGCTCTTCTTCCCCACGCTTTCCAGAGAAATACTCTGCTGTATGCATTGTCACAAAATTGTGATGAGGCAGAAAACGGTGAAGTGACTGTGTCCCCACCCCCCAACCCTGACCCCACCCCCACCGCCCGGTGGCAGGTGCCTGTGAGTTAAGTTCACACCTCAGCAAGATGACATGCACTTTCACTCCACAACACACAAAGCCTTGGTGCTACATCTCGGAATTGCCAGCGATGACTGAGTTATGTTTTCTTTATGCTTCACCAAGCACCTTCTGCCTGTCTGGCCTTCCTTAGGAAAAAAAAAAAAAGATCAAAAGCTTTATGTGCCTGCAGAAGAAAACAAACACACCTGCTTCTTGTAGAGGCACCCCCTGCTTAGCTGGCCATGAGACAACTAAGACACAGCCCTGGGGTGGGATGTAACGAACACAAGCTCTCGTGTCGGCTGTGAGATTCTGGACTGCCTCCACAACCTCCTTGAACCCTAAGCTTCTCGTCTGTAACACGGATACAACATGGTGCTTCGCAAGGTTCTGTACAGAGGCAATGAGACACTTTGGGGGAAGAGTTTCAATTTCATCCTGTCTCTGGAGTAACCATTTGCCAATGCTATCTATTATCCTTACAGAGTTGAATAAAAATTAAGATGTGCTTTTTTGAAGAAGCCGCTGTCCAGCCCTTAGCATTTACAACGTCTGTCCGAGCAATAGCAAGCACATCTTCAGATGACTGTTAGAAGATAACTGGTGGCCTTACTACTAGAGATCCCACCATACAAAGGAGACAGACTATATTATCTATTGAATGGGGAATCATCTAGACTGCTAGGGTAATAGGGCCAGTTCTAGATGAGTCCATCACCCCAGCCCAGGAACACCCTCTTATACACACACACACACACACACACAAGTGGCCCCACTGAACCACTGGATGCTGTAAAGCATGAGTCTATAGCGGTGACTGAAAAACTTTGCATCTTGGGCTTTATGAATTGCCACATCTCCCCTGTAACTAACTGAACCCTGTCACCACTGTCACAGCCAGTACACAGAACAGCCTATGGCTCAGGCTTAGATAAAGGCGCTGAAAGACTATGATTGATGATATTTCCCTTTTTTTCCTTGTAAATTTTGATTAACTAATTCATTATTTTGTTGTATAATAATCCAATACCCTTACAGCTACCATCGCACTCATAAACTTCCACAGAAGTCTTTGTGACCTCCAGAAAGTCCCCAACCAGGACCCCAGGGATACTCAATGAATAAAAACAGAATTAAATACATTTCATATTCACAAGCCATCTGAGCAAAGTGTGCTCACAGAAGATGACTGGCCTAATTTTGGCCTATAATGTTGGCCTCTTGGGCTAACTGGCTTCAGCTAGGTTCAAAAGGAGTTTGAGTCCTTCCTGACGGGTATAAAGGACAACAAGAGAAACATGCCAAATACAAGTCTCATTTACCACTAATGAACTTGCAGAGGAATGCGTGTAATTAGCGTGGGTATCAGCTGGGGGTCTGTAGACTCAACACATCAATGGAAACGCATCACTGTGGGGGAGCTCAGAAGGGCGAGGAGCCCTGGGCTCTGATGTGAAGGGAACCACCAATCAGAGGCATGAGGAAGGAGATCTGTGAAGAGAAAATGCAGCCTGGCAAAACCAGGTGGCAGAGGAGGGACCAGTGAGTGGACAGGCAAAGCAGACTTCAGAAGGGAAGCAGGTGACAAGATGCTTAGTCAAGACAGGTCAAGGACTGCCTGGGTGTCACCTGGGAAATGGCAAGGTTCTGACTGGCTGGTGTAGTCCAGAAAGACTGGAAAACAGCTAGAGATGGGGTGAGGGTCGGGGAAGCCTGAATCATCAGCCCATATAACACATGCTAAAGCGTTGTCAAGATGGAAGGCAGTTATTAGAACTTCTGAGTGAGACTATAATGAAGTCTCCAAGGATGGGGAGCAAGGACCAAAGACCTGAGTTGAATTGTGCCTACAAAAGAATCCTTCCAAGATCTCATTTCCCATACTTATGAATGTGACTTGATTCAGAAACAGGTTTTTTATATCTAATTCGTGGTCTTGGGAGATATAATGAAATGATTCTGAGAGGTCATCTTAAGATTCAGGGTAGGCCCAACATTCAATGCCTGGAGAGAGAGCTTTGATACAGTGGGAGGACATGGGTAAGCAAGGGCAGATATGATGGTAAATAGTCTTCGTCAACCTGGTTATACCTACAGTCACCATGGAAAGGCAACTCTGAGTGTGTCCAGGAGAGTGTTTCTAGAAAGGTTTAACCAGACTGAAGAAAAGGAGAATGCAAACTGACCACAACCATTGATCACTCTCTGCTTACTGACTGTAGATGCCACTGTGCCTTCCCCGCTATGACAGGCTATGCTCTCACAAATGCTCAAAACATACCCCGCCTCCTTTTAAAAAAATTTTTTTTAGGTCTTACTTATTTTTTTGTGTGTATGGGTGGTTTACCTGCACACGTCTGTGCACCCTATGTGTGTAATGCTCATGGGGACCAGAAGAGGGCCTTGGATCTCCTTAGACTGGAGTTACAGACAGTTGTAAACTGCCATGTGGATGCTGGCGATCAAACCGAGCTTCCGGAAAAATGGCCAATGCTTTTAACCACTGAGCCATCTCTCCAGCCCTCAGCCCTTCCTTTGAACGTTGTTTTGTCATGAAAGAAATAAAATTAATATATCTGGAATTGGAGTTATGTATCTGCAAAGCAAGGAATATCAAGTAGGGAATGCTTAGGAAAGAGGAGGAAAGGGGCATGGGATAGATTCTCCACAGGGGAGCAGAAAGCCCACCCTGGCAACACCTTCATTTTTTTTTTACTGTTGGCTTCTGGAACAGCGACACAACGAAATTGTGTTGTTTTAAGTGCACAGATCTGTGGTAGTTTTTTTTTTTTTTTTTTTTTAAAGAGCATCTCTTGGGACATCTTACAGTGGAAACAACACTCCCTTGTTATGGTCACAGATCAACCACTGTATCTCCCATCCCCAATCAAACTGTGATTATTCCCTACTTGCTCCGTGGCTGAGTTGACACAAATGGTTTGAAGCATCTGAGGTGGTTTCTGGGTGTGGCAATGTCCTCCGGGGCAGGCATGCAGGCAAATGTCTAAGCCACCGGCTCTGTACTCGATGGTGTTTGCTGGCTCGGCATGACCGATTCTGATTTCAGGGGCACCAGAGCAGTGGATTGAGGAAGTTCCGTGAGGACAAAGTCCAGCTGTCAAGGTTCTGGGAAGGCTGTGGAAAAGTCATAACCCCAGGGTTTCTATGTGCCCTGAGAAAGTCTTTCATTGCCTCCTCAGCCTTCACAGGACTCTTTGGGGATAACTAGCAGAGCCCACCAGGACCCTGCAGAGAAGAGCAGAATGGGAAAGCCTGGACTCACCACAGAAGGAAGGCGTCTTGCAAGAAGGTTAAAGCAATGCCTTAAATTATAGGAAGGACTTGGGAGTAGCAGGGGGCGAGGCTAGGGGGAGGAATGGGAGACCTGAAGACATGTCTCCCAAACAGTAAACAGTAGAAACAGAAAAAGAATGTGTATAATGGAATATCATTTGTGTGGTCCAATTAGTTAAGAGCTAATTAACACAGGCAAACCAGTATTTTAAAGCACAGATCTTCTGAGGTGGGGGGATGGGATGGGGAAGCAGAGATGTGGCTTTCTGGGTACAAGAACAACCTTCAGGAGCTTCCACCAGGCAAATGTCCTGGCTGCCAAAAAAATAAAATAAAATAAAGGGTCAGGCTGCAGACAGTGTTGAGTGTGGCCACAGCATGGCCAGGCTGCTGTGGGCTAGTAGGACCCAGAAGCCAGCCTCGGACTATTCTGATTTGTCCTCACATTGCTTAGAAAATGGCTATGAAATAAAAGCATGGCATGTCCTCCGGCCACTCTATCGCCCACAAAGCCACTGGAGCACCTGCAGCCTTTGATCCTCCTGTGTCGTTAGCCTTCCAGACCTCCGTCCCTACGCACACGACTTTATCCAGCAGGCGTTCTCTACAGATGTGCCTGACTGATGGATGAATCTTGTCATCTTCTAATATACTTGGAGGGGGGGCAGAGGGGAGGCTGAGTGTGGAGGTGAGAGGCAAGCGGTGGCTGCAGTGGGCAGAATCCATGATCAGAAAGGAAGCTGGGGGCCTGTGCCCTCACAGGCATAAAATGTCAGCTTTGTGGAATCTCCTGAGGCTCCTTTATCCAGGACTCCTTCCGACTCAAGCAGGAAAGTTAGCAAAGACTGATACCCCTGATGACTGCCAACCTTCCTCCACCTGCAACTTAGGAGATCAGAAAAAAAAAGGCTCTATACTAACAGAGGGAGATACTGACTCAGTCACTGATGGGAGGCAGGCCCTTGTAAGAGCTAAGTACCACCCATCTATCTGGCTGCTCTCTCCTTGTAAGCCTGAGAGGCTGTGGTAAACAATGCTGGGGGTTGGGTGGGGGGGGAGGGCAGATAAGCTCCCTGCTTCAATTTTTCAGATTCTCTTTCCGAAGAGATCGTTTGTCTCTCAAGATGCAGCCCCGCCTGGGACCCAGCACTCTGCCTTGTGGTGCAAGAACTATATCCCCCAAAGGCCCCTGGTTAAGAGAAAGAGCTAGGCAAGACTGGCCCAACAAGAACATATTTGCCAAACCCAGACCTCTTTTGCTAAAGGAGCTTGAACAAATTGCATAAACACTGTAGTTAGATGCTTTGAAACAACCTTAAAAGTTTGTTTTGCCTAAATCACAGTCAGACGCTCTTCCCTTAACTCTGGAGTCAGCGGCAGAATTGACCTCCTCCGTCACACATACTTTGAATCATAAGACACTACTCTTGGTTTGTGTGCAATGTCTCTCTGCCAAAAACCTCATAGAATATCTACCTCACTTGTGAACTTTCTCCCACTCAGAGCCATCCATCCCTAGCTCAGCAGGTACAAAGGCCCAATAACTGCAGGCTTTACTCCTTCAGCCACTGAGTTCACCTGCTATGGCGGCCCCTCCCATCCTGTGGGCCACAGCAGCTCTGGCCCAGGCTGACCCCACCCCCACCCACAGCAGCCCCCAATACTGGCACCGTGCTAGCAGCTGCTTTCTTTCAGGAGCTGCCTCCGTGAGATGAAAGGGCCTATGTCCCTTAAACAGAAGAGAATATTTTAAACAGGGAATTAACAGCAAATTAAACTGGTTTCATTGTGCTCATTCATGCGCAAAATGAGTGTGGGAGTTAAATGGAGAAAAACCAAACAGACCATGAGTAGCGATAATCAGAGGGCAGAATCCAGTTCCCAAAAGAAAATGATCCCTCGGAGAGAGCAGAGTGCTGCATGGAACACGGATCTCAGGGTGTCCAGAGCGCTCCCCTCTTGCCCACCCAAAGCCAGCATCCCTGCCAGGCTGCATGGTGCAAAGGGCCAGGGCTATTACCTTCTGTAAAAACTGACACTGTGTTCAGGAATAGCTGATTGTATTGCCTCGGAGTGCTCAGTCAAAACCGTTAAAGCAACAACCAATGAGGTCCACAGCCCTCATAGGCCTTTCCCTTCCCAGGCACAGTTGCTATACTGGGATCTCCATAAAACTGCCCAGCCCACGAACAGGCCGAAGGGCACCCATCAGTTTCCTTGGAATTCATCAGTTTCTGGGCTTAGCAGCCAGAGAACAATATGATTAAAGCAATGAGCAACTTGTAAGAATTTCAGGAGCCTCTTTCCTTCCAACCCTACCTGCTTTACTAGCTGATGCCCATCTCTGCAGGGCACCTAGTGCTGCAGAACACAGATGCAGCTGGATGCGAGGGGACTCTGACCCCAGAGCCTTCTGAGAAGTTGTTTGTTGCAAAAGGTGGGAAGGCTCCCATTCTGATTCATTTGTGTGTGCGTGTGGATGTCCATGTGCAGCTGTGTGCACATGGATATGTATGTGGCAATGCACCTACACACGTGTGCATGTGGAAGGCACAATTGATGTCTGGTGCTTTTCTCACACGCTTTGTATTTCTTTCTCCTTTTTTGAGACTTTCATATGTAAATACTCTCTCATTTACATCGTCTCTTCCTCTCCTACTTCAACGTCCCTTCTCCCAAACTCTCCTTCCGTAATCATGAGTTACGTATATCTACAACCTCCTGCATCTCTTTAGTCTTGCTCGCATGAGCATGTCTTTAGGGCTGACCACCTAAGATTGGATACCAGTCAGAATAATTATCCCTGGAGAAAAGTAATCCCTCTCTCATCCCCAGCCATTGGCTGCCCGAGGTTCTTCATCTAGGGGTGGAGCCTTGTGGGATTTCCTCCATCTCTGCGTTGTCATGCTAACTGGTGTGGTGGTCATTGAGTAGCTGTGGTGTAGGCAACCATATTGTTCAGACTTAGCAGAAGCATCACCCCTGCCACGTCTTATAATCTTTCCACTGTCCCACCGTGTTTCCAGGACCATGGGTTCAGGAGCTGTGTTGTAAATGTGTTGATTAGGGCAAGACACCCACTGTCACTTTTTGTCTGCATTTTGGCAACTGTGGATCTCCACAGCAGCTTCCATATGCTACAAAAGAGAAGTTTCTTTTCTTTCTTTCTTTTTTTTTTTTTTTTTTTTTTTTGGTTTTTCGAGACAGGGTTTCTCTGTATAGCCCTGGCTGTCCTGGAACTCACTCTGTAAACCAGGCTGGCCTCGAACTCAGAAATCCGCCTGCCTCTGCCTCCCGAGTGCTGGGATTAAAGGCGTGAGCCACCACCGCCCGGCAAGAAGTTTCTTTAATGAAGAATGAGAGCTTCACACCTGTGGCTGTAAGAAAAGGTGTTAGGAATATGATTTGAATGGATGTTGATTTAGAAAAATGGTAGTCGTAGTCTCTGTCTAAAAGTCTATGACCTCTCAAGCCATGGGTAGCTAGCTAGGTTTACAGTACCTGGCATGAGTTCCCTCACAGTGCCTGGGCCTGAGGTCCTATTAGATAGCTGTTAATGACACCCAAAATATAAGTGGCACTATTACACCCTTGGGGATATCTTGCTAAGCCAGTCATCCTTGTGGTTCATAGACTTAACAGCTGGGTAACACTATTGACTATTTCTCTCTCTTAGTAGCTTGCATAGCACCTTCAGATATTATGAAAGCAAGTCTTCAGGAAGTGGCTTCCAGGTCCATTTTAGTTCATTCCCCCAAGTCATGCATCTAATGTGTGCAGTGTCTTCAGCTAAAGGATCTTACCTTTGAGTCTGGGGCACAACCAACACAATGGCATAAACCTATATTATTTTGGTGGTCTGTTGACACCCCCCAACCAAAAATTCAAAAGAAGGTTTCCCATGACTGCCACTATGGTATGTGTTAGAAAGTCTATGGCTCCTTGGGGGTAGGGGAGGAGGCATTACCAGCCCATATTGCATAATTCCATTTTATACACACATGCACATTTAAGACAGGGTCTCTCACTGAATCTGGGCTTATCAATTCTGCTAGACTTAGCTGACCAACAAACCCCAGGGCTTTTGACTCCCCAGGACAGAGATTACAAACATAGCAGTCACATCTAGTTCTTACACAGGTGTTGTGGATCAAACTCAGATGCAAAAGCTTTACCACTGAACCATCCCTTTATCACCTCATGCTAATTCATCTCTAATAGCTTAAGAAGCAGCTGAATGTGCCCATGTGTGCCATGCACACCACCATAGCCCAAGTACTGGGACAAGCTGGGGCTTCTTTCTGAAGCCAGGGAGTCCTCTAGGGTTAATAGAAAGTGTCAGCTCTTCCCTATCCCTTGCCCTTACACACACACACACTCACACACACACATGGTGAATTACCTAAGTGTCTAGAGGCAGCTTCTCACAGCCCATCTTAGCATCCCACCACCATCACCACCATGCATTTTGTCAGCGTGGGCTTGGCTGTAGCCAAAGCTCTCTGTGGAATGCTTATACACCTATCGATACTTTTTTTTTAAAAAATTATATATTTTTTAAATCTTTATTTATGTGTGTGTGTGCGCGCGCACGCGCATACAGGTGCCCGTAGAGGCCAGAAAAGAGTGTCCTGTCCCCTGGAGTTACAGATGTTCATGAGCCAACTATGTAGATGATGGGAACTGAATGCCAGGTCTCTGCAAAAGCAGCAACCACTCTTCACCACAAAGCCATCTCGCCAACTCAAAAATTTAAAAGAAAAACTTGAGCTTTAGTAGTCCTGAACATACTGAATACATACACAGTCCCCATGCCCTCAGTTCAGGCTGTGAACAAGGTGTGCGGAGACTCCTGTGAGAGCCACCTGTTTTTGGTGACAGGATGACCTAACAGTTCATTGTCAGAGTGGCACATTGAAGGCTACAAATACCTAGTAAAGAGCACATGTGAGCTCTCAGAGCATGAGATAAAGGGGATTCAGTCTTCAGCGACTCCTACCCCCCCCACACACATATTTTTATTGGAATAAGCAACTTTCAGATACTTCCAGAACAGACACATGAGTTGAATAACTCAAATACCACAAGCATTAAGTAAAATTCATAAGCTCAAGGCCGCTGACAGTTGCCCTGCCTTGGGTAATAGCTCTTCATCAGCTACACGAAGAGCTGAAGCCAGGAGAACCTAATCATATATGACAGGAAATTGGCAAAAAAAATGTATTAAATAATCAAGAAGATTATTTGAAATATGGATATACATACACTGTCTTTAATGAGGAGCCTCTCCCTATGCGTGTATTTTGCTTCACCATGCCGGCTAATGAAATTAGGAAGCCATTTTAATCACAGCAAGATATTTAAAAATATTGTTTATTTCATCTTTATCTGATTTTTAATTTTGTTTTACTGCACATATGGAAATGCACAGGATATATTATAATACTTAATACATGCAAATATTTTCTAAATACATGAGTAGTATGCAGGTATTGAAGCTCTCATGCTTGGTTTGGGGTCCTGGAGGTAGAGACTTGTCTCTGCCAAACCCTGCCCCCCCCAAAAAAAAAAAAAAACCTATAGACTACAGGCTCCCGTCTATTGGCCTCTCTGACTCTTCTAGTCCGTCCCTTTATCTGTGTGTTCATGGCTCCGTGCTCTCTCCTGATACATACTTCCCTTAGCCTCCCCCATTCTTGTACCTTCCAGAGTTGTTCTCCATCTTACAGATATGTCAGGCTCATCGGACCAAATTTGTCTCGCACACAAAGGCTTCTGAAAGCTTCCCATGGGTCTAGGGGGTGGGTGGAGGAGTGCAGAGCTCCCTTCCGTTCCTTTCCGCTCCTCACCGGTATCAACGTCACCAGCAACATCTACTGCTCCACTCATATTGGACAGACTCTACTGCTATATGTGTCACCCCACCCCACTCTTTCCATCTCCCTGGTCCCTTTAAGAGGAAGTAACAGAAGCTGTGTCACTTTGTAGGTAGAATCTGGGCCCTGCCCACATTCCCACAGAGCTGCCTCACCTCTGTCTCTGCTTCCCCAGTAGCCTTTGCACACTGTAGCAGTCAGCTTCTCCAAGTTGCCCTCAGCTCCTACCTATCCCCTCTCACATCCAAGTCTCACCTTGTAGCATGGCTCCCTTTACCTAGAGTATCACTTTGTCCTTCACCTATGCCCTTTGCCTTTACTCTTTGCCTTTCCCTTTCCTCCTCCTGAGTGGCTTTAGCTTAGGTGCCACAACTAATACAAGGTGATCACCATACAAGCCACTGGTGGCTGCCCATCTAGCAGGTAAGAGCCTGTGGGGAGAATGAGCCAAGCCAAACCAGTTCAAGCCTCCCAGTCTAATTCACTGTGGGCAGGACATCCACCCTACAGTCAGGCCACCACCAGGGACTTCTCCCTTAACCACTACTTTCATCCCGCCTCTTCCTGGCTCCAAAGCACCATCTCTATTCAACTCTTATAAGACTTGAGAAGCTAGTAAGTACCTGAACTGGGCTAGACCCTGTGGGAGGCATGGAGATGCCTTCACAGCTGCCTCCCTCAGCTTCTCAAGCAGATTGACATCCCTGCCGGCCGTGATGTATAGCAGCCAAGCCAAACCCAGGCTCTGAACTCCCTGAACACTCCAGAAAGATGCCAGTATGTCTGTAGGCATTGTCTTTACTATCTCATATGATTCCCATAGCACCCTCTGAGGGTTTCTACAGAAAGGAAAATAGAGGCTCGAGAAAATAAACCCACAGAATATACCACAACCAGATCCTGATGCCAACCGTGGTCTTGCCTACAGCCAACGTTCATTCTACTAGCTTAGATCCCAGCAGCTTCCGTGACCCACTTAGCCTATGTCCTCCTTGGTCTACAACAAGCAGAGACCCAGATCAATCGGTCTTCCACCACCTCAGAAACTCAGCAAGCACAGACAAGACTCTGGAACATCCTCTTCTGCCTCCCACGTGGAGGGACCATTTCTTCAAAAAGTTCTACATCAGAGAGTGTGGTCTGGGTGGTTGGAAATAGGGAAGAGGCCAATGAGACGATTTAGCTGGCTTAGTGAGGCTTTTCATCCAAGCTTGACATCCTGAGTTTGATTCTCAGGGTAGAACTGACCCATGCAGGTTGTACTCTGACCTCCAAATGTTCATCATAGCATGTGTACCCACACACATGCATACATACATAAGTTATATAATTAATAAACAAATGCATGTACATGTATGTGTGAATACATCTTGTAAAGGGAATGAAATCACTCTTAGGGTGTAACAAATACTATCCTCAAAAAATTCCACCATGTGGAAAGGAGAGAAGATATGGGGTAGCTTAACTAGGGCTTAATACATGCGCCAGTCAAATAAACACAGAAGGGCTTTCCAGGTAGAGAGGACAGTAACAGCAAATGATCCAAAGCTTGATGGTGAACAAGCTGCCCAGGGAAGGACTTGAGAAAACTGACAGAGACGGAGGAACATACCAGGGTAGCCACAGTTGGACCAAGCCTCACACGGCCTAGAATACTCAGTAAAAAACACTTTATGACCCCTGGGCCGAGACGAACGTCATGTGTTACAAATTTAAGATAATGCGTTCCTACCTCTAATCCTGGGACGTGCCCTATGAGCCCCTTTGGTACTGTGAAGAGGTTCTGAGCCTTCTTCAATCCCTCCGTCTTATAGACTAACACATGAGAAATTAAAAAAAAAAAAAAAGCTGGAATGGCAGATGAGAATGAGAGCGTCTTCCTTAGCGGTTAGGCATTCCAAAGTTGGATCTCAGCCTCGTCTATATCATGCTGTCCATACAGAGTCTTCCCCTCACTGCCTGCCCACGTGCTGCCAGTGCCAGGAGCATCCAGGACTGAGCCCACAAGCCCCAAGCAAGTATGCTCACATGTGGTACAGTTGGTACCACACAGCTTCCTCCCAACAAAGGAAGGGGACATCAACGTGTTTCTGAGACCATTATGGCTGGCTTCATGTCCCCAGAAGCCCTGAAACTTCTCCTGAAAACAGACAACCCCGAGAGGGCATCTCCACGCAAGCACCCGTGTTTTCCTCCGTAAGCAATGGAGCCTGCACAGACATCTCTCTCCTCTCCTCTCACAGATGGATGCCTAGAAAACACAAGCCTGCTTCCAAAACTACAGATCGTGCCGAGGCCCACATCACCTGCTCACGGGCAGACTCTATAGTTGTTTGCCAGAGAAGGGGGTGGTATTCAGGACTGGCCATCCACCAAGTACAGAGAGATGCTGAATCCTGTCATATGGGGCTCAGATTTTAGATGACATGGTCAGTAGGAAGAGGATCTGTGGAAACCAGCTGAGAGTATACACAGCCCAGTCCAGCACAGCCCTGCTATCAGCACACGGTGCCTCCTGTGATCAAGTGATTCTTCTCATCTGAAACTGTGTGTGTTCACAAAGCCCATTTTCCAGGATAGCACCTGGAATGGTGGGTTTCTGAGAACACAAAGACTGGGCACAAGGCTGGTTGGCTGGGACTGCACATCATCTGACCACTCTGCTCACTCCTGGGCACATCCAGCCACCCAGGTATGATTGTCTTCAACCCCAATCCATCCCATCTGGCATAAGAGAAATGACAATTTGCCTTTTCAGGATCCACCTGCGTCCCTAAGTCATGACTACTCAAGGGAAGGTTAGTGACGAATGGTGAAGCCAAAGGCTGTCCAGACTTGGCCGTCTTATCCAGTCCACGCTGTCTTGGCAGATGATGGGAATAGAAATCTCCACAGACAGGGCTTTGGAGACCTTCCATTGGCCATGGCACAGATAGCTCCAGCTACCTAAGCAGAAAAAATATTCCTCCCCAATGAGGCACTATAGACATAGTGATTAAAACTAGTACCCCAAACCAGCCTCCATCTTCCCTTTGTAGCCTACCCCAGAGTACCCAAGTCAAGATGAAGGAAGGCCTGTGATGAGGAACAAAGGCTCCCAAAGGAAGAAGAACATTTATCCACTCAAGGTGTCAGTCAACACTGCAATAGAAATGATGGGAACTGGCTACTTTACGGCAGGGTGGTCAGGGGAGGTTAGCCACAGGAAAAGCCACTCTAAGCTCTGCATGAGCTGCAGAGAAAGCATCCCAGGGACTCAGAACTGGATTAGACGTTGATTTACACCTCTGGCTGCTGAACTGCCCTTACTTCGATCCTTCCCCTCGTGCTCGGTGGACTAGAGATGCACAGGGAGTGATCACAGGGCCTTCCTTTTGGGATTACCGAGGCTCCCAACACACTGACACCAGATGATGCTATCAATAATAGTAGATCTCATGATAGGGGTTATATAGTGGTTGTAACTATCACTATTTTCTCCCCCACTGGTGTGTCACCGATCACCTCTTCCTTCAGAATGATGTAATTGTTTCCTGATAACAAACTAAGCTTTAGATCTTTCCGGTGGTTGGCCGTTCACAAGCTGGAGCGCTTCCATCCCCTCTCCTATTCCCCAGAGACGGTGCTGACTAGTTCCTGAAGTGAGAGAGTAAACCTACCTGGGCAGACTTGCAAGAAAGTACCGAAAGTTTGTTGATACCAGAGGTAGTGATATGAATGCCTAGCGGCATGTGCAATAGTCTTCAAGCCTAGGTCCTGGGGACCCCTACAAAATTATGCTCAGTCTTAGACTCCCAGAGCTGAAGTTAGTGAAGGAATAACTAACTAAGGATTTTAGTCCCGAGTGAAGATGCTCAAGGTGGAATGCCATGTGGGTGGCATCTCTTAGCACATCCTATTTTCCTCAGCATCCTGAAGAACCTGTTCGGCTACTCTCCTGAGGAGGCTTGTATCTCCTCATCACCTCAGCAACTCCTGATACAATTCTCTTCTACCAGATACAGAAAAACGTTGAAGTCAGAGAATATCCCAGCTTCTTGACTATTCCTAACCCTACCTGAGGCTCAAATCTTCTTATGACCTGTAAACGTGATTGGCAAAAGCAGTATATGTTGGATATATATATATATATATATATATATATATATATATATATGTGTGTGTGTGTGTATGTATATGTGTGTGTATATATATGTATGTATGTATACACACACACACACACACACACATATATATATATATATATATATATATATATATATATATATAGTTTTAAAGATTTCTTTTCTTTTTAAAGATTATATGTATATCTGTATATCCAGGTGGATGTAATGGGTACTTGAGCACATATGCCTGCCGGAGTCAGAAAAGGTGTTGGACTTCTTGGAGCTGGAGTTACAATAGGTTTTGAGCTGCCCAACACCAGTGCTGGGAACAGAACTCAGGTCCTTTGCAAACATGGTATGTGCTCTTAAACACTGAGCTATGTCTCCAAACCCTGGGGATATGATTTTAGGACTACAGGAGGTTTTACAATAGGACTCGTGCTCTTTCTTACTTAGGTTTGAATTGGACCTAATTCTCCATCCCTTGTAAGTGCTGACACCCGGCGTGCTTCTCTATTATCAGCCCACCTTCTCAGACAATTTTAACTTGAATGGAAACTTGGGCTGCCCTACTTAACATTCATGGCTTCTCCTCTTGGAGAATATGAATGGAGGCTTCACTCTTGCTTACATGAGTACCGGAGAGACCTTTGAGCATGTTTAACGGAGAAAGTACATGTTCCCAGGTCTTGTGTCTCCACACAAAAGGCCCTAGCATCACGTTGTTTTACCTCTCAGCTCCATCCAAACCTGGGACATTTCCACTTCAAAGCTGGAGCATTCTCAATCATTGTGGAAAAAAAATGTATTGGTAACAGTTGGAGCTTATTCACCTCCAAGCTGGGCTCTCTCCAGTGACGAGGGACGGGCACAGGCTCTCCTACACTCTCTTGCATGGAGAACCCTTATGTGCCTCTGGACCCTGAGATTCTCTGAGCCTGAGAAAGATGTTCCACTCCCAGGGTATCCAGGAAATGGGGAAGAAACACAGCAAGTTGCATTGGGAAGAGCTATAGCCATCAACCTCCGGTGCAGCAAGAAGAAAGTGAAGGGAGAGGGCTGGTACTCTCCCAAGACAGACTTACTTTGCTTTTTTTTTCTTTTGTGAGACAGGGTCTCATTGTGTAACCCAGGCTGGCTGACCTGGAACTTGCTATGTAAACTACTTGAGCTTTGAATTCACAGATCCACCTGCTTCTGCCTCCCTAGTGCTGGGATTAAAGGTATGCACTACCACGCCCAGCTTTGCATTCATTTCATTTAAGTAACATCTTTTACACATTCATTATACATAACAGGTTTCATTTTGACATTTTTATTCTGTGTATGTGTGTGTGCGCGTGTGTGTACGCGTGTGTGTGTGTGTGTGTGTGCGTGTGCGTGTGTGTGTGTGTTATATGCACACATGCATGAGCACATATGTGCATCTGCGGTTGCACGCATAGACTAGAGGAAGACATCGGGTTTCATACGCTAACCGCTCTCTACATTATTCTTTTGATAACAATTTCTCATTAAACCTGGAGCAGGGCTGGCAGCCAGCAGACACTAGCAATCCTCCTGTCTCTGCTCCCTACAGGGTTGGGGTTAGAAATATGCATGACCTTGCCCACAGTTTTATATGGGTTCTGGGGATTTGAACTCAGAACCTTGTGCTTGCATAGCAAGTGTTCTTACTTGCTGAGCCTTCTTCTAGCCTCACTGTGACATGTTTATCTATGTACATAATGGATTTTTATCATATTCTCTTCCTGCTACTCTTATTTTTATCCTGTTTCTGTGCCCCACCCCTCCCAGTGAGTCCTTATTTTCCTTTCTGCTGTCATGGCTCAGTGAGCAATATTACTGTTGCTCACAGAAGCACTGGCTATATTGCTAAGAAAATGTCTCCCCCTCCCCTAGCAGCCTTTAGACTACAGCCTCCCGAAGAGATTGGCGACGATTATCAACAGGGAAGACTTGGCTGAGCACAGAGACACAAGAGCCTTTTCCCTGCACAAGCTGAAGACTGGAGACCGCCATCCACCTTGAGATGCCAAAGATTTAGTGAACTCAGAGAAGAAAAGATGTGGTCCAAGCGTAATAACCACCATTCTTCCTTCCCAGGAAAGAAAAGAAAATGAGAAACTAGAGAGAGAGAAATGCCAGCCGGGAGAAGAAAGCCATCCAAAGGAGACATTTTCCAGAAACAAAAGCAACCAGCTCTTCGCCGTACCTCTGCAGGTCAGAGGTGACCCCTGTGGGGTGCAGGGAAAACCCCACTCTCTGTCACTGTGGGAGTCATGGCACACTGGACTATAGATTGAGGGTTGAAAAGCCTGCTGCAGAGAGTTTGGGAACAGCCAAGGCTGGTGTTCCACACTAGAGGCTGTGCTCCAAGCAGAGCTCTCAATTGTGCACCCGGGACATTCTTTTCATTTGCTGGAACCCAGGGAAGGAACCAACCCCATATCCATGTATTCTAAACAGCCTCTAGGGACAGAAAACAGTAAGGCAAAAACACACACGCATCCAGAGGGGGTGCACACAATGCTACGTGTCTTACGGTGTAGAGGAGGTGACCTTTTGGAAGGTCTCTAAGCTGGAAGTTTCAGGCTTTGTTCTTCAGTTTTAGCACCTTCAAAACATATTATGTATGAGTAGGGGCTTCAAATAAGGAAAGGCAAGGCCCAAGAGGAGAATAACAATCTTATGATTCTAAAGCTTCAGGGGCTGGTCCAACTCCTCTCTCCAAAGCTGTGCCTTTTGGGAACACTACAGTGCAGACCTAGAGATCCCAGGCAGGGGTCTCTGGATGCCAAAGCACTTCAGGATAAAGCCACCCACTCAGTGCGTTGAACAGACAAGAAATCCCATGCACACTGCATTAAGGGAATCCCAATCTGAAAGAAATACAGCCCTTGTCCCCATGCCTCCTGCTAGGGTGGGAAGAAACCATAGGTCCTGCCTAACTAGCTAACCAAAGAGAAAAAAGTGTGTGTGTGTGGGGGGGGATCAGGCATATAGGAAGAGGGAGATATACAACAAAGACAGGAAAGAGGAAGCAAAGTAAAGAGTGCGCCTCTCTACACCTTACTGAGGAAAGACTACGCCTTCCACATTCCTTCCTTCCCTTTCTCACACGCCACAGTGTGTGCCAGTCCCTGAGGTTCAGAGTCAGGACCACAGACAGCAATCTAGAATTCAGTAGGCACCAGCTCACACACCTCACTCATCCTACGATCTGGAGGGGCAGACAGACATTCCACTAGGAGAGGTCCAGACTCTTCCCCAGCCACAGAGAAGTCCATCGGCATGTGGGTGAAGGGGGACATGAGATGTTGCTAGACTCAGGGAAGGGCACGATCTAGAATAGCTCTAAGGCTGAGGGAGGGAAACATTTAGAAAGACACTGATGTCGGAAAGGGGGCTGATGCTGGAGAGACTTAGCAGAAAGAAGCAAAGTGTAGCTCCAAAAGTCCACATGGCTCTAGGGACTGGACACTTCCCAGCAAGAGTGATGCTCTGGGGCTAGGTACTTGAGGGAGACGAGGGTGGAGAGTCTCTACTTATACTGAGGAGACTAACCAACGCAAGGCCTTTACGGCCACTTTAGGTGGTTCTTCATTTGAGCCAGTGGTGGTGGTGTATTGGCTTGTCTTCCTACTTTTTTCCCATTTTCAGTGGGAAAATGTGTCTGAGGTGGAAAGAGAGGAGAAAGAGACCTGTCCATGCAGTTAGCACAGTCTAGGTTTATATTCATCCTGCACATCCTGGATGCAAACACAAAACATTTAGTTTTAGTGGTCTACGGTCGCTAATTATATGCAACTAATTAAGTCTGTAATCAAGGCAATCTCTATACCACTGAGACCATCAGCCCCCCAGGCCTGCAACTGTGGGGAGGTGGTCAGCTCTTCCTACGTTGTTCTTATAACTTAATTGGTTCTCAGATGGATGACATGAGATTTTTCATTCTATCTGGCTGGAAGATGCAGGCCCCCCCCCCCCCCCGATAGTGTGCGCGTGAGCAAGTGCCTCTGTGCCGGCCAGCTATTCACATACTCTGTTTGCAAGGGGCCTGACCCAGTCTGAGCAAATGGTGTTGAACTAGCGAGGGCTCGGCAAAGCAATCCATTTATTATAATTCTGCAGAGAAGAGGTCCAGTAAATCAAAAAGACAACCTGACTGCAAACAAATTACACACCAAGAGATAGCACAGACGGACGGAGGAAGGGAGGGAGGGAGAGGGAAAGAGGGGAGAAAAGAAGAAGGGGACTGAGAAGGCAAAGAATAGAGATTTACAGAGATGCCAAGCACCAGAAAGGTAGGGGGACAGCCTAATTTGTCCATCAGGAAGAAAAAGAAAATGAAAAGCCTCCTACCAAGAGAGATCCCGTGTACTGAAAAATCAGGAACTTACAAACCCTGGACTTAAAAAACCAACTTTCCTTTGTTCTCCAGAGAGGTCACCTAGGGAGTGATTGATGGGCAGTTACTTTCTCCTGTGCAAATGTTCATGCCTCTCTTTTTTCATGCAAATAGACTTGGGACCTCTTCTTAACACAGAGTTAACCTGTTACTGGCACCCCTTGTACAAATGCGTGGCTGGCTGAAGGACCCCGGGAACAGCTGCCCTTTGCTGAGCCAAGGTCAGCCAAGATGGGTTTCTGGGAAGGAACTCAAGAGCTATGACAGCTGGTGGGTGGCTGTGACTAGCCCTGACACCCACAGCTCTGATAAGGACAACAAGCCACACTTAGCTTTCAAGGAGGTGGTGAGGAATAGCTCAGCAACCACGGAAGCTCTCCTTTGTCTGGAAAAGCATGCTCAGAGACTCAAATATCTCCTCTGAAAAAGAACCTCCTCAGAAAGGAGAAAGTAGCCAAAGGAGCTGGGAACTGCAGAGAGGAGTCCTGGTTAGACACTGAAAAGTCACACCACGGCCCTTGAGGACACACTCGTCTCACTCACGAAAGCCTGGCTAAAGAGAAGACAGAGTGAGCTACAACAGGAGGCTGTGCTCACACTCATTTCCAAGAACTCTGAACAGACTACTGAAGATGGCATAATACTTTGTTACAGGACTGTGAAGAAATGGGGCTCAATGTATATGATGAAGCTATAAGGACTCCAGGTGAACTTGGACCCAATTCCATGGTTTTTGAGCGTGAATACAAAAGTCTTAAATAACCAATGGCAAAATAATAATATTATTATATTAACTTATATAATAACTTATTATAATAACTTATATTATATAATAATATATTTTGATATTAATGTAATCAATATAATAATATAATATTTATAGTATAATGTGTTATTAACAAATTATATATAATATAATAATAATCCAACAACACGCTGAAAGACAAAATGGGGTTTGTCTTAAGGCAAGGATGGTTCAATATGCATGAGCCATCCATACTAACAAATGCAAACTATTATACTTATATATAGGTAGGCAATTAATGATCTAGTGATAGCTCTCAGCTGGTAACTTACTGTAAACATATTGTGAGCTGAATTCGATCCCTGAAACTCACATAAAGGTGGAGAGAGAGAACCAACTCAACTAAGCTGCCCTCTAACATGTCTGTATGCATGTCTGAATGTGCATGAGCACACATACATACAACATGCACACATTGTTAAAAAAGAGAAGACTACTAGTAACGCTAAAATTTCTGCTTTATAAAAGGAATTTACAATAAAAGAAAAATGGCTGTGTGTATTCTGCCTTGGTGATATACATCTTTTTCTATCCAAAAAAAATGCATAATGGGGAATACCCTAGAACATATCCCATAAAAATCAGGAGCAAAAACATCACATTTATCTCCATTCCTGAACATCACGGAGGGGCAGCAGGCAAAGCAATTAGCCTTGGAAATTAGGCGTAGGGGTTGGAAAGGAGGAAAGAAACACAGTCAACATTAGCAGCTAATATAATCATACACCTGGCAAACCCAAGATAATCAACTGGCAATCTGCTCTAAACAGTGAAAGGACAGGTTATTAAAGTAACACATAGCAAACAATGCTTTCTACAATTACAAAAGAGAGAAGCGATTGGAAGATGCGAGAAAGAGGGAAGTGCCGTTCATAACAGCACAACAAAAGGCAGAACACTTGAAGGTGTTCTTCGAAAGAGAAAAATGCATGCGATCCGGGGTCTCAGCAAAGAACCCTGAGCACCACAAACACCATAATTCTTTCTGAGTGATTCTACAGATTGAACTCACCAAAAATAAGAAACTCACGTTTAAACAGAAAAGCTAGTGGGCGCTTCGCAGCATCAATGGGCACTAGCCAGGGGTCTGTACCAGCACATATCTGATGGACTGGTAATTCTGTTTCTACGAACAAGCCCAAGAGACCCAGAGGAATCGCAGACAGTTCTGCTCAAATGGGGACACATATAAGAATGTCAGTGGTAGCGTTTTTCATAATGGTGGGAATCTGGGTACAAGCTAAATGCTTATCGACAGGAGAATTAACAAATTGCCATGTTTTTATTCAACAAATGCCACACAGCTGTGGCAATAATGGACTAGAGGAGCATATCTCAACCTGGATGAGTCTCTCATGAATAATACTGGGGGTGGGGGAGCTGAGAGGGATATAAGCACAAATCAGAAGAACACACAAAATATGATACCACTTCCAGAGACATTTAGAAACACTTGGCTTTTGTTTGATCCACATACAAAAGCCTTAGATGGGAATAAAAAGGCAAACTCCTGTGGCTATCCCTGTGGGAGTACAGGGCTAAACAGCCTTGACTGAGCTCCCCTCTTCCATAGAGAACACTGGAGATATTTGCGGAGCTGCGGGAGGAGGGGTGCTGATAGATGAGAATTCGTAACTCCTTCGCATCTTCTTTTTCAAAACGCCGTTACTTATATTTTTAAAGGTCTGAGATATAGTTAAATCATTTTAGAAAAAGAAAATCAAATAAGCAAAACTAACCAGGAAGAAAAAGAAGCAACTTATCATGGGCTGAGGAGATTGCTCAGTGGGCAAAGCTCTTGCCACGTAAACACAAAGCCTGGCGTTCAGACCTCCAGAACCCACAGGAAAGCTGGGTGCTTGTGGAAGCCTGCCTATAATCCCAGAGGCGACACAGGCAGAGATAAGCATCCCTGGAGAACCACTGGCTGAGCTCAAGACCTCTGCATGAGTGTCACTTTAAGAAAGTGTCTGGAGGGCAGCAGTGACATTGTGTAGCTCCTAAGCTGAGGAGGTGAGATTCCCTGGAGCCATTCTAAAAAACCATCATTTTCTTGCTGCGTTTGGAATGAAGGGCAGCCAGAAAGACCACGGCATCTGTACAGTAGAGAATGAGTTGTATAACTGAAGGCAACTTGTTGCGAATTTGCATAATGGAAAGAAGTTGTTTGGGGAGTGGTGAGGAAGGGAACTCCAGCTTTGGTGGTTTTAACGCTGCAGGGTAAGTTCATAAAAAGCTGAAGATTAATGAGCCCAAAGCCATGAAGTATTTAAAGCTCCTCCAGAGGAAAGAATGCTGTCAATATTAGAGTGCTCACCAAACAGAATTTCAAGTGCCTTTAAGAAAAGACAGACAGGTCATATGCTCCATCAGGAAGAATGACATTCTGATTTTCAGGGAATTCTCAGTGCGAAGCCCAGCAAGCCTCTACTAGGACAAGAGAGGCCACATGGAGAAGAGCCACGACCACACCTCACCCCCAACACAGCTGTCACACAGGAAGCAGGTCAGCAGAGCTTCCAATCCTCCAGTTACATGCAACGTGTACACAGCCCAGGCAGAGTCAGAAAAACGAGCTGCCTGAACGACTTATGGTTATAAAAGACAGCAAATTAGCGCTTTGTTTTTGTTTTGTTTTGTTTTTTTGTTTGTTTGTTTTTCAGTGGTTATAAAAGACAGCAAATTAGCGCTTTTTTTTTTCTTCAGTGAAAGGGTCTTGCTATGTAGCCCTGGCTGTCCTGGAGCTCTCTGTGCGGAGCAGGCTGGCCTTGAACTCACAAAAAAGACTCTCCTGCCTCTGCCTCCCACATGCTGGGATTAAAGGCTTTGGATTATCCCACTGTGGGGAGGTCTGCTCTGCAGCTTTGGGTAGCCTCTGTTCCTTGTGTGTTCCATGCCTTTCTCTATCTGTAGTGTGTCGGGTTCTGTTTGTGCCGTTCCCAACCTCTTCCCTGCCAGGAAACCTCACTGTTTGGAAAGAATACAACCTTTCTGCCTTAAATTGCCTTTGTCTAGGTATTTTGTCGCAGCGGTGAGACCCAAAACTCATACATTACGTTTCCCCTTGGGCTCCTCCAACTACTAACTGTGTGACTTTGGGTACATAGCTCACCTGAAAAAAAAAACAGATCATCACAGTGACACCCCCAAAGTTGTAGTGATAAAATGTGTAAGAGTGAGACTGGGAAGATGACTCGGATAGTTAAGTGTTTGCCTTGCAAGCCCGAGTGTTGGCATTCCTTCTAGGCTCTGCCCAACAGTTACCGGGCAACAGCCAGGTGTGCCTGACTCAGTATAAAAGGGGCTGCTTGTCCCCTCTTTTCTCTCTTCTCTCATGTTCCTCTTCTCTTCCCTCTCTGTCCCTTCTTCCCCCCCCCCCATGTGCCCATGGTGTGCCACTCCTCCTCCTTCTCCTCCTCCTCCTCTTTCTCCTCCTCCCCCTCCTCCTCCTCCTCCTCCTCCTCCTCCTCCTCCTCGTCCTCCTCCTTCTTCTTCTTCTTCTTCTTCTTCTTCTTCTTCTTCTTCTTCTTCTTCTTCTTCTTCTCTCTCTCTCTCTCTCTCTCTCTCTCTCTCTCTCTCTCTCCCCCTCAACTCCCCTCCCCATGCCCTAAATAAACTTTATTCTATACTATACCACCATGGGGCTGGTCCCTGAGGGGTAAGGGATGCCTCAGCATGGGCCCTTCCCCCACACCATACTGCACCTCTCTGGCTTCTTTTTCTTTTTCTTTATGAAGGACCCGGGTTCAAGCCCTAGCACCACATAAAAAGTGTCTGCTTCCAAGCTTAGAGCTGAGGAGGCAGAGGCACGAGGAGCCCTGAGATCCCCTGGCCAGGCAACCTAATGCAATTATGAATACCAGGCCAAAGAGAGACCCCGTCTCTAGCGGAAGAGTTTGGCACTAAGGAATAGCACTTGAGACTGACTTCTGGGCTCCACACGCGTGCACACATATGCTTGCAGGTTCACTCACATACAGAGGCATGCACACACACACACACACACACACACACACACACATCCCTGCACGTACATAGAAAGAAGTACAAAAGTTTTGCATATCTCCCAGTCTATATAAAATGCTGTGGAAAGAGCAGTTGCTATAAAGACTGTAAAGTGTTCAAGAAATATCTCTTTGTTATTATTTAGAAGAAGGAAAAATACTTAACACTTTAATTGGTCCCCTTGGACTTTTTTTTTTTAATCTTTATAGTACGGCAAGTGGGCATGACATAAAATAGATTTTTACTCTTATATCTGCCACTTATAGGCTGTGTGGCCTGGGGTAAATGACTTCACCTCTCTGTGCTTCCCTTCTATCAACTGAAATATGAAGACAAAGTGTGCGCTTATTTTCTGTGATTCGCGACTTAAATTAGTTAATTCCTCTCAAGCATGCTGAACTACATAATGAACGCAGAGCAACAGAAAGAGATGTTAGTAACAGGGTCTAGTCCCCCGCGTCAGATCCTGTTGCTTGGACTCTCAACAGGACCACACAGGTAATAAACCAAAGAGCTTTCTAACCCAATGCTACACTCAAGGGAAGGGAACCCTCCAAGACCTCCGGTTTCTCCTGAACCCCAGGGGCAGATCCTACTCCTTCAGGATTCATGCTTTATTTTTCTCTAAGTTAACTGCTGCTGAGTCACCTCCTCCCCCAGGGATTCTTTAGTTTTAATTAACTAACTCTTTAAGCATGCTGAAGCCCCAGGCACTTCCACTGCTGAGCAGACTTAACCTCCCAGCATTGCCAAGGTGCTGTTCAGCCCCCCTGCCTAGCAGGCTTGGCCAGGCTTCCCTCAATCTCCCTGAGCAGTAAACTTAAGGTAATGTCTCCCAAAGGTTCACCCGCCGCAGTAGGGAGGGACACACCCTTGGGGAGTCAGTGTCTCTGGCTTTTCTGCACCAGAGTGAGATCTGACAGAAACATCAATATCAAAGCCCACCTGGTTTCCCTGCCCCCAAGATTTCTCAGACTTCTGGGGCCAAGGACTCAATCCCTAGAGTTAAACACTACAGAAAATGATCTGAGTGTCCTGGGATCCTGGGGAGCTGCTAGCGTGGATCCGCGCCTGCGCAGGAGGTTGCCTCTCACAGCAGGCGCTATTAGCTTTCTAACATGAACCTCGGAAGGTGGCACCAGGGAGGGGGCGCGCTGGAGCAGGAAGGAGGACATGTGAACCCAGACCCCCAGAAAGGTGCCTCTGCTGCCCTGCTCTCATCTCCAACTGCTTCGCTGTTACTTTTTACTGTCAACATGTCGTCTGCTGTTTGAATGTCCCAATTACCACACTCCGACGGGTTTATCGCTGTTTTGGGTGTCCGACGTTCGCTAATGCTCTGTCTGCTGTTCTCTGACATCTTCATTGCACCTCTGCTGTCTTTTGAGGTTGTTTTGATGTCCTGCCATCTTACCTGGAGCTCTGTTCTCTGTGTTGTGTCTTCAAGTTCCACCAGCTTTGCGGGGATGCCCTGTTGTCCCTGACAAGGATGTTTCTCGTGCCCACATCTAGATCTTCGGTTTAGACATTGTTTGTGAATCTCTCCTTCAGCAGAAATAACTCGACGCCATCAGAATTGAAAACTTTATGTTCCAATTAGCTAAGAACTCGAAGCAACGCCACCATCTGGGACACAGAGTGAAGCAGGGGAGTCTCTGTGTGCGCCCTCCTGTTCCCTCTTGGGCCGGGGGTCAGGGGAGGGAGCTGATGTTAGCTCCGTCATGCCTATGTTCACATAAGGCTTCCATAATTGTTTGCTGATTGGCTGACCATAGGCATTCAGACTGGGTCTCACTGGGTAAATTGCTCAATTTCGATTGATTAGTGGGGTGCCTCCCTGGTGCCCACATGTGCCAGGTGTGAGTAGAGAGAGGCTCAACCCATTCAAAAGAGCAAACAGAAGTTTTCCTGCAGCCTTTTCGCTATGCCGTGAACCCTTAGCCTTTTTAAATACAAGCATTCAGATTAGCCCAAGGAAATATGACTTGAACCGTTAAGAGCTCTTGAAAGGAAAAGGAATTATTAAATCATATTCTGTTGCTTGTTTATGCTTATTTTTGATACTTTGTTGAACTAACAGAACCGGGCCTGATGCTCCTCGGTCTTTGAACCTCAGCTAATTAGAACCCGGCGTACTCTCCAACAAGAACAGACCACCTTCTGATCAAATGAGCGCCTCAATCCAGGGAACGGGAGTCAGGTAGCTTTGGCTTCAAGCAGATATTTTCAAAGAGTTAAAAGAAAACTTGAGCTCATTTGTGTATAATAAGCATGTGCACATAAAAAGGCTTCTTGGAGCCTTAATGAAGTAATGGAATTGTGATCCTTCATGGGCTCAGCATTCTTCCAGCTGTTTGCTACCCAACAGGGAACTTGGCAATCCCCACCTCTCCCCCACAACATGGCTGCTCTCTGAACATACTGCAAAGTGGTAGGTGCCACACACAGCCCATACTTGAATTGGGCCCTGAAGTGTTAGCATCTCCACCTGGCAATCTGCCTGAAGGATGGAGGGTGGGATGTGGGGTTGACCAAGGCAGCTTTCAAATGACTAGACCTGCGTTCACATAACATGAGCCCTGAGCTTGTGCCATCCACCATGGTAGGATGTTGCGTTTCCAGAAAGCCTGAATGGAAAAGTGAGACCCAGTCCAAACTCCTCCAAACTTGGAAGTCTCCCCACCCCTTTTTTTTAAAAAATGAGAATCACACCTGCCTCTAAGACAATGTTTTTCAACCTGTTTCACAGGGTTCACACATATCAGATATCCTGCATATCAGATATTCACATTACAATTCATAACAGTAAAATTACAGTTATAAAGCAGCAACAAAAATAATTTTATGGTTGAGGGATCGATACAGTATGGGAAACTGAAATAAAGGGTCTCTGCATTAGGGAGGTTGAGAACCTCTGCTCTAAGATCTCAGGTCTACAGTCTGCCTTCATTTCCTCATCTTTGTCCCTGGGACACTCTTTCATCCTGGAACACTGTTCCAGTTCCTCTGATAAGAGTGTGGCTCTTCTCCTCTCCTTGAAGGTGCAGTGCCAAAACACTGACAAGTGAAGCAGGGATCCTTGCATGACCCCTTTTCACCCCTAGAGCCCTAATTGCAGGAGAGAAGATGAGGGTCCTTACAGCATGAGTCTCTTTGGCTGTCATTTCACAGTATACCGGATCCCCCATCCCAAGTTGATTCTCCAGGGAAAATCTGTGGTATAGCCATCTGAACTCTGGTGTTTTATAATTGGGAATTTTTTATAGCTTTAATTATTTCCTATGTTCTCTCTCTCTCTCTCTCTCTCTCTCTCTCTCTCTCTCTCTCTCTCTCTCTCTCCCTGTTATGTACAATGAATCATTCTGATCCTCAGAGAGGAAAATATAAAATTTTGTTTTGAAAATTATGGCTGTAATTTCAACAGGAAGTGATAGGGCTTTGTGTGTTGTTTGTTATATTTTCTGAGTGTATTTTTCATCCCCACTGGTTAATGAAAATGTTATTTCTATCTTACATTCTGGGTGTTAATTTCTGACAAGTGTTTTGGCTTTGTTAGCCATGGCTGGTTATTGCCTCTGGGTCCCTCTCTCTCCTGTGTACTTTGAGAAATAGTCAACTCCTGGTGGGATGAGGTCTGATTCACCCCGGCTGTGATTATCTGTGTCAGTATTTGGGGATCTAATTTATGTTTGCATGGTTCCTCTAGTGTTTCCATTTTCTTTTCTAATTACCCATTTTTCTCCATCTTTTTTCCTGGAATTAGGACCGAATTAGCTTGACACTGATTGCAGTCTTGGATACATCCCAAAGAATATTGTTGGACATCTCCCCGTTATCATTTCATTCCATGAATTCTTTGTTTAGTTTTTGCAATAAAGCTTTATTAACCCTCCATGAACCCTCATTTCCATTTGCTCAACCATCTCTGATTGGAAACCATGCCAAGCCATGGTCCAATGTGGCAGCAGTCACTCACACATTTTCTCCCGCTGCCTGCCAAGCCGAACTCTCTTTACAAAGTCAGAATTCAACAAACTGAAAGTAAGAGCCATGTTGTGCTGAGAGACTGGCTGTCTTTGCAAGTTATTTCCTACTTTCAATAATACATTTGTTTGCCACACTGGTGAGGATGTCAGCTGAAACAAGCAGGGCAGCTTTGCTGAAGGACATGGGCCACTCAAGAGCTCTTTGACCAGGACCCTTTTCTCTCATAGGTTTTACCTTTTCATAAAGAAGGTCCCTTCAGAACAGAGACTTTCCTGACCCATCTCCACATATAATTAAGCATTAGTCTTTGCTCATGGATCAGCCTGAGCCCAGGTGGGATGCCAGTAAAGCCCCTCTCTAATAAGGTTCAGCTCCTCTGGCATCAGCCTAGACTCCTGTACTGGTTACTTTTCTCGTGACTGTGACAAAAGTCCCTGATGCAAGCAGTTCATAATCCATTGGATGGTCTTCCCACACTCAACTAGACTTCTCTGTAAACAGCCCTGAACATAAAAAAATCCCCCAAAGTGTGTCTCCTCGGGGGAGACAAATTCAGTCTCATGACAGTGAAGTTAAGCATCATGGTACCTTTGGGTCACGTGGTTCCAAGGATGACTTCTGGGTAAATTCTCATTTTGGCCAGTCTCCTGGCTCTGTGTGCATACATGTTTCATGCCCATCCTACCACGCATATATCTCCTATTGCATTCTGCTCCATAGATCCTGTACACTCGGTGGTATATTCACACACATCTTCCTCTCCCGCTGAGCCTTTGGCTCTACTGCCATGCTGGGAGATGATCCTTCCTGATTTTGAAATCCCAGTACAAAGACTGGGGAGTCATTACTTACAGAAGATTTTACCACAGGTAGGAAGGCTTGGTTACCCAGAATCCCCCACTAGAACAGGGGCTCAATGATCTTGACCAAGGTTCCTCCATTATCCTTGATCTGCCAGGATGAGTGGAAGTGGCACTGCTTCCCCTGAGAAGCATGGTTCACTTTAACTGCATTCAGGTCCTAGAATACTTGGCCATATAATTTGCATACCACACCTTTCTCTCACAGTGTACCATCAATCCCTTCCTCTTGAAAGGAGAATCCAGAAGCCAACTCCAGGCTCTCTAGCTTCCTGAAAGCACAGCTGATTCTTATCAGCATCCATCTAGTCAATCCTAGACAGGTTGTAGACCCTCAGCACAGTTCTCTGCAGCCAATGCAACCCATTCATGGAAGCCTCGCTCAGACTGAGCATTGGCTGGCTGCTCCAAAAGTAGCCTTGAAGATGGATCCTGGCCCTGTAACTTGTCTATCCCCATGTCTCTGGCTTCAGTGCCATGCCTTTTAGAACTAGCCAGGGATATCGCTGGGCTTTATGGGCATAATAACCATCTCAAGGAAGGGGTCTCTTTGTGGAAAGAACACAAGTCACCACTATCAAGTCTACCCTACAGAACATCTCAGCCTAGTGACAAGGGACCTGCATACAGGGAGCAAGTCCTACCTGTGGACAGAATCTGGTGTGTGCCCTCTGCAGGGGGTCAGGGGCATGCCAGTTCTGATGCCATCCTACTACAGTTCCCAGATGCTCTGAAGGCATCAGAAGTATAAAGATTAGAGGAACACTGTGCCACAAAAGAGGGCTGGGGAGAAGCACATGTCCCTCTCAACTCCTTTCTCATGCTCTGGTTACCTCAAGGTAGAGAGGTTTAGATTTGGGTGTGGAGTTTCTCTAACAGCTCTTTAAAAAACTTAGCTGATTTTAGGTTTAGCTGAAACACTATTTTCATCTCTGTCTCAGCTCAAAACTTGTCCTCTATCACATGCTTCTGATTGTCTGTACACTACTGTGACAAAGTCTGCTTTTACGATGAAACACATTTTAAAATATCAAAATGAAATGAAGGCTAGTACAGACAGTAAAGCCATGTGGCGAAAATTCGTCCGAGTGGTTGGCATGCAAAGCATGGTAGCTCAGAAAATGCTGGGTTCTGTGACCTGAAGGCCCCTTTGCTTCTAAGCATTTGGATTCTTGATGAGAAAACTGCTTGTCACTATAATTAAAGCTGTAACCAACAGACCAACTCTTCCCACCCCACCAGCTCCATAGAAGCCAGGGGAAGCCAAAGTAGAAGGACTTCCTCCCAGGAGGAAGCAGGCAGACTCACCCAGTGCTCAAGATGAAACATGCCTCCCTCCAGCAGGGAACCAGGCACGCAGCCAGCCTCGGAGCCCAGTTCTTTTCAGCCACACAGCCAGTAAGAGGCACCATGTATTCCTAGGGCTTAGCTCTTTAAAAGCTTTAACACACCCTTGCCATCTCCCCTCGCCCAACAACCTGCTCCTCTATTAAGGGAGGGGAAATTTTTAAGTTGAAAAAGAGACAATTGGATTGTTCAGATTTGTTCTTTTTTTTTTTTTTAATAATGAGCCATTGTCATAAGAAATTTATTTTTTTTTTAAATAATCAGAAGACTTTCTTCATCTATATTCTACTGAAATCCCAATGAAGACTGGGTCCAAGGAGTTCTCCAAGGAAGTTCCAGACTGACCACACAAAATGAAACCACGTTTATCCAGAATGAACTTGTGCATGGAGCACCTGCCACTGTCTGGTAAAGGGCAGACTCAAAGAGGGAGCAGTTCCCCCTTCTGCAGCCCCTCTTCTGGGGCTGCAGAGGATTCACTCCAGCTTCACCTGGAAGCCAGACAGACAGCACTGTTCATAGTGAGGGTCCAGGGAGACTCCTATTGTGGGGCAATGGGCTATGCACAGACAGCTTGGTCTCCAGTCTTCACACTGAAGTGTGGAACCCCAGTGAAACCCAGTGGTGATAATTTTCACCTACATGGGACAGAAGGCGTTCCCAAGTGTCTCCTGGACCCCAGGCTCCTGTCGAAGTTACCACCCCCACAGCCCCCACAGGAGAGTCTCATAGCTAGTAGTCACATACACAATGTCCCAAGCTCCTGGCCTTCTGGCTAGACTCTTCCACACAGTTACTTAGCAACAGCAAGATAACAATCCCACTATAAGAGGGGCTGCTTAAGCTTTTACTTTTCTTACTCTTTCTCTCTTAGTCTCTAAGCTTTATACCTCTCTCTCTTTAAGCTTTCTTACTCTCTAACCTTTCTTCGCTCTCCTTTTCCCCCTTCTCTCCTCTTGGCCATGGCCGGTCGGTCTCTCTCTCTCTCTCTCTCTCTCTCTCTCTCTCTCTCTTCTACCTTTTCTCTTTCCCCCTGCCTTTCTACAATAAAGCTCTAAAACCATAGACTGCCTCTGTTCATCAAGGCCCAGACTAAGGACTCTCACCTTCGTGGGAACCTCTCTCTCTCTCTGCCCTCTTCCCGAGAGTGTCACCCTGGGGCCCCTATTCTGATCTCAGCTCCTCTGCCATATCCAGTGTGGGATGCCGGAGACTTGAGAACCTGGTACAGGGAAACTGCCCCTTGTCTACCCCACTGCCGTGTGGGGTCAGTGGCTTCACACAGGCCAAATGCCCACCCGGGGCCTCGTGGAAAGCATCCAGCAGTCCTCCCGTGTCTGCCTGGCCAGAGCTCAGGAACTCTGGCCGGATGCTGGATCTCTCCCTCGCCCGTCTTCCCCTACATCCTATGGCAGAAGTTTAAAACCAGCACAGCATGTCTCCTCTGACCCTGCCTGGGTACTTGATGCAGATAAGCCTGGCATAGCTTCTCCAGTTAACAAGGCTACACCACGGACGAAAAGCTACTTGTAACAGCACAGCCCTCATCTTGCTACTTGAAGCCATCCTCATCTTTCCCACAGAGAAGAGCACATATAAGTGGCTGAAGGAGACATTGTTACAAGGAGTAACTTTGAAACTTTATCATTTGCCAAAACAGGAAGCTATCCACAACCAGTGTTCTATGCTAGCAGTAGCAATCTTCTTAGAATCCGCCTTCCAGCGAATGGGGACCTTGTTTCTGCAGTCTGACTTTGTAATAGTTGGTGTTAAGGGTATGTATGCTATAGTGGATTGGTAAGGGTAGTGGGATGCTAGTTCATTGTGGAGTCTGAGGGTCACAGGAAGTCAGGGAGAGATGTCTTAAATGTGAAGAACATAGCTTTAGAGCTAACCATGCCACAAAGACCACCTGGCTGACTATTGAGTTGCAGCCAATCTAAATTATACTGACTGTCAAGTATAATTTACGCTGCAACAAGCAGACCAACTCTTCCTACCCCACCAGCTCCAAAGAAGCCATGACAAGCTAAAGTAGGTAGGAATTCAGATTCAAGTGCATTAGTAAAAAATCTATTTATACTACAAATACCAAGGCATGAGAAATATTTATTTATTTACTTATTTATTTGTGTGTGTGCGCGCGCGCGTGCTTGTAGACATGTACAAAGAAATCACAAGTTAGTTGATTCTCACATCCCACCATGTAGGTGCCGAAGATCAAGCTCAGGTAGTCAAACTAGTAGCCAAGGGTCTTACCCGCTAAGCCATCTTGCCTGCCCAAAGCCCTCTTTCCTAAAAGGTACTTTGAGTTGGCTTTTAAATTACAACTTTACAAAGGTTGAATCATAATGGCTGTGCACTAAGTTGGCAAATAAAGAAGGATGCAGCCAGATGAAAGGCCATTGATCATCCAGGAGCAGTGCAGGCAGAGAGGGCAAAGGAAAACCAGACAAAGACAGGTCAGGAGGCTGGAAATTCTATACCTGTGGGACCCAGGAATACCAGCCAAAGCCACATGCCTGAGAACAAGAGCATGCCTCCACCATTTTTTCAGGATTCTCCCGGAGCTAAAAGTCCATCTCTTTGGCAAAAGCTGAATCTGATCAAGGTTCTAAAGCCAGACCATGAGGACAGTGTGAAGTTTGGGAAACTCCCTCTGGAGACTGTGTAGAGAATGAGGGGTTGCGGAAGTGAGGCTGGGTACTAGCTTGGGGGCAGAGAGGTCTTGTATGGGATATCAGAGGCTCAAAGGAGACCTAGCAACTACTTCCCTGGCCTTTTCTGTTTTTTATTTATAAAATTTTTAATTTTAAATTATAAATTTATTAATTATAAATAAAAATTTTTAAATTTTTATTTATAAAATTTATAAAATTTATTTATAAAATTTATTAAAATAAATATTTATATTTATTTTAAATTGGCTTTTAAAAAACTGGAAGGAAAATAGATGCTTGAGAGGTGGAATAAGAATGGGTTAAACATAATCACCTCACTTAGGTAGAGATCTACCATGTTTCCAGCCTGCCCATAAACATTAGGTCATCGATGCCTTGAGAGGTGGTTATTATTCACATTTTATAGATGTGGTGGAGATTACATCTAGAGACACTGAGTAACTCTGGCCACTAATGCAGAGGCTAAAGGAAATGCCTTTGCTGCAGCTCACTGAGTACCAAAATTGCAATTCTGTAGATGTTCCTGCCGTCAGCAGGAGACCCTGGCTTCATCTTCTCCACACTGCCTCATACACCTGTCTCCACTGCCAACAGTGCCTCCATCTGCCTGAACTCTCCTTCCCAGCTGGCCTTTTGCTCCCTCTACTCGCCAACACAAAGCCCTGGTGAGAGACAGACAGGCGGGTCAGCTGTTCTTGGCTGATTCAAATGGAAAGAGATCAGAACAACACTTCACACACTGGAGATGACTTCCTAAGGGTGCCAAGAGCCCAACTCTGGACAGTGCCCCAGAAGTGTGAAAAGGCTTGCCTACTGACTACCCACATCAACAACCATGAAGATGCACAGTTTGGCCTCAGACAGTAACAGGGGACACCACCTCCAGGGGAGCAAGGAAGGAGGCTACAGGTATCAGTGCAAGAGCCCGCCACACAGACAAGGGGAGAAGCTCAGGACGAAACCCATATTATATGTAAGCCACCCTGCAGCTACTGCCATGAACCTAGTCCCCAGCCTAAAATTGGTCCTTCTGAAAATCCACACATAAGGAAAAAAAAGAGGAACATATCTTGACAAATGAAAGTGATTTCCACACCTTCGGGTGAATAATGGACAGTCAGTACATCCATAATGCAGGCCACACAAGAGTCTCCCACACCAGCCTGCTTCCCTCTGGACCCGAAGCCACCCATGATTGTAATGCTGCCCATAGTCTTAGGGGTGAGAATTGCATTATTCTCTTTTAAGAAATATATTGCTAATGTTTTAATTACCTATTGTTTATTCAGACCTTCACAGTTACGTCAAGATCTCCAGATCATGTTAAAGAGCAAGTGTGCCTTGGCCATGCTTGCTCCTAAAGTCATTCTGGAGACACAGGCATGCCCATTCTCCCTGGTCGAGGGACCCTGAGCAACTAAGCTAATAGCTGGGTTCTACCCAGGGGCCAACCCAAGGAGGCCTCTGCTATCAAGGTTCTGTAGCTGAGTGCAGTTCCCCAAGCTCTTCTCTGCCTCCTCAGACTAGCCTGGACAGCAAGAACTCCTCATGAGACTTACTCTACCAATTACTGGAGACTGTCTCCTTGCTCATATTGAGTTTTGCTCCTCAATCCACACTGATAACAACACACACACACACTTGCTGGCTCAGACAACACATAGCTAGGGCCATCCAGTTAATTGCACCACTGTGCAAGTCTGGCATCTCCAGAAGGACAGCAACTGGGGTTTGGGGATAAATCAAATTAAAGGGAAGATCATCTCTGAGGAACAAAACACACAGCTCAGAGCAGCAGTTCATAAATGAACAGCAGCATGCATCAAGTCCCCAAAGCCGTATTTCTTCAATAAATACCTACACCATTATTGCAGAGATGTAGACTCCCTAAGAAGATTGTTGCCGGGTATTAGAAATCAAATCAATTCAGGATGAAGCTCCAAACCTTCTGGGTGCCTCGAATGTGTCCATTATACTCTAGAAGACTCTTCTCTTGCTTGAGGTAAGGATGTAAATTTAATCCTAAGCCTGTCTAAATTACAAATCCTAAACTGTATTAGGAAAACAAAGGGTTTGGTGTTGTGGAAGGCCACAGAGGAATCAATAAAAGAATTTGGTGCCCATCCCACCCTGGAGCATGCTTTCTCTCCCACTTCCTTCCCTTCCCCCTTCCTCCTCCTTTTCCTCTCCCCCATCCTTATACTTTGTGCACAGTCTTCTCAATCTCCATCACAGGAATGGACAGCATGGTGTAGTAATTTCCTCAAAGACAAACATTCCATCATGGTTGCAAGCTCCTTTAGATGAAGGATGTTCTAAGGAGAAGTGAAACACTCCTACAGGAAAAGTTTGTTAAAACAAGGAAGTAAACAACACAACTTCAGGAAGTCCCTGAAACTGACCAGATGTGCTAGGCTTTCCTTTTCTCCAAGCTTGTATTAGTAGTAAGGCCTGCTGAGAGATACACTCTAGGATCAGCTGAATGTCCCTGGGAAAGGCAGATCAGCCAAGCTGACCAACAAAGCTGCCTGAAAGAAGCAGAGACCAGCCCAGCTGCATAAAAGATAAAAGAGGCTCAACTAAACTGTGTGGAAGAGATATTCTCCAACCTACTGAACTGTCTGCAGGCTGTGCAATGAGCTCCAGGTTCTAATTCTCATGAGCTATCTCCTATGCTGGCATGGGCTTCTAGAGATGCAGCTCTAAGACATCTACTCTTATACTTAACCACTCACCCATATTCCTACAAATAGCCTCAATTAATCTCTGGTTCACCAAATTTGCCTTTGGTTCTGTGGTAGTTTGGATGAAAATAGCTTCCATAGGCTCATGGGGAATGACACTACTAGGAGGTCTGGGCTTGTTGTAAGAGGCATATCACTGGAGGTGGGCTTTTGGACTTCAGAAGCTTAAGCCAGGCCCAGTGTCACTCTCTCTTCCTGCTGCCTGCCAACGCAGATGTAGAACTCTGAGATCTTTCTCCAACATTATATCTGCCTGGGTGTTACCATGTTTCCCACATGACGATAATGAACTAAATAGCTGGACTTGTAAGCCAGCCCAATGAAATGGTTTACTTGCAAGAGTTGCTGTGGTCATGGTGTCTCTTCATACCAATAAAACTCTAATTAAGACAAGTGTTATCCTTACCATGATCTGTTGTCAGTTCCCTACCTGGGGTGAACAAGCATTTCTGCATGTCTCCCCAGAAACAGTGTGACATAGCAGATTATGAAACCAGCATAATTGTAAATTAGTGGCTGGCTTTATTTTAAGAGTTTGTGCTGAGAAGAAAGTTCCAGGTTGTGCATCAAATAGCTAGCAATTCCCACTGGTGAGCTGTGGCTGAAACAGGGACCATATGAGATTTATGAGCTCTCTCCAGCCAGGTCATCCTTTCTTAGCACAGTGTCTTGACTTGATCATGCAGTAGTCGCTCATTCTCGTTTTGCTGCACGCTCTCGGGGTACCAGACCCCCTGCTAAACAAGGGGTAAATGGGTGTGGTCCCTGCCTCATCGGATGCCCAGTCTAGTACAGAAATAATATTCTTTTACTGTGCCCTGTGATGAGGACACGGTGGTAGGTGAAGTATCCAGTAGTCACTCTTTATTTTAATTTATGGAAAGGTGTTGAAGGAGCTTAAGCTGAGAGTGACATGATTACTCATGTAATTGAGTAAATTAGATGTCAAGAAAGCACTGTTCTGGCCACGATATTGTTCCTTGGATTGTCACGCAGCTGGCAGCACCCACTCTAGCTTTGCTTTATTTATTGGGAATCTGTGGTGTGTAATGTGATAGGTTGGCCATAAAAATGTCTAATGGCTACACGTGAAATGGCCATGTCTTTCAGCTTTGCATGAAAATGGCAAATTCTGCTTAATGTTGCCAGACTCTTGTGCGGTCTGATTAATTGTACTAGATCCAAATTGTAAGAAATAGAAGCAGCCATGGAAGAAAGGACTAAGACACTGTTAGTCAAAGGCTTTTCCCTCACTGGGTAATTCAAGAGGAATTCAAGAGGAAAGCCTGGTATTTTATTCCACGTTACTATGAAGATATCCCAAGAACCACTGAGTGTGGGATCAATATTTTACTAATAGATAGGCAGATCTGTTTTACTGAATCCACCTCCGACCCCACTGAGTTGTTGTGACAGACCAACCCTCAGTCACAGGCATCAAGGGAAGCTCCGAACAGAGTGAACCAAAGCAAAAATAGAAAAGTGTAATAAGACCGGGAAATCATAGAATTTATATGAAAAGGCACCTTCTTCCACAGAACACATGCAGGAAACAAGAGGACAGGAAAGGTAATTTGGCCACCCCGTGTTATGTGGAAACTCATCATTCAATCCCTCTGGACTTTTCTGCTATCAAACATTGCCCTTGGATGCATTAAATATTGGTGAGTTAACTCCCCTAAGTGAGTCAGCTGCTCATCACCACACTCTCACCAACATGCCATGGTCTCGGTGAAGATAGGCCAGGTTCCAGGCCAGCCTCATCTGTCTCTCCACCCCCCCCCCCACACACACACCTGCAACCCCTGATGTGGTGATGATTGTGACTACTGCACACACACACACACCACTCTATACACAATGACTTTAGGGAAGAATAACCCTGAGCCAATAAAGTAGACTTCCCCAAAGGACCCTCTAACTCAGCCTTTAAAGGTAGCACCCAGGGACAAAGGAGTGTTAGAACAAGACAAAAGTAAACATGAACTTCAACTCCACGTCATACAAGCTTGGGTGACTGTCTTAGTCAGGGTTTCTATTCCTGCACAAACATCATGACCAAGAAGCAAGTTGGGGAGGAAAGAGTTTATTCAGCATACACTTCCACACTGCTGTTCATCACCAAAGAAAGTTAGGACTGGAACTCAAGCTGGGCAGGAAGCAGGAGCTGATGCAGAGGGCATGGAGGGATGTTAATTACTGGCTTGCTTTCCCTGGCTTGCTTAGCTTGCTCTCTTATAGAACCCAAGACTACCAGCCCAGGGATGGCACCACCACCATGGGCCCTCCACCCTTGATCACTAATTGAGAAAATGCCTTACAGCTGGATCTCATGGAGGCGTTTCCTCAACTGAGGCTCCTTTCTCTGTGATAACTCCAGCTTGTATCAAGTTGACACACAAAAGCAGCCAGTAACCTTAGGTAAGATGCTGAGGTTTTCAAACCTCTGCCCCAAATAAAAGGCAGATAGCTCCTACTTGTTCTCATATAGGCAAAGGGGTAAATGTGACCATGAATTCACTCAGCATTTGCTGGGTGCATACTATGTCCCAGATAAAGCTTTTGGACCTAGTTAGAGCGGAAGCCAATAAAGCTATCCCTCAGTGCATGCAGACAGTAGATGGGAGGGGGGAAGGGGAGAGAGCCAACAGGATTTATCACAAATGTGATTAAAAAAAAGCAAGACAAAAGGATGGAGAGCAGCAAAAGGTCTCACCCCAACTACAGGGCACTGGGAGCCATCTTTGTTAATGCTACTAGCAGGGCCTGACTGATGAGGATGCTGCCCCAGGAACACCCACTGAAAAGAGCAGCTCTAAGCATAGGAGTAGTGATTGCCACAGCAGAATACAGCTATGCACACGTGGGCCCACCTACAAGCAGACACACACGCACACACTCGTTATAAAAGGCCCCAGTAGTCATCACAAACAGGAACGACCATGGCCATCAGTGTATGTGGCATCATTATGATGGTGTAACAGGCTAGCATCAAGCACTGACTTGATGTGTCCTTCAGATCTGGCTCCACAATGACAAAGGTTCTGCGAGCCTCTGAGCTGGCTACCTCTTCCCCAGCTCTATTGCCAGCTTCTGAGGCCACACTTGCCTATCTCCCCAGTCCCTAATCCCAGCCACTCCACCAGCCCATAGAATCAGTTCAATTAACTCATTTACTGCTCATCCTACGGAAGGAACCCACCTGCCTAAACACAGTGGCGCACGTGCAATATAGGAAAGACAGCAGCACTGTTATAAATAAGTGATACCCTCCTCGTTAAGCCCGAACTGTAATCATTACCAAGCTCCAAACAGCTTCCCTGTGCTGCAGCTGGTTTAAAAGGTCATTAACTGATATTGTTTTAGCAACTAGGTATTTCTACAGCCTCCCTCTGGCCTGTACTTTTCTAATCTCTGCTACATTATTAATCAGAGGCCTTTCTCACCGTACGGTAACCCATGGTGAAGAGCTCACAGGATGCCCATCCCAGGATTCCCAAGCTACTAGAGAAGCCAGCATGCCTGTCTGGTGTAATGGACCAAGCTGGAGTCAGGAAGAAAGGTCTCTGCTCCACCATTCTTGTGCTCTATAAACAAAGCAAGCTATGTAATCCTTAGGAGTCTCCACTTCTACCACTGAACATTAAGAAGACATGGGTACGATGGGGCTGATATGGGATGCTTAGTCCAGAATTCAATGCTTCATACTCTGCTTTCTGCTTACAACTTCTTATGTGTTGGATAGCTCTGACCTGGTTTGACTAATTCTTTTGGCTCCTAGTCAGCCTGTGCCTGGAACTTTCTGAGGCTACACTGGCTTAGTATATTGCCACAGATGGGACAGCCTTTAGTGATGCCAGACTCATTCCCAGATCCAGAAGGAGGTATGGTGTCTTGTCTTCCTAGATCCCTGAGGAAAGGGCCCAGTGCCCTTCTAGGCTTTCTGATGCACAGACCTTTCAGGATACTCCTTGGTTAACCCCAGGGGATTATTTGCTGCTTTGCCTACCACCTGGGTCCAGGTGATGACAACCCCTCCCACCTCTATCCTAATGAAATACACTTTGAGTGGGCAGGCAAGGAGCCATGTTTCCCCATATCACTACACTGGCCCCATAGACTCTGTCCTGAGTATCTTCCTTTCCCACACCAGTTGTCTACAGACTCTGTTCATCTAGTCTGCATATGGGCTGCACCTTACACCTCTTCGCACTCCTGTTTCTCCCCCAGAGTTCCCTGTTTTCCTGTCCATGCAGATCCAGCTCACTCCCGACGTCTACTGCAATTTCCCAGCTATTAAGAAGCAGCAGGAATTCTCTTATATCAATGTGGCTGATGGATATGCTTCATCCTCCTAACGCAGTCTATAAACTGTTCAGAACTTATGCCGTGGCCCCAGAATCCCTTGCCTGTGTGCCCCATCAGCTAGGAGGAACACTCACCCAGAGCGAGCTGTGTTTGTGCTCACACCTGTTTGCCAGCTGTGTTTATTAGACATGCTTAGTTAAATATTAATAAGCCGCAGAAGTATGCATGAGAAAAGCAACTGCTATTGTTCCTGTTACAATGCGACGAAGGCTTTGAAAAGATAACGTATTTGAAAGTTGCTAAAAAACAAAAATCAGTGTCCCTCTTTGGAAAGGGTGAGACAAAGCTACCCGACCATGAACAAATGTCATCAAAAGCCAGCAGATTCTTTTTCATTCAGACAGCTTTAGAGCCTGCAAAGTCTTCCTTTATCATATGCTGCGGTCGTGGGTGTTTTCCGTGCCAGAATAGCATCTCTTCAAGCTCTCAGAAAGTCAAGGTGACACATCCATTTGACCCCAGGCAGTGGCTTGGGGTTGGGCCTAAGCATCACCCTCTCTGGAACCATTTAAGGGTTGTCCCTGATTATATAGAAACAAAAACTTGCTAGTATTTTCTATTCAATATCACTGGAAAGTTGTGGTTCCAGGAGCCACGGGTTGTCATCTTGGTGGGGTCACATAGAATGTCTTTGAAGAGTAGCATGAGCTCAGAAAGCTCAGCCAAAGAGGCAGAGAGAGAGAATCCATGGCACTATCTTGTCTTCCTGGCCTGTCATCAATAATCCTGTTTATTCAAGTCAGGCTGTATCTGAGTTTCCATCACCCACCTGGCTCCCTTTTAGTCCTGCTTTCTAGATGATCATCTCCTCTTCTTCCTCCTCCTCCTGCTCCTCCTCCTCTTCTTCCTCCTCCTTACCCTTCTTCTTCCCCTCTTCTTCATTCCCCTTTATCATCATCATCATCATCATCATCGTAGCTGACACCGTACTGTCTAACCCATTTTATCAACCCTTTGAGGCAAGATCCACTGTGAGAAAGAAAACCCAGTAGCCAAGAACAGAGGTAGATGTATTAACTGGTTTGCTTAAAGCCACCCAATTTCTAAGAGGCAGAGTAGGATTTGAACCGAGCTTCTTATCCCTGGAGGAAGCATTTATCGCACCATGCAGGCCCATAGCTCCAAGTACACAGAGAGGCTTCTCAGTAGCACGAGACACCTGTGGGCGCCACATGACAGTGAGGCATACTCTGTAGAATCATTATTCTCCCACCAGGAAGTCCCTTTTGTGCCTTGTACAAACATCGACTATTATATAAGCCACTCGTGTACCACATCCAAGCATTTACCAGCCTAGGTTTAGAGCTATTTAGAAAACAACACAAAACTAGAGATGTGTTTTGCTGCCGTTTGTAGTCCCAGAAGCTGACACACAGCACATGCTCGATAAAGAGCTACGGTGCAGAAGGAAGCGAGTCAGACCCACGCACAGTCTCCAAGAATGTTCCTTTTCTCGTAGACTCTCTCTGGGCTGTTTGGAGAATGAGGGATCCCCAACCTCAGCATAAAGACTGGACCTCTCCCTCGTCTCTCTCTTTAGCGTTACCCCATATCCTTCCTTGGATGTTATAGGTACAGCACTAGGAGGCAGAAATTCCCCAATTACTCCATCAGTGGGTAAGGAAGGCACTGTCCATCTGATGGGCATGCTTCCTCCTGCCTTACGATCCAAACAGCTGAGCCCCAAGCACTGGCAATTAACTGATGAAAGATGGCAAGTCCCCTCTCTGTTATACTTCTTAAGTTAAAACATAACTCTTTGTTAAAGCAGCCAAGACTGAGATCCTAAGTGGAATTAATCATGTCCACATTCAAAAATCTGATACATAATTTAAGAGCAAGAGGCAAAAGAAAGATAAGAACTTAAGGACAATTGGGTATCTTTTCATTAAACCTTAACTCATCCATCAACAGCTCATCTAATCCTAGTCTCTCACCCTGACTGAAGCCCAGTCTGCCTCCAGACTCCCCTGATCTCTACCTCGAAGATAAGAGCTGTACTTGGGGTCTGGAAAATACATTCTCTGCAGGCTGCAATTCTTGCTCATTTCCCTTTCCAGAACAAGCTGAAGTCACTCTTGGTGACAGAACCCAAGATGAGAACCCTCAGAAGCCAGAGAGACAAGCCTGCCCCCCCATCCATGTCCCACCAAGCACAGTGAGCATCCCCAGAAGAGCTGGATCTTTGCCACCAGCATCCTCAACTTTCTCTGTAGAGTGGGTCTATTTATTCCTTCACGCCAGTGACTCATCATGTCTCACCTATGAAACTTAAATCTTGAATTTCAGAGCTAAGCTTATGTTTAACTTCTGGGGAGGTGGGGGGGGGGCAGGGGCAAAGGTCTGAAGGAGACATAGAAGAGTCACCATGATGGCAATGAGTCATATGTGAATACGCCATCTTGATCTCATTGGGTAGGTTTGCCAAGAATCCTTCCATCATTCTTCAGAGGGTTGATGTTTCTGGCTTGGATAAATAGATGCATAGCTCCAGCAGACATTAATCAGCATGAAGTATTTGGGGAAAAGGAATTAAGATCTGTGGTCACTAATTAAAGGTTGTTTGTTTAGAAGGGATGTGTTCAACAGAAGATTAAGCCCAAACCTAAAGAATAAGAAACATCTCAGAGGTGTATGGCCCTGTCCCCTCTTCACAATGCGTATAATTCAACAAGCATCCACCATTCTCCATGGAAAGAGTTAGTCTAGGAAACTAATGATATGGTGGACCTGGGGCTTGCTGCCACAGGCTGACCAGCTAGGATTGGAACTTGAGAATGGGTTAGGGATAGAGGTGGCTCAGACAGGTTCACACCAGTTCTCAGATTCCTGTTTGCTAAAAGCCTTCTGAAGCTTTTGTCTCGCCCTTCCATTCTGATGGGGTTGACTGAAGGACAGAAGCTGAATCCAGAAGCCTGGGGCTTCTAGTCCTTCAGGCCTTTCTATTCCTAATGTATGAAAAAGTAGGGCTGAGTCTATGAATGATTCTCTGTCTAGAGGGTCAGAGAGGTCTGTTCTCTACACATCGATAGCTGTAAATCTCTAGGTTGTACTATTAACCCTGGTGAAGTACCCAGAAAACACCATCCTGCGAGGTCCTAAAGAGCTCCTTGCCAGCTGTTTAGAACATACTCTGTGTCATTAAAAGGCTAAAACATTAGTACATGCATTAATGTAGACAGATAAGATCTCACCTCTATGCCCAATTCGTCCCAGGCCCCACCTGTGCCCAGTGTCTCCTTGAAACATTTTCTCAGAGGATCTAGAATCCCAGGAAACACACAGACTTTGACCATAACATATGGACAGCAGATAGCAGCAAGTATGGGACAAGAAAGATGTGGGCTCTGGCTGTGGGCAACTTTCCCGGGCCATGCATTCCCTTAAAAGACTCAAGACATTCATGGTACCACCTAGAGCAGCTACAGCAGTCAACACCCCTCCAATAATGCTCTCTATGTTTGCCACAAGCAACTGCAGATAAAAATCTAGCAGGTCTGAAAATAGTTAATTGAGTAGACATTGTCAGGTTATTACACGACATCTAGAAAAAGATGAGATAGGCAAAGCACACAGAGGCACATTCTAGCTGCTGCTCCATCCTAGTCCACCAGCCTCTTAGCCATCCCTGGAACTTGGACATGAGAGCATGAGTATAGATTCTCTGCTCATCCTGCATGCTGACCTGAGGCTGTCCTTGGTTCTGTCAACTCAGGATGCAGCCCATTCTTCTCCCATATGCTACCTGCTCAGAGACAGGTAGGTCTCCATAAGAAGTATCTCCTCACCCTGTTCCAGACAACCTGGCTAAACTCACTACCTTGATTTAATTGATAGATGTCCTGGTAGTTATTAAAGCACACATCTGGGTTTGTCTGTGATGCGGTTTTCCAAGAGGATTGGGTTGTAAGGACTCTGATCTGC
>NW_028227266.1:101065526-101168026 GCF_978045245.1 Mus caroli
GAGCCTTCCAGAGGTTTGCCCCAGCAGCCAGCAGTGACAGCCTGCTTCTCAGAAACTGCTGCAAAGCAGACTGTTAAAGTCTCTGAAATCCCAGGAGCAATTTCCCTTTTTTCCTTCTTTCTTTTTGCGTCTGCTCCTGGTGGTGCTTGCAGCCGCTTAAAAGCACCGAGGAGTTTAGAACACAAAGGTGCACACAGACCCAGTGATTTTCTCTGAGGAACTCAGTTTATACAGTAAGCCAGGGAGGTCCTGGCCCCAGCCTCCCTGGGTGAAGTGCTAATAGGCCACAGCAGGGGCTCTTCCACACACTGACCCTTTCGCTGGTCAAGACAGAGCCAAGGGAGTGAAATGTATCATTTTAAAGTTGATGAGCTGATGGTTAGTTTTGGAAATGTTTTGAGGTCAATGTAAAAAGAAGTAAAAGTCAATTGCTACCCTTGAAAACAGGATGCTTACAAAGAGAAACAGCTGGACACCAGTCCTGCCTATTAATGAAATCCTCCTCTGTCCACAGAAACTGGGGTGGCTGTGCAGGTATGTAAGTAGATACATTCTTGTTTGAAGCAAGCCAAGGGAAGCCAGTAGGCAGACAAGAGAGGAAACAGAAAACTGGTCTTTATAAAGGGGCCTTGGATAGAGGAATGACAAGAGGCAGCTTGAAAGTAATACATAGATATGTATATATATTCACACACACACACACACACACACACACACACACACACACACACACACATATATATATATATATATATATATATATATATATATATATATATATATATATAATTTCCTGCATTTAAGTTAGCTGGGAGACAGATGAAGATGAGGGAAGACAGGTGGGTGGCCTAGGTAACATGAGGCTTTGAATGACAGGTCAAAGGGTCTGAGAGTCCAGCTAGGAGGTCCCTGGAGCTAAACCCCACCTAGAATACAATAATAAACTACATCAATAACAGCCCCAAATTCTATCAGGTCAAGGGGAAAGAAAACAAGACCATAAACACTCATGTGGCTTTGAGTCAAGAGACTCTGTGTAGAAGACATGTATGGGACTCACTACAATACCCAACCCATCCCACCAGGACAGGCTCTGTCATTCACCTGCTGACTGCAGGATCCTTTGGGTTCCAAAATTATGAGCTTCAACTGTTCCAAGAGGGTAAAAGACACAGCAAGAGGCTTGCCTCATTCCCAGGGCCGAGAGGCAGCTTCCAGCCTCGATCACCAAGCCCTGCGTCCAGGGTAGCATATCCCACCAGCACACCCAGCCACCCTATGACCAAGACTGGTGCTTCTAGCCCCTGGGCCATATAGGCTGTGGCTTGTGGGGAGCACTTTAATTAGTGCTTTATTTTAATTGATGATATATTTTAATTGGTGCTTCGATTTAATTAAAGTTTTATTCTAATTGAGTGGGTTTTTTTTTCCTTGCAAGGTTTGAAGAAATGGAAGAATAATAGCTTGTCCAAAAATAAATCCATGACCAAACTGACCAGAACCCCCAGGGGTGCAGAGAAAAACAATGGTCGAAACAGACTGCAGTCTAATCCAGGGTCTTCTGAAGACAGTCTCAGGACAGCCCTAGAGCATCCCTGACCTCCTCAGGTACAAGTCAAATGGACCCTTCTGTGGCTCCTCCCCTGCAATATCACTTCTGTTTCCACGAAGCCAGGGTGGGCTTCTCTATGCCCTTGCCCAGTGCTAGGGGCTGAGGGTTTCATCCACGAACCTCACCCTATCCTCATTGCTGGGCCACATGCTCCCCAGGAGAAGGAAAGGCCAAGGCCAGGTTCTATGGTCCCGTGATTTATACACAGTCTCCTGTTCCCCACTATGCCTCAGCAGGTGGGAGGATTGGAAAGGGGCTGAGATCAGGGACATGGTGAGGTTAAGGTAGAGGTTCCTGCAAAGCAGAAACCAGATCCAGGCCTGCCTGGCAGCTGCTAAGTCATATATTCATCCTCCCAACCTGAGATCCATTTGCCTCTGCTGACAAGTGCTCTAACTGGAGTTAATATATGCCTGGGCCAAGTGGTCCTGACACAGAGACTCTGGGTATCTTTATCCAACTCCTCGTCTAAATGGGAATTCTACTCCCACTGAATCTTCAGGCAAGGTAGTCACATTGTGTCGAAGTACCCATTCTTTCCCTTTCTTTCCATGGTTGTCTTAGGCAAGGGAGCCACACTCAACTGTTGTCTCCTATTATGCTCTGACTCTGGAATATGTCTACAGTGATTTTAGCATCTTTCTGGTCAACTATTTCATTTTTCCTGACCCTAGGTTTGCCCCTGATCTCTAGGCTTTTAAGGCAACTTTCCTTCTGTCTGACTTCCCTCTCTCTGGCATCCTACCCACTACCCCTCCTTCTCAGAGCACTCCTTCCCTAGAATGATCTTCCATCACCAGGAAGTTATGAAAGGCCTCACAGGGAAACACATGTGTTTCCTATGTAAACTACACATCAGGCTCATTCAAATTAAACAGGGAGCTTTGAGATGCCACCTTCCATCAATGGACTCTGGGTGTGAACCTGGATGTCTGGGAGGAACAATGACAAGCAAGAACGATTGTGCCAAACAGCCTTTTTTGGAAAGTGTGAAGAGGGTCTTGTCTTCTGACAGAGTGGTCTGAAGATTCACATAGTCAAAATGTCCCTTGCAATCCCGAGGAAGGGACCATGCTGAATATCAACATGCCATCCTCCCATGTGTCTGACCAGCTCGGGAACAGATGGCCTCTTTCTTTGGCTGGGGACCAATGAAGCAGTTGGTGAATGCCAAGGTGCCAGAGAATACAAAACCATGCATCCTTAACACCAGCGTGGATCGCACCGGATGTGGCGAAAGGATCCCAAAATGGGGGAGGAGTCCTGTGGGAAAAAAAGGTTCTGTGTGTGTGTGTGTGTGTGTGTCTGTGTGTGTGTGTTGGTAGAGAATTTTGATCATTTAAATATGATTATTTTCAACAGCTACGATAAGGTCTTCCTAAAAAATTCATTTCTTCATAGTTTACACACACACACACACACAAACCAGTATACTTTCTAAACAATTAACTAGACAATGGCCATATATTCAGTTTCAAAAAACAGGGGAACAGTTAAATATTATACAGCCACTTGGTGAACTATTACGAAGCCATCAAAAATGGAATTTGTACAGCAAGGAAATGTTAACAGTAAAATGATGACGAGAAAAACCACTAGATGCTAAGTTACAAAGGCAGATCTGAAAAGCCATAGGCATGGGGCATTTATGCAGTTATGCAGGGAAGTCACACAAAGTGAATATAGTGATTGCATAACCAAAAGCATTATTTTAAACATGGAAAAGAATTGGAAATTAAACGCTTGTTAATTGGATGAATGATTGCCCTCAGGCAGGGGGAATTCTAAGCCTTAATGGTGTGGCTGGCAGGCTCCTCAGGACAGAAGGCAAGGTCTCCAGGCTCCAAGGGAAGATGCTATTTATGTCATTCTATGACCAGCCATGGCAGGCTCCAACAGAAGGCTCAGCAAGGCTCAGCCAGAGCCTGGGGAGAGCAGGCTCTATGAAGCAGGATTAGAGGGCAGACCTCCCAGGCAGCCCAAGTCCAGATTCACTGGGCTCGCATCAGGGTCCAGATGTGCTATCGTTTTGACTGGACTAGAAAAATGCCACCTCCTCCCAAGGTGAGGTCCCTGAAGCCATCTAATTAGCACCACCCCAAGAAGCTGTGTTAGGAAAGAACTCTTCCCTGCTGGTTAGTGACTACCACATATGGAGACCTAACAGGAAGCAATCAGAGAAGACACTGTGCCACATGACCCCAGGTTAAAGTCTAAGGCACTCAGCTTCTAGTGCCTGCCAACTGTTGTTGAGAAAAGGGGCAATGAGGAATGGGAAAAAAGGCCAGGGTTTCTCAACCTTCTCCAAGGTGGTAGGACAAGCAGAAGGCCTTCCACACCAGAGAATACCTCTCACTAAACCCTCTTGCCCTTCATGCTCACATCCGTCACCCTGTGGGAAAGGACACCATTGTCTGAGCAGAACTCTCCTAACCGGCAGTGGGACAGAAGCAACTTGAATCCACCATAGGGGCTCCGGCTACCCAAGGAAAAGGGGCTTCCAGGAAGACTCTGACAAAGCAATCCAAGGCTTGAGAACCAGCTGCAAGACTGTCCTGGCTGTTAGCATCTGCCCCACTGACTCAGGTCCCACTCTGTGGTCACCGCCTCCCCTGGATATGCCTCAGTTTCCTCTGAAGCAAGTGAGTAGATCAGAGTATTTCTCTGGGGCTCCTGTCTCCTGCCAGAGCAGACGGGCTCTCCTGTGCCTCTTCCTGGAAGTGGCTTTTGGTTCCTGCTACATCTGCTCCAGGCTCTTTCATCTACTTGAGGACCTTGCTGTGGGCTGCTGATAGAAACAGATTTTAAATCATCCTTTGCCATGTCGAGTGCAAACACACCATCACTCCCGTGCCTAACAGCATCCGCCATCAATGAAAGGCCATATTTAGCAGATGTTCAGCAGTAATTACCTGGACATCAGACACTTTCTCCAACTTTAATTACTCGGCGATGGCAGCCTCACACACCCTCCCACGTGCCACCTCCAGCTCTCAAACAGACACACACACACACACACACACACACGCACACACACAGTACCATGAACCACTTTCACCAGACAGGAACAGAGACACACTGAGAATCTCAGTAGGGTGGGTTTCTGGAGTGGGGTCATCCTGAAGGTGGCAGTCACCTGATAATACTGGAAGGGTCACAGTGTCTGCCATAGTAATACTCTTCATGAAATCACTTCAGGCCAGGTCAGACCCACGATTTGATTCACATTAACAGCCTTCAGAAAGGGTGATATATAAAAGAAGTTGCCAACATTGCTTACAATTATGCTGGATTTTGGGCATGCTCCTAATCCTAGCAGACCAGCAACACACCGACTCCCACTATTTAACGGGTTCAAGACAATGGTGGAATTATAATACTGAATAGCATCAGCTTCTCTTGGGCTCTGTTATCACCTCCCCCCTGAGGATGTAACAGCTTTCAGATAGGTATGTGTACAAATGGTGGCTCCCCCAAGTGAGGCTGGAGTGGAGGACATTGTAAGCCTTTGCTTCCATCCCATGGCTAGCCAATCCCATTCCTGATCTGCCCAAGCGTACAGCTTCTGTGTCCCTGTACGGAGGCACACACCAAATGGGAAGCTTCACAAGGTAGCCAGTGGGTAGACAGAACTAGTCACTCACTGTGACCTGACACCCTTGGCCAGCCAGTGGCCGTGACCTGACACCCTTGGCCAGCCAGTGGCCCATGTGTAACCTAGGGTGAGACGGTGAATCACGCCAACCAGAATTCCTGCCCCTGTGTGACTCACTTCCTGGGAGTACGTGGTCGCTAACGGCTAAAGGGGACCTTAGATATCAAGGAAGACACACTGAGAAGAACCAGGACCCTGAGAGAAGAAAGGCTTCTGAGACAAGAAATAGAGCTATCTAGAGGAGCAGGTTCCGAGAGATGAGCGTGGATGGGAACTCTGCAATGGTGTGGGCTGCAGAGCCTGCCCGGTAGGTTCCTGCTGGGAACCTGATGCTTCTGAGCCACCCTGGCAAAAATAACCTCCCTCTGCCTTCTGGAGATGCCTCCCTCAAATTCCCCTGGCTACCTGCTAGCCAATCCTAGCTATAGCTCCGCCCCACCCCAGTCACGTGAGAAGAGCTCTCCATGCCCAGGATGCAAAGATGCCGCCTGAATGAGGGCTCCGGAGGATACATTCCATCTATGCATGTGTTTTATAAAACTTCTCATTCTTTTGGTGAGGAGTGCAGCTTTTCTTCTCAGCTTTCACAACCCTCTTGCTCATCAAAAACAGTGCTGTCCCACACAACCCCAGGCAAGCCAAATGAGTCATTAAAGTTTTCAGCCACTCCATTATTATAGGTTTGGGTTTCATTTTCTTTCTGTTTTGTTGTTGTCGTTGTTTTGCTTTGGTTTTTTTGTTTGTTTGTTTGGTTGGTTGGTTTTCTGAGACAAGATCTCACTATGTAAAACTGGCTAGCCTGGAACTCTCTATGTAGATCAGGCTGGCCTCCACTTTCCTCTGACTCCAAAGTGCTGAGACTGAAGGTGTGTGCCACCATGCCCGGTGATCATTGTTTTTTTTGTTTGTTTGTCTTTTGTTTTGTTTTGTTTGTTTGTTTTCTAGTGAAAATCATTGAAACAATGTATTTCCTTTATCACAGTATGCTAAAGTCTCACAGCTTGAGCAAGTGATTCATATCACGTTGATAGGATGTTTTATTCTTTCTCCATACTAAATCGGCCGTGGATTTTACACCGGCACCTCTCGACACACTCACCGTGTTTCAAGTGCAGGATGACCATGTGCGGCGGGAGGCTGCAGTACTCAATAAAGCAGGCCTCAAATTAGATCTCTTTCGCATCAGCCTCCGGCTCTATTGATAGCGGACAAAACCAACTTGTGGAGTTAAAGGCAATTTCATTTCTTGCAGTTTACGGGGAGCTTTTCTGCAGAGTTACTCAGGCTCATTTTGCCCCTGCCACCAGGCTTGCAGTGAAGCTAGGGTGCCAGAAAGACTAAGCCACCTGCTGGTGGGGACAAGGGGACATGAGATTATCTGTTCTTATTCTAACCATATGGGGGCTAGGGGCCCACCCAAGGAAGGTTGTCTGGTCCAGCCTGAGAGGTGTGTCAGACTCCAATGCCTGCCCTCCACACCACACCCATCCCTGGTATAGTCTCCTCCAGACCAGTCCCTGTGCCTGGGCTTCCCAAGCGTCTGCATTTGCAGCCTGTCCAATGTCTCAAAGCCCATCACACACACATACCCCTTGTCCAAAGGAGTGGAGCACAGCCAGAATGCCCAAATTAAGAGAGAGAACAATTTCTTCAAGTACAAAACTAGCCAGTCAGTACCTGGGTTGCAAGGAGCATGCCAGACAGATCCCGGACAAGTCGAGAGAAGCAAACAATCTGAGAGGAGGGAAAACAGCCATGTGACCGTGAAAAGCCTCGGGAACTCAGACAGGGAACTGGAGTATACAAAGAAGGTGAGCACCTCAGATCTTCTCAGCCTGAGTCAGCCATTGTCCCTCCCTGGCCTTCCCCTCCTGCCTTTGACCATCCTCCAGAAACTAGAAGAGCTTCCATATCTACGTTCTTATGAGGGTCCTGGTGCCTCATGCCATTAGGGAACTGACTACAGGCAGGCCTGTCTCGGGAGCCCGATTTTTCAGCCATTAGTAGCTATATCACCTGAATAACTCACTAGACTTGCTTTCTTCCTCCATTTCACCATCTGGGAAATGGGCACACTAATGTTACAATCCCATAGGGTCACTTTAGGGATACTTGGTACTGGAGTAGAGCTCAGGAATAGAAGTTCCCTGGGGAAGCAGACACATTTCTAATTCCTTGTTTCTGTTGTCCCTACTCTGCCATCTCCCCCACTGTGGCACCCCTGGTGGGAGGGTCATGGGGAAAGAAACCAGCACAGAGATAGGAGATATGGGGGAGGGTCTGAAACGTACCTCCTGTTACACCTAGTGAGCTCGCTCAAGCCCCAGCCCCACCTGTCACCCAGTGCTATCCGGTTGCATGGAGGTGACTTCTGATATCTCTGTGCAGAGGAGTGGTGAGGAGCCTAGCCGCACACAGTCCTGCCAACATATAGCTACCTAAGCATTCTTCTACAGGCTCAGTGGGCACGGTCCCTTCCAGGCTACCTGAGAAAAATCAGTGGGCATCTTTGACCTTCCAGTATGTCTGAAATCTCTTCACAGATCTGGGAGAAGCTATCCTAAGGAATGTCCCGTCACCTCATCCCAGAACTTTGGTGTCTGTGCTAAATGCTACCACGGGAGTTGCCCCAATCTACTTTAATCCACTTTAAGCCTCACATTTCATTTATAATCCATTCTATTCTAGAAGATTTAAGGTAGCTTATAAGGTTTATGAAAAAATATGCTATATTAAGTAAACAGATAAAAAATATATATTATATACTGCCAAATTTGAAAAAGTCATTGACCACTATATAAATGTGTTCAGCTTTTTCTGAATATGTATATTTTCACGTGTACACATGTGTGCCCACGGGCATGTGTTGAACACTCATGTATTATAGAAGAGACAAGCTGTACCAAATTTAACAGGTTGTCGCAAGAAACAGGTGGGGAATTATAATTGACTTCATTTTTTCTTTACATTTTTCTGTATTTTGTTGCCTTTTTTTAATAGAGAATCTATATATGTTTTATAATAAGAAAAAAAAGCAATGAAAATATCTCCAAAGAAAAATAGTTGAGACCGAAAAAGCTCAACCAAGAGTAAGGACATAAATTGTAAGCCCATGGTGAACCTAAAACAGCTCATTTTCCATGGCCAAGCCACGCTTGGAGCTCGGTTTTCTAGCCGTCAATAGATAAAGAAAATCTGATCAGTTGCAAGGGTCACGGGGTGCACAGGATATAAACAGAACGATTGCTCAGAAAAGCCTGGCTGTTCCTAGTATTAAAGCCTAATGCGACGCCTCCCCTGGGTCCCCACTGAGAGCTCGCTGTGTAATAGGTTGAACACTGTCAGCTCACAGCCCACAGCATCAGGAGCCTTGTGGGGCTGCTCTGCCGGCTGCTCTTCAGCACAGGGTGAGGGCATCGCGTCCAGGAGCAGTGTAGGGAAAAGCAATCTTTCCCTCCTCTCCTCTGTTTCCCTTTCGTTTCTGTCCTGTGTTTTAGTTTGCTTTCCATTGCTGTCATGAACACCACGACAACCTAGGGAACCTAGGGAAGGCAACCTAGGGAAGAAAAGGGTTCGTTTCAGCCTAGACTTTCCACTCCATCACTTAGGAAACCTGAGGCAGGAGCTCAAGGAGAAACCTAGAGGCAAGAACTGACGCACAGATACAGACGGACACTTCTTACGGGTTTGTTATCCATGACTTTCTCAGTTTGCTTTCTTTCAGTTAGCAATAATCGCGCCTCCAATAAACCTCATCGGCTACGATACCGCCACTGCGCATGCGCGAAGCTTCCGTTTGCTTTCTTATACAACCCAGGACCACTTGTCCAGGGGTGGCATCACCCACAGAGGGATGGGCCCTCCCATATCAATCATTAGTCAAGAAAATGTCCTGCAGATGGTGCCTACAGGGCAATCTGATGGAGGATTAGTTTTTCTAATCTGAGTTCCCCAGGTGACTCTAACTTGTATCAATTTGACATAAAATCAGCCAGCAACCTCTCTTTTGGCTCTTTGGCTTGTTCTTGTTCTCTCTCTCTCTCTCTCTCTCTCTCTCTCTCTCTCTCTCTCTCTCTCTCTCTCTCTCTCTCTCTCTCTCTCTCCCCCTCCATCCCTCCCTCTCCCTCCCTCCTCTCTTTCCCTCATTGCATTCCTTCCTCCCCTCTCTTCTTCCTCCCAGCCCAGTTCCACTCTCTTCCTCCTCAGATGCTCTGGTCAAAGACTTGCAGCACTGACAGAGCCTGACCTCTGAGGGAAAGTGTGACCGACACTCGGCAGTGCTAAAAGCAACTCAGAACAGCTGACAGCGGGATCAGGCCTTGGTCTCCTAGACCAGCACCCTCCTCCACTCACCGCTCTTTGTTTCCCTTCTTTTCTTCACCCGATGACCCTCATGACAGTGGCCCTCTGTTAGCTAAAGACAGGGACAGTCATTCTTTGTTCCTGGCAATAAACAATTAGAATGGCTGGGTATGCATCTGCCTGGAGGAGACTCTCCCTGTCTTCTCTCTCTTCCTGCCTCTGTTTATCTCTGTGAGTATGTTTCTATCTCTTCCCAACTGTTTCTATCATTCTTTCCCTTCTCTCTGCCTTTGCCTCTCTGCCTCTCTGCCTCTCTGCCTCTCTCTCTCTCTCTCTCTCTCTCTCTCTCTCTCTCTCTCCTCTTTTCTCCCCTCCCACATATACCCAAATGACCACATACCAAAGTGCCTGTCCTCCTGTCTTAGAGCAAGCAAAGCTTTCTGGTGCTTTCAGGATGGAAACCTCATCTTGCAAAGAGGAAGATGGGTCCTGGAAGTGAGGGTCGGGCTGCAATAGGAAACAGGAAGTACTGAGAGCACTTGGCCATGGGACTTCTCTTTTTCCAGATGTTTCTTTTGAGGCCCCAGGTCCCATCCTAGCGAGACAGCTGTTCCTGCCTTAGCTAAGCATGTCTACCAAACTCCTCTTCTTGGCCCCACCCTCTCACTCCAATGGACTTACCAATATACCATGCAGAAGATCTCAAATGAAACAGGGGCGGGCAGGAGGGAATGGCTGACCCTCTGCCCTCCTCTCCTGCAGCCCCATATGGTCTTGGCATAAGAGGGCTGTAGAAATCCAATAACATCTTCGGAACCCGTCCAGATTTAACAAAGCCATCTGTGGAAACATAGCTTGCCAGGGTGGGAGTGGCGGGGTGCACCGTGGCTACAGATTGAGGGTCAAGGCACCGTGCCAGAAGGCAGAACTGTAGAAAGGAGGGCACCTTTGAGGTGGACAGAGGTATGTATGAGAATCAGCCAGTGAATTAGCACCACGATGGTGCTGTCTTTCCTGTGGTGACCACTTAAAACATGGAGGAATATGCTCCCTCTGTAGTCAAGTGCACAGTGACTGCCAAGAGGGAGGTGGGACAGGTAATCTGAATTTGGATAGACTTTGTGGCTCTGGGGCCCTGCTGCTAATCCATTTGTGGGCAGAGATTCAAGACAGACCTGGAGCAAAAGATACTTTAGAATCCAAGGCTCCTCTGAAGTTCCAAAGAAGCCCACTAGGCCTCTAAACTCTAGTAAGTGACCACAGTGCAGCTCTGAGCATGGACAGGGATACCGGAAGGGAAGCATCTTACAATATGTTTCCCATACCATCACAATTTTGCAATTTATTTTATTATTTTCAACTAATGCAAATGTCTAACAAAGGAGATTTGATATTTATGCTTTTTTTTAAAGACTTGACAAATGAACAAGACGAGGAGGGGGGGAGAGGAAGAAGAGGAAGAGGAGGAGGAAGAAGAAGAGGAGGACTAGGAGAAAGAAACTCCTCTTCTTCATTGTACAAGGAGAAGTCAAAGATGCTCAAAGGTTTGCCCCATGGTAAATTACCAAAAGCCCGAGGTGAACCAAGACTGTTGAAGCCAAGACAGCCATGTGTGCCTCCCAAGCAAACCAACCCAAGCACATCAGGGACACTGCATATAAAAGAGGAGTTTCAAGAGGTAACAGGCAGGGGAAGCCAGGGAGAGAGGAGGGGAAGAGGAAGAAGAAGCTAAAGGGCAGCCAACAGAAGCCACAGAGAGGAAATTATAGGAGAGTAGGTATAGGGGTGGGGCAGGACACAGGGCCTGGGACCATGGGAGGAAAATCACAGGAGGACCTGGCAGTGGAGGAAGTCCCAGAGGAAATCCACAGAATGAGACCTAACCACCTGGGACACTTGTCCCCAAGGAGGATCACAGGCAGCAAACAGTCACCCTGCTGTCCTCTATTCTCTGCCTCCCTGCAGCCAGAATTCATTCCCTCCTCTAGACATGGCTTACAGGCCTTAGGGACCCCGAGCCTCCTTTCTCTCCCCTGATGGACTGAGATACTGGAAGGACCCAGAACCTACATTCCCTGCTCCTCCAAACATACTCAGATCTTCAAGCATGAAGGAAATAAGGGAATGGCCTAACAGGGAAAAGGGAGGAAGGCTGTTCCTGGTCCAGGCTGGTGGCCAAGGCCCATCCTCCCATTGTGATACTGTTTCCCTTCCAGCTGCCTCTGTGGTGCTGGCCCCAGGGGTAAACAGATAAACACTCTCCTGGCCCAGAACCAACAGGCAGAGGAGCTGCTGCAGCTGACTCTGCTCTTTGGGGGCCCTGACTGTGCTCCCTCATGCCCTCTGCTAGCCACTGGGTTCCCAGGGCATGCAGTGGGTTATGACAAGAGTCTACAACCACAGCCAGTGTGAGAACAGCACTGTTCCCCGTTCTTCGAACACAGAACCACAAGCCCTCTGAGGCTCTGGGAATGAGAATGGCATCTCTGCTTGCACCAGGATTTCTATGTCAGTCCTTAAGCCATCTATGGCCTCTCTAACCAAATGCCCTGGACAGTCTTCAAGTCCACACTCCCTATTCTCACAAGTAGTTTAGTGTGCCAAGTGATGGAGACAAGCCCCATCCCTGAGCCCTCTCAGCTTCGAATTACAAGTGGAGCCAATCTCCCCAAGGGCAAAGCTGGTGGTCAACTTCAGTTCCCAGAGGTAGCATCCAGCAGTGCCCTCGGGCTGGCTCACAATGAGGTACAGAGAAGAACTGAGGCTCAGCTCCTCTGGGGAACTCCCAGCTGTTTTGATGTGGAAGGCAGATGACAATGTCACTGAGTGGTGGGGAGGGCACTTTGCCGCTGATGTTTTAAGTGACAGCCATTGTTCCTTAGCAATTTTATGATCAAAGAGAAGAAAGGGGCCTTTTTAAGAAACCAAGTGGCACATTTATGGAGCCCCAGAGGATTGGGGAAGAGGCTCCAAAGAGGAGGAAGGGAGAATGAAGGGTAAATGGTAACAAAGAGGATCCAGGCTGGAGTCTGCAAGCCTGGCTCTCCCCAGAGTCGCAAGCATGGAAGCAATTTCCCACCACAGCCAGCAGACACTGGGGCTCTGCTGCTAAGTGAGCCCAAAAGTGGGCAAGTAGAAGTGATAAGCAATGGGCAGTGATGGCCCCTTCTCCCATAACAAAGGCTTCCTGAGTCAGACCCAGAGGACACGCATCCATGTCTTCCCCACTTCTCCCCTGCCATGGCTTACCTCCTACCCTACTCTCCCCATCAAAGACAACAATATAGGCAGTTAATCCCAAGGGCAAGGCTGGACAAATAGACCCCAGAATGGGTCTTTAGAGTGTCCGGGGTGGGCTGAATTGCATGGCAGCCCCCATGAGCTTCTGACCCAAGATCCTATAGCCAGGCATCTGACTCAAGATTCTCACTGTATCAACAACAGTTCTCCCTGAGCTCTCAGAAGTAGCACTAAGAGCCACGCATCCAACTTCCGGCTCCAGGTGCCAGCCACCTTCTCTCTCTCTCTCTCTCTCTCTCTCTCTCTCTCTCTCTCTCTCTCTCTCTCTCTCTCTCTCTCGTTTTTTGAGACAGGGTTTCTCTGTATAGCCCTGGCTGTCCTGGAACTTACTCTGTAGACCAGGCTGGTCTCAAACTCAGAAATCCTCCTACCTCTACCTCCCAAGTGCTGGGATTAAAGGCATTCGCCACCACACCAGGCCCAGCCAATTACTCATAAGCCAAACACCTCTCTGTCCACAGTCAGGCACACTTCCCTTTCTCATCCTGGCTCCACCCACTTCCAGTCCCAGGTTCTGTGCAGGTGAGATCCTCTCCTGGAAGGACCTGAAGCCTCTTCCCTGTAAGTCTGGCCTTGCTCTCAGCAGCCTTCCTTGTCTGTACTCACAGTGGAGTCTCTGCAAAGGCGGCAGCAGGATCTGGGAACTTCCTCCAAATGCCGTCCCTTTGGCTTCACCCAGAGCTATGGCCAAGCAGTTCACGTCAGCAGGCCCTTCAGGTAGTTTGAGAATCAATTATAAAGGGCAGAGACACTCAACCACCCGTGCTGTGTCAGCTGACACTGTGGGTCTAGGCATGACACTCTGAGGCCTTGCTTTAAACTTTTGGCATGCTGTGGTCCCTGCTGTTCCCTTGGGGCTTACACACCACACCCCATGCACACGTATAACTTCCACAGTCGGAGTGGGTCTCACCTTTGCCAGCATCCACACGGTACCTTGTGGATATTTAGTCTGTATCCTAGAAATAGAGGCCCATGAACCCTGAACACTGCTCCATCACTGAAGAAACGGTTTCAAGCCACAAAAGGCATTTTGCACAAGGGCTGGGAAGATGACTTAGGAAGTATTGGCTGCGCAAGCATGAGTAACTGTGTTTGGATCCCCGGCACATACACAGAAAGCTGACTATGTCACTGTTTTCCTGTAGTCCCAGCACTGAGGAGGTAAAGACAGATGGATCGCTGGGGCTTCCTGGCTAGCTGGTCTAGGCAAACCATTGAGCACCAAGTTCTGTAAGACACTGTGTGTTAAAAAAAAAATAAGTCAGGAAAAAAAATCTAGGAAGATAGGTGATAGCAACCTGTGGCCATTATATGTACATCTGCACACAGGTGCACACGTGTGTGCACACACATGAACATGTATATCAGACAACACAGACCTATGGGTACACACAAAGAGCACATTGTTGTTTGAGGTGTCACAGAGAAGCCTGACAGAGTGGGTATCTGGAGGACTGGGTCACTGCCACAGGGAGCAAGCTTGCTGGCCCAATGGCTTCCTACAGCTCTTTAGCACCGTTATCCTACCAACACCACAATGGCAAGAGAAGTTATTTCTAGTTTAAATTTGTCAATATTAATCTAATGCCTGCAATGAATGGAATGGTGATGATAAACGGGGTGTTGAATAAAGATGAAGGCTCCAACAGCCGAGGAGAAAACTCCCTCTGACTTAAGTTACCGTCTTGATTAAAATTTCCATTTTATTACCGTAATCAGCAATCTTTGTTCGGTGTGCTACAATTTCTATTTTCCCCACTTAGAGAGATAATTAACAACACTATAAACATATTAAAAGTAAAATGTTTATTAAAATTGCTCTGTTATCGGTATTTAAATTCTTTTTCAGAGATATGGTGGTTCAGTAAGACACACCCATGCCTCCAGAAAGCCTTCCTCATTCTTAAGTGGAGCAAGCCGTCCCTGCTGGGAGCCTCATCCTGGCCCCAAAGTCCCCGGAAGCAGACAATCCCAGTCCTGGTTACATGCTTGTATATTCTGTCACCTCAGTCCTGCTTAACTGCAATTCATCGAACTGAAAATATCTTTGAGCATAAAAGATTCATTTTACCTACTACTTATGAGTGGCTGGGGTAGAAAAGACACAGTTGGGAAACTGAGGCATGGGAGAATACAAACAGGCCTCTACATAAGGCATATTTACAACTCTCTGGAATAGGAAAAATTATTCCATGAATAAACAGTCATTATGAGCCTGGTCTATGCCGGGCTTGGGGTACGCACCATGCCACCACACCCCCAGGAGCTGACTCTAGGCAGGACACCAGATGCATGTTTTGAGCCAAGGTAAGAAACTTGTCTGAGTCTGGCTTTTTTTTTAACAGAACACTGATCTTTATTCAAACACAGAATCTAACTCCCCATAGGAGATCCCTCCCTGTCCATGAAGTGTGGAAGCCTGGATCCAAGTGGAAAGGACCCTAAGGCCCCAAAGCAGCATCCTAAGATCTTTTCTCTGTTTCTATCTTCCTTCCCCAACAACACATCTTACAGTAGACCAGTACTCCATGGTCGCTGGGTTCCAAAATGAGATAAGGCTGGCAGGACTCAAGTCAGTAAAGGACCTGCCTTATTGGCATGAGGACCTGAACTCAGTTCCAAGAACCCGCATAAGAAGCCAGGGCTGATGTCATGCACATGCGATGTCTGTGCTGGGGATGTGGAAGCAGGCAGCTACCAGGGTCACTAGTCTAGTTTCTTGATGAGTTCCAAGCTGGTGAGGGATCTGATCTCAAACATGATGGAAAGTAGCTGAGGAACAAAACCCAAGGTTGCCTCTGGCCTCCATAAGCATATTTATATGTGTGCATGTGTAACTCTCTCCCCACATGCACCCACATACATACATACATACATACATACATACATACATACATACACACACACATACATACACACACACATACATACATACATACATATATACATACACATACATACATACACACACACATACATACATACATACATACACACACACACACATACATACATACATATACACATGTGGATAATGCATGTACACAAAAACAAGGCTGGCTGGGCACCAGAAACTGTCCTCCCCATAACTACCAGGAGCCTAGAGGATGCCACAGGACTACCACTATCCCTAGAGAAAGCTTGGCTTAAAGATCTTTGGTGCAAAGTCTCCTGGACTAAGCAGACTCTCAGCATTTACAGACTGGGAAACTGAAGCTTAGTGCAGGCAAGGACTCTGAGTTAAGTCACCAGGCCAAGAGTCTGGTGGCTGCCTTAATGCCAGCTGCCTTCTATACCAGCACTATCTCTGGCCACAAGTAAGGGCCTCCTTCGAACGCAGGAAGCCCAGCCAGGCTTCTCTGCTGCTGTTACCAGCCCCGGAGACCCCATATCAGCCTGTCTGTGTGGGATGGCTTTTTTTCCATGGTGTGTGCTTTAACCTGGAGCATAGCCACAGGTATCCTGGAGCCTCCACAGGGAAGATTACAGTTTGTTAGTCAGTGTGAACCGGAGCCCACCCCTGACCCCATTGGAAGGAACTGGCACTGAAGCTGACCATACCTGGGGAAATGAGAGGAAGCAGTTCAGGCCCAGGGGTGAGGGCCATTCATCTCACGCCACTGAAGGAAATGAAATCATTATGTCTGCAGCTACAGAACCCAAAGAACAAATTTCCTGCCAGGATAATAAATGGATTCTTTTGTTTTGGCCTCGGCTCCCATCACATGACCCTTCTTCCTCATTCAGATGACTCTGTGGGATAAATACCCAGAGGTCTCAGTTTCAACCTGGGAAATCGACGGGGGGTGTGTGTGTGTGTGTGTGTGTGTGTGTGTGTCACCAGCACCCACCCTTGCTCACTCTTTTCCTTTCATCTTCCCTTCCTAAAACACTTCCTATGCTCTCTTGCCCTCTCTTCACAGACTTTCATAAAAAGAGCCCCCTCTCTACCGCCAGCTAAGAGGTTTTGTGGTAACTGTGGAGAAGGGTGGAAAGAAGCCATTTTACCACTGAAGAGGTGTCACACAAGATGTACTTTGGAAACAATAATGAATAGTAAATGTGAGCTATAAAGTTCCCAGGGCTGGCGGAGGAGCACCAGGGATATGCTCCAGTTGATGTGCACGGAGGGAGCAATGCGGAGCTTGGGAGGTACGAGGAAGGCAGCGTTATGGCCAACCTGGGTTCCACAGGACTGCACTAACAGTCTCCCAAATGGGGCCTCGGAGCCCTGCCCTGGCAGATGGCGATGTGAAGCAATGAACCACTTCATAACGAGCTTCTGTTCAGCCACAACCCAGAGCGCTCAACTTCTGAATTTGCAAAGAAAAATCACTCCTGGATTAACACCCAGCAGGAGCCTAGTGCATGGTAAACAAGACGAGGAGAAGTCATGGATGCCCCTTGCTCTTCTGTCTCTTGGCCTCTGGGAAGGGGTAACAGCCAAAAAATTGCACACTACTCTGATGGGATAAGAAGGTAACTCCAAAGGACTGGGTTGCAGTGAGAATTTTGGTTTCTATAAAATATAAAAACACTGAAATAGGAAAGTGTTTTCCTTTTCATCCCAGGTATGGGATACGGAGCTGCTTCAGATTGTAGACAGCAACTGACTATGATTTGTCTAGTGCTCTAGCAGGGGCATGATTTTGCTAAATGCAGATAGTTCCTGTGACTGTGTGACATTTGAATTTCTGGAGACTTTTCAAAGAGTATATAAATGGCAAGGGCCCCAAGAGGGGTGTGGTTGCTTGGTGTGGGTTGTTGTTAGTCTCTGTTTGTTAAGTAGTTGTGTGAGAAGAGGAGGAGGAGGAAGAGGAGGAGCAGGAGGAGGAGGAGGACTGGAGATGACTATGAAAGGGAAAGCTGAATTTCACCTCCTTCCTCTCCCCCTCTGTTAACCCCAGCCACGGGGTGAGCATTTTTGTTATGCCATATACTCCAACCCAACACTACAGGCCGACAGAGCAAGAAAGCCAACCAATCACAGGCTGAAACCTCCAATACTGTGAGACAAAAAAAAAAAGAAATGTCCCCCTTTTTTCATAAATTAATATGCTGGCATTCCAACAAATAACCATGACAACACAGAGTTAAATGTAGAAACAAAGACAGAAACATCAAAAAACACAGACCATAGGGCAGCTATGTATCACTAATTAGCCCAGGTAAGTTACTACACAAAAGAGCAGTGAAATCCTTTGGGGATAGGAAAATAAGAAACTCTTGCACCTGGGGAGGTGGTTCAGACGGTAAGTACTTACTAAGCACAGCATAAAGCTCTGAGCCTGGATCCCCGTGACTATTTAAAAGCCGGATGGGGCAGCAGCATATATCTGTAACTTCAGCACTGGCATGGAAGAGATTACTGGATCTACTCCATTAGCTTAGCCAATCAATGAGCTCAGTGAGAGGAGGATCCTGGGGCTTGGTGGGCATCAGCCATACCAGATCAGTGAGAACTGGGTTTGGTTAGAGAAAGTGGGGTGGTTGAAGAAGACACACAGAGACAACATCTGGCTTCCACCAGCACATTTGCCTGTGTGCCTGTGCATGTACACACACACACACATACACACACACACACACACACACACACACACACCTATTCCTCACAACATGCAGACTCCAAAAAGTTGACTTCTAACAACATGCATGCCATCACACACACACACACACACACACACACGCACGCACGCACACGCACACACACACACACATCAATATATATGCAAGTAAAAAGAAGACGCCACAGGTGACACACTATATAATTTAAGGTATCACATCTTCAATACCAAAAAATAGGATACAGCCAAAGAAACAGGAAAGCACAACCCATGCTCCAGACAGATAGAAGTCAGTAGAAACCGCCTCGAGTCTCTCCCCGCTGGATTCCACATCCCTCAAAGCAGTACCGTGAATATATTGAAAATGTGCAGGAAACCATGTAGAAATAATCAAGAAAAATACAGCAATGAGCAAACAGATCATCTTCTTGGAGCTAGTTGTTATCCTTCATTCAAAACAGAAATTCTAGACTTGAAAAATACACAGCGGAAATGAGACCCTCACTGGAGGAGCGCAACAGACGTTGCCACAGGAAAAGAAGGGAGAATCAGCTAACTTGAAGACAGAGTAATGGAAATTATTATGTCTGACAAATGGAGTCAAAAATGCAAAAGAAACACAGAAATCCATCTGCTGGCATCATACAGACTCATGTAAATGTGATTAAAAAATAACTAGTGAAGGAGAAAGGAAAAGAGAAAAACTTTTTTTAAAAAAAAATCAAGATTCAAGTTTAATGGGAAACAACACTCTATCTACATTGAAACCTTTAACACTGAGAGATAAACATGAAAAAGTGTCGCACCTGCACATACCACAGCCAATCCCGAACATTCGAATGAGGCAGGAAAACCAGACAACACACAGAGAAGAGCATGGATGTGGTGAGCACCTGGCTTCTAAAGCAAGGGACAATAGAATGTTTCCAAAGTATAAAAGAAAAATCTACATCCAGCAAAGTAGTCTATAAACGTGAGGGCAAACTAACAAAGACGTTCCTGGATGATCCAGGACCAAGAGACACCATTGCTACCAAACTTGCTTCCAACATAAAAATACTGGAGGTAAATGGCATTTAGGATAAAAATAAAGAGCACCAGAAGTTAACTAGAAAGCATGAGAGGAAATTAAAAATGCTAAATATAGGAATTATTCATGAGAATTAACATTGTCTCTTAACTTCATTAAAAGGCTTAAAAATAAAATAACAACCTGGACTGGGTTGCTAAGTTTATGGCATAGAACACAGGGAAGGGATCCAGGGACCTCAGAGAAAAGAAGCCACTTTATCAGGGCATGAAGGATATGTTCAGAGAGAGAGGTGGGGATCGCGCCATCTCTTCCACTCTAGGCAGAGAAGATTCTGCTGACAGCAGGCATACTTGAGGAAAAGCAGATGTGAGGGGTGAGCATGTGGGCTTAGGGGTGGAAATAGCAGCGGGGGTGGGGGGTGGCGAATGAAGAAACTCATGGAAAACTGGTCTGAGGAGACAGGGCCACTCTCTGCCCAATCAGAGAGGACAAGAGGGTATGCAGGCAACAGAACTACACTTAGTAATCATGGAAGTCCAAGATCAAGGTTCCAATGGGTTCAGAGTCTGGTGAGCCAGCACCTGCCTCCTTGCAAGGCTCTGCTCCCATTGCCAAGTCCCCCTGCCAGAGACCCCAAGTACTGATAGTTCTCTTTTTGGGGTTAAGATATCTATTTATTAACTCAGATGGACCGCCATTAGTCAGATCACAGTACAACCATAATGTACCATAGTGATGTCCATAAAGATGGCTTATCTTCTGTGCAGTTCTCAAAGTCCCTATGGGTGAACTCACACATGGGTATAAAGCAGCAAGGGAAACCATAAGTGGCAGAGAACTCAGAGATAGAGAAATATAATTTGAATCAAGCCACACAATATCAGCTACATTGATGTGTCGCCATGCCAAGCCCCCTACTTAAGCTTGCAACAGTGCACAAAGAACGCAAACAGTGCAGAGAGATGTTCTCGAGCTCACAGGTGGATGGTTCATCCCTACTCCCCACAGCATCAGCTAGCAGTAAACAGAGGACCTTGGAAGCTTGAGCCCACACCACCTCCTGTCAAGAGCTGCCACACCAATGTTCCAGAACCAGGAAGATTCCCTAGAAGGAAAAATACCTGGCTTCGGATCTCCTCAGTGGTAACCAGTCAGGCACCTCCTGCACTGCTGTGACCTGTCTCAGAGACAAAGCTGGGCAGATGGAACAGGCTCTTGGTACCCAGAAGCCCCTGCTCCTCCATAGCTGAGCAGGCAGAGCATCCGATGTGGAAATGTCTCAGCCACTGTCTGAATGCCCACATCAGAGGCCCCCTAGAAACCATGGAAGTCCATGATAGGCAAAGGACATAAGTTGCCAGCCACACAGCTACACTGTCACCTCAAGGCTTCTTAAAGATAGAGGACGCAGGGAGACAAAGCCAGAAAAAAGGAAGCTTTGAGAGGGTGGCGAGCTCTGGTTTGTGGGAGCCCCAAGATAGGACAGTACCTCTCAGTGCAAAAGTTACCCTTAAGATCATATGGGTTAATGGGGGCTTGGGGGATGCAGGTTATGACTGTGTTCCCTGCACCTGAGAATCTGAGGCATGAATTCAAGGATCTGATTGCCTGATCTACAATGGAGACCCTTTTTCTAAATAAATGAATGAATGAATAAATAAATAAATAAATAAATAAATAAATAAATAAATAAATAAATAAATAAAAGCACAAGTGGACATTTGTATTGGGAAATGAGAAACAATGGGCAGCTGGTTGCCACGAGAATAGCGAGCATTCTGGAAGGAAGCCATTGGCAGTTCCCAGCCCGGGTCACTAAATCTTACCCTATGCTGCAAGCTGCACAGGGACCCTTAAAGGCTGCCACATCTGTCACTGAAGGATGGGCTGAGGGGCAGTCAGAGACCTTGCATTTATGGCATGCACCACTGCCGCACACTGTAAAAACGGCACCCAGACTGTAGCGTCCTCGCCAACTTCATAAAATACATTTTATTGGTATTGTTATGGTTCTGACTCAAACAACTTCATAAAATTTTCCATCCTATGAAGTGGGTGCTCCTATTCACCCACTCCTTGGAAAGTCATGGGCTTAATCTAACTTGAGATGAGCACAGAGACACTATTTATGTGGTGTGTGTGTGTGTGAGTGTGTGTGTGTGTGTGTGCTTGAGCATGTGTGCACATATGCATGTGTGTATTCGTGTGCACATACAGGTGTATATATGTGTGTGCACATGTGTACATGAGCGTGTGTGTGCATATGTGTGTGTGTTTGCGTGCACACACAGGTGCACAGGTGTGAGTATGCACATGTGTGCATGCATGCAGGTGCATATGTGTAGTGGCTGTGCATGCAAGTAACCTTTGGCTTCATCATCTTCAACAACCTCAAGTATCCTTCCTAAGAAACCATCAACCTTCCCGTCAAGGCAGGTTCTCTCACTGGCTTGCAGCTCTACAAGAAGGTTAGTCCTGTGGATCCTCACCTCACCTGCCTACCTCCACAGCACAGGGATTACAAGGCTGCACCATCACACACAGATTTTTTTTTTTTTGCATAAGTGCTGAAAATCAAACTCAGATCCTCTGAAAACACTTGACCGACAGAGCCACGTCCTCAGCCCCACTGGAAAGCTTGTTGACGATTAGAGCATGCACAGGCTATTTGGCACGTGTTCATTTCCAGTGCTCACGGCCTACGAGGACCAGCATCATTTTATCTGGCCAGAGCATGGTAGCAAAAGGAAAAGTAACTGCAAGTTTCGTCAATATTTAAAAATTGAGGTTTTTTTTTTAATGGAGGAAAAATTCACATTAGCCAGTGCCCATGTAGCTAAGTGGGTCTGGGACACCTGCTTTAGATCAACCACAGATGCTGACACAGCCTGCTCCAGACAGCTCTCTGTGCTGGGCCCTAAGAGAAGATGAGTGAGGTCTATCTAATGCCCGTGCGTCGGTGACACTCACTTCCCAGGAAAAATCAAAGGCTGAAATTTTGACATTAAAGAGAATGCCCGTAGTAGACTATGGAGAAAGAGATTTCTTACAGAGAGGTGGAGAAGGATAGAGTCCCACAACAAATGGCCACCTTCCTGTTCCTGCCCCAGGATACTGGAATGTCCAGGGGGTAGAAGAGGACCAGTCCTTGTCCATCCTATGCGCATTGAACCAATAACTTGTTATATCCCAAGTATTACAGAAGAATCTCATTAAGTGATTTCCACTCCCCCCACATATCCAACAGGTCACCATACCTGACTCCCTTTGGGGTGATGACTGGGGGTGGGACTTGGAACATAGCCAACAACTGTGGTTGAGTTCTGTTCCCCCAAAGCTTGCCAGCCCTGCCCTGTGCCAGCCCCTCTCTCAGGACACAGCCATTCTCTCTTCCTATATTCTGAAACAGCATGGTGGAAGGTGGTGACCAGGTTGGATACTCTGGGGCCTAGATTGAGTCTTGGTGTAGTAGAGTCTTCTGGAAGCCCAAGGGCAGAGGACGTCATTGACATCTCCAAGCCCTGTGCTTGTATCGAAGAGCCACTCTTTCCTTCAGCAACACAGTCAGAGTCAAAGACAACAAAAGAACCATCTAGCTGACGCATGCTACGAGCATCACAGAGCTGGGTACTATCCAATGACAAGCATGACAAAGTCAGGGATGTGTCTGCAGAGGATTGGTACCACGACCAGAAACAGGAAGAAGTGTGGCAAGAGAGTCAAGTCAATTTTACATTCTAGCTCTAGGTTGGCCTATCAGCCTCCCAGCATCTGTAAAGATAAATGAAACTATTGAGATGTACACTGAAAGTCTAATGAAATAACACATACAAAAGATTTAATACACAGTACTTGGCACCAGGTAGGTACTACCAAAAAATAATAGTGTTCTTCTGTCTGACTGTTATTGATAAATATGTATTATCAACCTAGAGTAGAAAAGAAATCACGCCATTAGGCACATCCTGGACCACCCCTACATGTTTTATTCTTGATGATTCTATTCAAATTTCCCTGGGAGTAGAAAGTCCACCTTTGCTTCTAGCTTACAAGTCTCATGAAGAGGAGCCAGCTCGCTCTTTCCATGTGTCTGTCATTAAGCCGCCTCCACGTGGCCATGGCTGCTGTGGGCTCATCATCAAACCGGGAGGCATGCTTTGTCTTAGATCCAGCCACAACCATGAATTTTCCAGATATTAATTTTCAGAGAGTAAGAAAGGCTCCATGTGATTGATTTTATAGTTCTATTAAGTGAGGGATCTTCGAGAGGAGGGCGCTGAGCAATTACTCTCCGTGACTTCAGAACATAACACGAGGGGCCGAGGGTTTAAATGTGTGCATCACAGATGACAGATGCTAGGAAGAACTGATTTCACCAACAGGCTGGCAAGACGTTAGTATAAACTACTGAGAGGCTGTAGAGAGGACAAGCTGTTGCCCCCCAAAGTCAACAGCTTGGAGGGGCAGGCAACTAGGAAGCCAGGGATCCCGCTTGATCCTGTCCCTGACACAACAGGAGAGTCTAGCTAGATCAGCTTAGTTTTCAGGGCTCAGACTTGCCATCACTAAAGGAGAGGAGGGACTAAGATACCCTTTAGTTGGAAGGAAGAAAAGGGGAAGAGGAAATGATCTAATTATATTGTAATCTCAAGAGAGAAAAATTTGAGTTCGTAGGGCCTGCAAATGGCTAAAATGCTTTGGCTGATGAAGGCACTCGCCTCCAAGCCTGAAAACCTGAGTTTGAGCTTCAGGACCCACCTGGTAGAAGGGAAAAATTGATACCCAAAGGTCATCCTCTGACCTCTGAACTCCTCACATGTGCCATGTCAGAAAAGGCCCCCACACATACAAAAAAACCAAATAGATAAATAGATGTAAACAAAAAAAGCATAGTTTTTAATTAGCTCCATTTTAAAAATATCACTAATATTTTTAACCAAATATGAACTAAGGTCAAAGACAAGACTACCAGACTCTTCTTTCTGACCATAGGGTATTTGAGTGAAGGTTCTGTTTCCATTGTATCCCAGAGCTCGGCCTGGGTCTGCCTTTCACTGCAAGGGCCGGACATCTCAGAATTAGCTGTACCAATACCTAACCATCATCCCTTTTCAGTATCAATTCTGCCTGACAAAGCTTCGGGTGAACACATTAGAGACGGGTATTTGCTGACATGTAATTTTCAATGTATCGCCCAAGCCAATTAAAGTCACTTACTCCAACTTATCAGATTGGTAAAATGATCGACCAAACCCTCAATGATTGTGGCCTTTTCTGGGGGTGGAGAAATAATGTCATCTTTCTGTAGATGAACTCCTTCCAGATTAATCACCTGAGCCCTGGAAAGGCTGACGGGAGAGCTTCCATTTTGTTTCTGGCCAATGAATTAACTAAAGGTGGTAACTGAGTCTTCACTATGAACAACCTTATGTTTCGTATCTCGATTAAAGTCATGCTGTTTTATGTTTGTTGGTTTTTAAAGCCATGAGTCATGTTTATAACTGAAATACTAACGGTGCACATACTGGCTCTTGAACATGAAGACTCATGATATAAAAATATGTAGTTTTGCTGAAAAGAGTCTGAACGTCTGTTTCTGTTATATTTTATTTGCCTAATAGAATAGTTTTTTTTAAACTTCTGCCAAAATCTCTATCACAAATCTGTTAGGCTAGAGATGGTTTACCTCTTAATTTGCAAGTATCCACTTCAATTTGTATTAATAACTGAAGTTCCTAAAAGGTTGGGTTTTTTTTAGATGGAAAATTAAAACAAGATAAATGAGATAATTCTTTTAAATGCACCTTTTAAAAACCCAATGCATATCTGATTTATGAAAAACAAGGTGATAAAAACCATTATTAAAATTTACTCCTTAATTGAGAAAGCTGAGCATAATGGGTGTTTAAATCATACCTTGCATCCAGGATTGTGTCAAATCAACCTGAGAGGAAAGAACTCCTACCGTGCCTTAGATATCTGCTCAGTGTGTCCCAGGAGATGGCTGTGGTACCCAGGGACAGCTCTCCAAGACAAAGGCCCAAACCTTTCTGTGTCCAGATGTTCTTTGTTGACATGTTTCTTTAAACCAAGTGTCCACAGAAGGCTCAAACTGCTGGCTGGAAGAATCTCTTACAAAAACCTTATTATGGAGAGCCTCGCTGCTGTGCTGCTTGGTAGAGCTCATAGCGTGTCTGGTGTTTGAACCAAAATAGCACTCATGACCGGAACCTCCAACTTGTGGCCAAAAGAGTCCAGAGGTGAGAGAAATGGGTGCCTCTGAGTTTCAATGTAGGGGTGATGTTGTGGTGCTCTGAAGAACCCAGGAAATCTTCATTCCCATCTCCTGCTCGCCTGTCTTCCCTTTGTCCTTAGTCAGAATATTCCCTTCTCAGAGGAACCCTCAAGGCACAGAATTGAGGATGCCACCTCACAGTAACCCATATCTGTCCCACCTGGCTTAATGAGGCAGGTACTGGAGGAAAAAGAACACAGGCTTTGCTGCCTGGTTGATGTGGGTACCACCTTGGCTCCTGACATTTCCACCGACCTTGGGCAATTCATCTGGCCTCTCTGGGCTTCGGGGTAAACTGGTAAATGGGTTTGTGGTCCTCATTGTAGGTTATGCAGATAAAGATATTAGCAGAGTAACTGACTGAGATATGAGCACCAATAAAGGCCATGTTCATTGAGGTATTAGTGTATTATTCTATTCTAACTCTCTATAGGGCTGAAAAGTGGTTACTACACATGCCAGAGTCCAGAATACACCGCCACTAAATGTGTGCTGCTGAGGGATGGATAGACTCTCCCAAGCCTTCACCCCTTCACACTAGGGTGAACCTCAGTCCTCTACAGCATCCCTCTAGAGTGGCAGGGCAGCCACTCTCACCCCAGGCCACCGTTCAACTTAGGTGCTCCCATCAGGACCAGCACACTTCCTCCAGTGTTAACACTGCCTCTCCCACCTGGCTGCTGACAGCACTGGGAACCCAAATCTGAGACTCCCTGTGGAATCCAAGAAAGAAAAGCTGCCAACCCCACGGTACCATGGGGCAGTCAACCATGACAGCATGCCTCTAAATTACCCCCTGTTCACTTCACTGGGGAAGTAGCATTTGTTTTTATTTTCCTGGACAGACAGTCAATCATTTGTATGTGACAGAAATAAAGATAAATACCACCCGTTGAACTTTAAATCAAAATGCTAATCCCAGGCTGACTTCTCTGTCAAGGTCTGACACTGAAATAATTCAGCACACTTTGATTATGCCTGAAATTAATGCTGTGGTAGAGATTTTGTCTATTAATCACAGATTTGATAGGCTAGTTGCACATGTTCCTCTATTAGGGACATCCAATGATGCTCCGATGGCCAGGAGACCTGTGCCCGGGTCTCAACTCACACATCACAAAGCAATCTCCAGATAAGGTCTGAGGTGGCTACCTGGTGCTTCTGTAGTGACAAGGCTCACAGGGTCATGCCTGAGAGGTAATTTTTTAGGTGACATGTTCAGCAAAATACCAGCAAAAGGCAAATCGCCATCTTGTCTTTGCAAAGGACCAAGCAAGGAGAAGTTGAACTAGCCAACATGAGGTATCAGAGAAGACCTGAGAGTGGAGTGACTCCCTCAGAGATGACATCCCAGGTCCAAACAACCAACAGTCACATTTCAAAATACAAGTAGGAGTCAAGAGTTTGTTTTCAATGGCGAGGGACGGGGAGGGTGGGTGGTTCTTTGCTCTGGAGTTTACTAGAGGAGACAGACTGTAAAAGCAAATATGCATTCCATCCCCGCAAGACTCAGCTCCACCCCTCCATCTGCCCTCCTATGCAGCAAACAACTTCTCATAGTCACCAAGGTCTTTCCTGGGCATCTGAGATGTTTCTCAGCCCTGTTGTCAATTGGGCTTGCTTTCTGGGGACTTTAGTGAGCTCTCTAGTCTAGGTCTTCTCATCCTCTGCCTCCGGAACAACCCAGAAGCCTCTCACGTGGCCTTCCTTCCCACCTCTGTGACTGTTACCATGTGGAAGTAGCTCATCTCTGTCAAAATTCATATTAAAGTGTCATTCCTAGTGTACCAGTACTGGGAGGTGGTTAGAACTTTACCAGCAATCAGGCCATAGAAGTTCCCCTGCCCACCCTCATTATAAATCAACTAATGGAGTTCTTGTGAGACTGGCTTAATTATCACAAGGTTGGGTTGTTAGAAAGAAAGTAGGCCCTTTGGTTCTTTCTCCTCTGCCAGAAGTTCGCACTATGCTTCTACAATGAGCTCCTCATGTTCACGGTCCTCCAAAACTCTGAGCTACATAAGCCTCTTTGTAAATGTCCTGACCTCAGTTATCTTTATGCAATAGCAAGAAACAGTCTTAGATATTAGCCCTCGGGTCACCACCGACAAAGTGCCAATGTTTTCTTTTGGTTGTCGTGGATGGTGGTGGTAGTACCTGTTATCATGTGCATGTATGTGTACACATGTGCATTCAGGAACACATTCATGTGTATGAAGGCCAGATGTCAATGCTGAGTGTCTTTCCTCAATCACTATCTTTATTGTTTATAACAGGGATTCTCACTAGACCTGAAGCCCACTGATTCAGCTAGGCTGGCCGGCCAGTGGACTTCAAAAACTGTACTGTCCCTTCTTCCCCAGCACTGGGTTTACAGATTAAATCTGACACACCCAGATTTTATATATGTTCTGAGGCTCTAAACTCAAGTCCTCCTGCTCAGAACAGGAATGTTAGCCACTGAACCATCTCGCTAGCACCACAATTTTCTTAGAAGTAAATTAGACTAAAACCCTTCAGCAGAAACCAGCTAAAAGTTGAGAGCCCACACTTCTTACTTTCCCCTCCCTGGCCCGCCACACTCACACCCTTTAAAGCACAGCATACTTTAGCATAAAAATGATTCAACAGAATCTCAGTCCATTTGTCAAGGGCCAACGCTCCGTGCCTCCATTGGTCATGCATAGGTCACGCCTAACCTAGAGCAGATGTTCTCAACCTGTGGGTAGAGATCCCAGTGGGGGTCAAATGACCCTTTCACAGGGGTCACTTAAGATCATCAAAAAATACAGATATTTACATTGCAATTCATAACAGTGGCAAAGTTACAGTTATGAAGTATCAATAAATATCCTTTGTGGTTGGGAGTCACCACAGCGTGAGGAACTGACTGAGGGTGAGAGCCACTCTTTTAGGTTCCCCTTTTTCTTCTGGTAAAACTCCTCTCATACTTCAGCACTCCGCTTTCTAGGCAGCTGCTCCAGGGATACTGGCTGGGCCCCTTAGCTGAACCCCACAGGATTCTGTCTCCTTCTGACCTACCACCCTTTACAGCAATCATCCCCTCTCTGTCCACCTCTCCCACGAGAATGAACTTGGTTTAGCCTGAAATAGTGCTTTACGCATCTCTTGGTCCCAGCACAATCTTTGAACATATTAGGTACTCAATGAAAGTTTACTACCCTGAACCAATCATGCTATAAAACTCTAACCATCCTTTAGTGCACTCTTTCCATGGGGAAAAACGTGTTCCAAGTCCTTCCTTGCCTACTGGACACACAGCTCACCTGAGTCACTGTTACAACGACATGAAAGTCATTTCATCCAACATGTTCATTGTAGGCAGGTTTTCTCATGAATCGAGGGCTTGTGGGGTCCCAGGTCAGTGTAAGGGCCCTGGCAGTTCAAGAAAGGGGAGTCCAGGTGGGTTTGCCTCTGTGCTCACTCTTTGGGGGAGGGTGAGAGTACAATAAGACCCCTAGATGGCCTGTAGTATGTAGCTAAGGATGAACCATAAGACTGGGGCTCAAGCTAATGGGGCTGGGGAGTAGGTAATAATAATACCACAGTTGCTGGGTGACTAAGCAGCAAACCACAGCAGTGATTCTCAGATGGCTAAAACTGAAACACAGAAGGGGGTCCCTTTTCAGCAATTCTCAGAGGAGTGTCATGACAGGAGATGAAGGTTTGGGCATTGCATTGGTTCAAGGTCTGTCCCAGCTTTCTTCTTAGTTCTGCCCCAAGCCAAGCTTTGGCCCCTTGAACATTTCGTCAGTCTCCTCACTGCCCTTGTTCAGCTCTGACAAACATCTCTGCAGCAAACCTAACCCTATCTTGCACATTGCTACTGGACCATAAGGTTCAGCAAAGCAACACATATGATATCCACTTACACCTGAATTCCTGGTAAACAATACATAATACTTGTAGGATAAGTCCGTGCTGAACATCACATGCAGTTTGTCAGGGCATGCCCCATGCAGTATTTTGGAAGTACCAGCAGCTGGTGAGAACCACCGTTGAGATGGTACCTGGGAGGGCAGAGGCATCAGAGGCATGTCCGAGGTGAAAGCAAGCATCTGGTGGTCATTTTCTTTCAAACAGAAGACGAAGAACGTGAGCAAGTTTGTGAACTTGGGGAAAGGAAGCTAGAGAGAGTGGGGATGAGAAAGGGCAGAAGGTACAAACTCCAAGTCCACCCAGCTACAGGGTCAAGAAGCTGGCCTGTAACAGGAAGGTCAGGGCCCAGTCACCCTAGTCATCTCTTAGGAAGATCTGAGGGACCCTGCAAATGTTCTTAGAGTCCTGGAGAGCCATTTTCCTAAGAAAGATGGTAGACTCTAATCTAATCGGCAATCTCTATTTTACTCAATTCTAGAAAACCCCTGTCTACTTCAAGAGAACAGAAGAGGCAAAAAAAAGTGAGAGGAGAGCCCGTTTTTCTGAAGAACTTATTGCCTTCCCCCACCTGACTCCTTCAGAATATCTATCCTGTCTTCACCTGATCTATAGCACTTGCCCTAACCAGGACACCCTTGTTCTTTATAAGGAGAGGGAAACATGAGGGAGGTCTCAGTGACTTAATAGACAAGACCCTCTAGATCCCTGTGGCTCACCAGATACCTGCTCAGAGGGAAGGGGTATGCTCATCCCTGCCAAGGGCTCACAGAGCCCTTCTTTATACATTCCCTTTTTGATGAAGAACCAGAAAGCACCTAACCAGACTGGCACATTACATTGTCTGTTCTCATAGCATCAGCCACGCTGCCTTCATTCCTGTTCTTAGCACACCCACCACTTCCCTGGGCTCTAAATTCCATCCAACTCCAGTCAGGCCAAACTAGCTTAAGTCTTCTGTAAAACTGCCCCTCTATCCTCAAGACAATGTGCACTTAGGCTAATAAAAATTTAAATTGTGGGCTAGAGATGTACCAAAGTTGGAAGAGTGCTTGCCTACCATGCACAATGGCCTTGGTTTCAATATCCAGCCATGTATAAACCAAATGAGTTGGTCCATACCTGTGATCCAGCACCTAGGAGGTAGAAACAGGAAGAACAGAGATTCAAGATCACCCTTGACTACCATATTGAGTTCAAGGCCAGGATGGAATACAGGAAGAGCAGTCAGATAGATAGATAGATAGATAGATAGATAGATAGATAGATAGATAGATAGATAGATAGATAGATAGATAGACCGACAGACAGACAGACAGACAGACAGACAGACAGACAGACAGACAGACAGACAGACAGATAGATAGATAGATAGATAGATAGATAGATAGAATAAGTAAAAGTTCAAGGCCAGGATAGAATACAGGAAGAGCAGTCAGATAGATAGATAGATAGATAGATAGATAGATAGATAGATAGATAGATAGATAGATAGATAGATAAAGTAAATAAATTTTCCCTTAGAATATTTTTTAAAGAGGGAAGGGATAGGAAAGGTGCTCTTCTACAATAAAAAGGAAATGGGGAAATTAGCAAAGTTTTGAAGTTGTCTAGACTGTATAAGAAACTGCAATAGTACTGAATCCATGCACAGTAGGCACAGCCCAAAATCATGGTGTAGGGACGATGGGTTTGCTGGCCCTGGGTCTTACTCTCAGTGTTTCCTGTGGGTTTCTGGCAATGCCTGGTGTGTTTTGGCAGAGAATGACCCAGATCCCTGCCTTCGAGCCCACATGCTATGTCCCTGGAACAAGTGCCTATGTCTAAATGTTCCTTTTTCATGAAGACACCAGTCATGTCAGATTTAGGGCCCATCCTCTTCTGATATGATCTCCTCTCCACTTCACCAACTACACTCACAAAGACTCTATTTCTAAATAGGGTCACAGGCAGAGGTTCCCAATGGAAGAACTTCTAGCTCTTTTCTGAGGAGCCATAATCCAGTCCCTATCAAGGACATATTATAGTTCTTTGTAATTCACTGTAAATCTAAAACTGTTTCAAAATTAAGATGTTTTTAAGGGTAATAACATGAAGGTTCAGGAAAAACTGAGAGAATGGTGTGTCGGGGAGCAGAGGGATCCCTCTTAGGGTTCCCCAGCAAGCATCTTTTGGTAGGTATTTGAGAGAGGTAAACTTCCCCAAGTGCTCATGTCTCCAGTATGAACAGAGCCCCAGCCCAATGCTGCTACTCTGGGGGACTTTGCTTAGCGGGAAGATGCTCATGATCTTGCTTGAGGATATGAATATTCTTCCTTCTCAGACAAGCTTGTAGCAGGCTGCACTGGCCCAGCATCTCAATAGATGCTCGCCGTGGTTAATTAGCAGAATGTTGCTAAACAAAGACAGCTAAATAATTGTGTGTTTCACAGAATTTTATTTCTTAACTAGTATCTCTTAAAAATAGCACACTCCATATGAGAGTTTTCCTGTAATTCCGATCGTGTTGGAGAAATTGTGTGTTTCGACAGAAGTTCTTCCATTCACAGGAAGAAGGGGCCATGGGGGTTAGCAGATGCTCCCTCAAAGAGAGCAAACAGAAGGCCCTACCAGACCTAGTTCCACACAGCTCTGGCTTTTCTGAAGCCTCGGGGGTAAGACCCTAAGAACACAGGAATGTAGGCAGCATCTTCCTAATTGGACATTTTCTGCATTTGGGACACACTGGCAAGCCAATCCAGCTGTCCATGACCTGATACAGTACTCCTGTGGTTTCAGGGTTGTATGGGACACCCTGAAAAGCACTGCTAGACCCCTTCCACAGTCCTCAGCCTCCCTTGGGCTAAACACAACCTTTTATCCCCCACATCTTGCATGGATTTATCCTCCATCCACCCTGGGCCTTCTAGACAAGCACAGAAAGTGGAAATAGCAGTGGACAGGGTGCAGGGTCATGTCTGCTGCGGCCCCACCTCTAACCCACACAGATCCCTCTGGGAAGTAAGTCAGCCCCTTAGGCTTTCTGTAATGTGACTAAATTGAGTTGGGCACTGGAAATTAACACAGGTTTTTAAGTATAGCAGCCCAATCCAGAAACTAGGATCCAAAATGATTCTAGCAAACCAGGAGCAGAACCAGAGGACATCTCAGCCTAAAATGTTGCATTTGTTTTCATCCCACTCCGGTGATTGTTTAGGGCCATGGCACTGTCTTCAAAGTCAGGCTTAACACTGGTCTGTTAAGACCCCAGGATCTTTTCTGTTCCCTCACGTGATTAGGTTTATCTCCTTCGCTTGCAGTGATTTTTCACTGACCCTTCACTGGAATCCCCACGTGTCTCCAAACTGTGGTTTCCACATTTATTCCAACACGAACATAAGCTCTGTTCCTGGAAGCTGCCCTGTGTGCCAAGAAGATGCCTTTTCTCCATGGGGGACTCACAGGAGGGAAAATGGGAATCCATTCCATGGGGCCTTGAGGAAGAAAGGCTTTGTTCCTTGATCCCCTTGGTTTTGAAGGAAACCAGAGGGCACGAGTGAGGATCCTGATGAAAAGTGTGCGCCCCAAGCACAGGAAAAAGAAGCACAATCAGAGAGACAAGGGACCAAAGTCTACCCATCAGAGGGGAAGTCGGCGTGAGAGGATGCTGGTGTGGGTACAGATGAAGGGCTGCATTCTGCCAGCCAGAGCCCACTCAGCCCTACTACCCTGGTGATGCTTGTGGTCTGTGTCTCCTATTTCATCCACCCTCTCCCACTATCAGTTTCTGTTTTTAGAGACACTCAATCAGAGCCCAAGGAAGAGAAATATAGGCCAATCAGTGAACCCAGCCTCTGAACATGTGATAAATCCAAGTGGCCTAGTGACCAATCAGAATAAGCTCCAGGACTGTTAGAAACTACCAGAGTGAACATGCTTGTTTTTGCTGTAGTCGGACGAGAAGGCCTGGTGAAGCAATGGCTGCAAGATAGTATTCAGCAGGTAGTGTTGCAAGTCCAAGAAACTGAATCCCTAAGAGCACCCTGATGCCAGCCATGTATGAGTCAGAGTTACGTTAATATTTGAACTATACAGGCCAGCAGTGTAGATGTGTGTGTGTGTGTGTGTGTGTGTGTGTGTGTGTGTGTGTGTGTGTGTGTGTTGTTTATCATCACTCAAAACCAAATAATAACAAACAACACAGGTTGGAGAAGAGAAAGCACACCAATGAGACTGTCTCAGCTCCTGGCTCACCCACATAACAGCTATGTGAGCTTGATGAAGTCACTTATCTTCCTCAAGTTCTATTTCCTCACCCGTCAAATGTACATAAGAATTAATGAGCTGGCTGGGCAGTGGTGGCACACACTTTTCATTCCAGCACTTGGGAGGCAGAGGTAGGTCGTTTTCTGAGTTCGAGGCCAGCCTGGTCTACAGAGTGAGTTCCAGGACAGCCAGGGCTACACAGAGAAACCCTGTCTCAAAAAACAAAAACAAAACAAAACAAAAAACAAAAATCAAAACAAAACAAAAAAATCATGAGCTGAGGTCTATGGACGTTCAGGCTCTTTCAATCCTGGTGGGATCTGCTGCATGGTACTGGACGAGTTGGGAGATGGCAGCATCCCAAGCAGAAAATGAAAACATGGTCTATATTCCCTAGCCCAGGCCTTACACAGGGCCACACAGCACTCAGTGCCCTGCTCAGGGATCCACTGCAATGTGTTCTCCAGAGAGAAAAGAGATGTCACACTTATGGGCCCAGCATCATAAGACTTTCATATCAGAGATTCGGCTGCACTCACAGAGATGGAGAGAAAAGGAGGTCACCCATACCTCATGGCCTTTTGTGCCTATACATAAATGAATGACCCCACCCTCTCCCTCCAGGATGGGGAACAGAATTAACTTCTGGGTTCTGTGAGCTACATTGTACTCCCAGTGGGAAAGCTTCTATACAGCTATAAGGGGGAGGGGTGATTAATTTTATCTCTCTAAATGCCTCCATATCATTTGCCAAAACGATGATTTATTATTTAGACAACCTTTATATTTCCAAGGGGGCTTTCACATCATTTATAGTGAATGAAATAAAACTGATGAGGACTTTGAAAACCAGGCATGGCAAAGAAACGTGTAAGACACTGGGGTTATTTATCTACCACCAAGGAAGGCAGATGAAGGGCACAGTAAGAGACATCCGTTATATGCTGAGAAGCACTGCAGAAGGGCCGACTTTCCTCCACACAGTTAGGGGAGGAAGAACGGGGATAGGGTGCTGAGAGAGAGGCATTTTCTTCAGTGGTGTACTAAATGACACGTGCTCTGTGCTTCTATAAGTGTCTCTAATACAACTCATTGATCCCCTAAAACAAAAACAAAAACAAAAACCCATGAAAGTAGAAGGGGGATTATTGGGAAAAAGAAGTCAGTAAGAATGGGGGGAGCATGGTTGGCTATGATGGAAGTAGTCTGTATGTATAACCTAAGCACAAATTGGTTCTTAGTACAGCATATAAGGGCTGATTCCACCCTTTATGCACTAATACAACATCAGTAGTTAAAGAAAAGCATCTTTGGGAATGACAGAGGATGACTAAGGGGCACGCATGGTCTTTCAGAAGGAAAAGCATATTAAGATAACACTCTCTACCATGAGCTGTGCCACGGTGAGAACTGGAGACTGGAGAGTAGAGAGAACCTCTTATAAGCATCGTCTGTCAACACAAAACAAAACAAAACAAACAAACAAACAAACAACAACTATGGCCAATGAGCTCAGGCAGGAAATAGGAGATGGGACACTAGCAGGAAGAGAGAGGATTCTGGGAAATATCGAAAACTTCACACAGGAAGGTGTAACAAGACAGATGCCTTGTTACACATGCCTGAACACAGATAACCAGCCACATGGCAGAATGTAGATGAAAATAAATGGGTTATTTTAAATTACGATCCAGTCAGAGAAGAGCCTAGTTATACGGCCAAAGTATTTGTAAATATGTTTTAAGTCTGGATCTTATTTCTGAGAGCATGGGGCTTGGAGGAAGGAAGAGCAAATTTCTCCACTGGAGTATATTCACGCGTGGAGGAAGCAGATCCAGGGACTCTGGAGTAGAAGAGGGATAAACCTGGCCAAACCCAGTGCCTCTGCTTCTTGAAAAACCTCCCCTGAGTCTCTAGATCATGCTGCATCTGGAGCGCAGAGAAGCACTTGATGGGATGACAGACCAGATGGGGATCCGTGGGCCAGGACAAGTACAAATTGATGGATTCAGAGCTGGCAGAATAGTGGTACCCAAAGAGGGGCCACCAGAAGCAGCACCTCCCGTGGGATATCACAAGCTCTGCCTTTCTGGCATCGTTATCAAGGCTTAAATAAAACCATGCAAGCGACGCTTACTCAATCTCAAACTACTAAAATGCTTGGCCAAAACCAACCAGCCGAAATGGACAGTTCAGCACGCTTCTTCGGTTCAAAGCCATCCCATCAGAGCTACAGTAGATCTGTCGACTGGCAACAAGACTGCCAGGCTACACACCAGCAGCCAAGCATTTGGGCATATTAGGCACCCGTTCCCCACGTCACCAGTCTGCCTTCATTTGAGGCAGACTCCCAACAGGCAGACCTGTCCTGGACATCTCTTCCTGGTTATGCCAACCCTCAGTCACATGCCAGAACTGTAGCTGCCAATGTCGCACCTGTCTAGTCTTGTCTTTTATGACAAATTCACTTGATTGCTTGCATAACCTCTGTTTATTGAGTATAACAAATTGCCCCCCCCCCCCCAATTTAGTGGCTTGAGCCAATAATGTATTATTATCTCTGAAAACTCTGCAGGTTGGATGGACTCAGCTGGGCAGTTCTCACTTGGGCAACTCGGGAGGTGACAGTCAGATGTTGGCAGGGCTTGTGGTTATCTGAAGCCTCCACTAAGCTCAAAGCCAACATGGCTCACTCACAGGGCTGGCAATGGTTGAACTGCCAGCTAGGCTATCACCTGGGGCTGTCAACTGATGCATCTACAGACATCGCTCTATGTGGCACGGGCAGCTTACAGGTGGTAACCAGGTTTTCAGATCATGCTCACACAAGGGTCTGCAGAGATGGAAGTGAAAACCGTGTGATGAACATGTCCTAACTTTAGAAGGTATCAATATCTTGGCCACATGTTACCCATCAGGACAGTCAGCAGGGCAGTCCAGATGCAAAATGAAGGAAATTGGACTCCACTCTGTCTAGAGCACATTGCAGAGAGCACGGTGCCTGAGAATACTGCTTTAGCTATCATCGAGGAACCTGACAACCACAGATTTAATAACACAGAACAATGGTGAAAAAGATTCCAACAGGAAAGACCACCACCATCAGTGTCACCTGCAATGTGTCTCCTCCCAGAATCTGCAGACCTAGATCCTTTAAACTCTCTGTACACCAAAGGCCACCATTCCTCCACAAGTCCCCCCATCTACTTTCTGCCCTACACTCTCCTTCCAGAAACGCACATCTCTCAGGCTTTTGACTCTCAACTGGCCCTGCCTCTTTCTCATCTCCATTCTGATCTTCCATGTCAACAGGAACGAGCAGCCCCACCTTACTGGACACACGGGAGGCCACCCAACACTTAGACACTTGCAAGAGTCGGGATTCAAAAAGATAAATGTGTGAACCCTTCTGTAAATATTCAAAGAAAACTCACGGGAAGTTATATTTGTTTTTATTATCTTGGAAGTCTGCAAAGGGCAGCCGCTCACACAGCCTGTCACACACGGCACACGGCAGCGTGCCTTCCTCTATGGCCTGCAGAAGCTGGGCAGGGAGAAGCCAACCAGAGACCTTCATCAGCTAATAGATAGATCACACTTTAGTACCCACCCACACACACACCTTGGCTCTCCATGTCTCTGCCATTATCACTCTGTCATTGCTGACATCTCTTTATAATGCCACGGCCTTTGGCCATGGAAACGGATGCTATCGCAGACACCTGACTTGGAGCAGTAAAATGTCCTTGTGTTAACGGAGGACATCAGCATTGATCCTCGTGAGTATGAAGCTCAATGGCAGTCACACTAGTTTCCTCAATGTCTTTTGAGTTGACTGCCATACACTGTCTCATGGGAATAATAGGCTGACTTGGGCCCAGAAGAGTTCTGACATGACCTTGGCCCAAGTTTAAGGTGAGCCTTAAGCTTTTCCATATGCAAAATGGAGATGATAATGTTTAGCTCATAATGGTCTTGTGAGAGACAAATATTTCCTCTGTGGTAGAGACCCAGACAAGATCTATGTTCAACAGGCAGGACTCCCGGAACCTAAAGAGATCATATGACCCACACAATCCATTAAGCAGGAAACTCCAGGAGCATTTAGGGATGGCAAAGAGAGCTGGGAATTCTGGGATACTACAAGGACCTTGTAGGCATCTGTCCTGTCATACGTTGATGTCCCCTTCTCTTCCATCTATCTCTGTCCTCATCCTCCACGTCTGGGATCTACCATGCATCTCTGCCTAGGGAGAGCGTCTCTCTGAACTCCCTCCTTCCCATGAAGAGACAAGTACACCTCTGGTCCAATCCAAACATTCTTCAAAACAACTTTTAATCAAAAGCAATTGAGGAGCTACAGGTCCAGGGGGAAGCAGGGGTGGGATGTGGGGAAGGGGTAGGAGAAGGGCAGGGGTGCTTTAACCCCAGTACCTGGAGAGGGAATGAGGAAGGCGAGCGGTCCTAGTTCAGTTGTCTATGGCTGCTTCCCTGGAGCCTAGATCTGAAGCAAGGGTGCAGGTGTTGACAGGAAATCAGCAGAGAGTGACTCCTGCAGGGCTTTTCTATGTTTCAGTCCATCTACAGCAACAATCTGCTACTCCAGGAATCACCCCAGCCTTTCTGAGAGGGACACAAACCCCCTGCTAGATAACTGGGCATAAATTCCTTAAGAGCAAAAGCAGGCTATTTTAAAATTGAAAGGTCTGTGTTATAACTTAGATCTGTGTCTCTGCTGAATGAGGCAAGATGGAAACAGAAAGCATTTTGGAGAGAGCAAAGCTCTCTAAGGAGGAGAGGCTGGAGTGGTCCTGCTCACAAATGGCATAGGATTATTCTCTGCCACTTTAAATGTCACGTTGGATAAAATCACAGGCATTCCTGGAAAGTGTGCAGGCAACATCCTGGCCTTAGGGAGTAAACCCCTTTGCAAATGAAATGAAAAACGAATATGTATATATTGCTTAGTACCCACCACCGCTCCACACACCCTACCAACTTCAGTCAGCTCTCTACACCAACAAGAGTTGGCCATGGAACCTGGAAGAGACCAGGGACCCAGGCATCGTGGGTGGGAGGGGTCTGACTTACGTCTTGTACTATACCTACTGTGTTGAGTCATTCCTTATGCATAGAAACACAGGGAATGGTCTGGAGCCTATAGTATAGTGATAAGGTTTATAGGGACCTAGGCTGAGTTACCATTCATTCATAGCAACACAGAGGGCAACCTGAGCCTACAGTGTAGATGGTACATGGTAGGTGAAGATCAAAAACCACAGGCCAGAAAAGCTGGTTTCCATGCAGGAGGGTAGGGAGTCACCCTACCTCACTCGCACCACCCCCTATTTCAGCAGTGCCATCTAATTCCCATATTTAGATAACGATCCAGACACAACAGTCTAAGAACAGCCTCCCTGTGGCTGACCCACTCGGTGGGTAGGCCCAAGCCCTGGCTGCTGGGATGCCCAGGGTTTCCATTCCCAGGCCCACAGGGAACTTTCCCGCCCACGCATCCACAGAGCACAAGTTCCCGTGTTCCTCAAGAAGCATCCATCAAAGCCAGACTTCCACCCCCACAGCCCGGAAGTAATCCTCCTTCACACAGGAAAAGAGTCACTTCCTTAGTCTCTCCAGGTCTTCAGCCTGCTGCATGAGGGTAATGCATGGAGCTGACCTTCCAGCCCTTCTCCCCAGACCTTCAGGAGCAACAACGACTGCATCTCCAGCCATCTTGAATTTCCAGTTCTACCATCCTGAAAACCTTGAGACCTTTCTTGCCGCTGTCATTCCAGTCAACTTTCTTTCTTTTTTTTTTTTAATTTATTTTTTCTTGGATATTTTCTTTATTTACATTTCAATGCTTTCCCCTTTCCAGGTCTCCCCTTCAGAAACTCCCTATCCCCCTCCCCCTGCCTCTATGAGGATGCTTACCACCACCACCCCAAACACACACTCCCATCCTCCTGCCCTGGCATTCCACTACAATGGGGCATTGAACACCCTCAGACCTGAGGGCCTCTCCTCCACTGACATGGTACATAGTATGTACTCACTGATAAGTGGATATTAGCTCAAAAGTTCGGAATACCCAAGATTCAATTCACAGACCATATAAAGCTGAAGAAGAAGGAAGACCAAAATGTGGGTACTTCAGTGCTTTTTGGAAGGGTGAACAAAACACTCACAGGAAGAAATATGGAAACAAAGTGTAGAGCAGAGACTGAAGGAAAGGACATCCAGAGACTACCCCACCTGAGGATCCATCCCATACACAGTCACCAAACCTAGAGGCTACTGGAGATGCTGGGAAGTGCTTGCTGATAGAAGCCTGATATGGCTGTCTCCTGAGAGGCTCTGCCAGAACCTGGCAAACACAGAGAAGGAAGTTCGCAGTCAACCTTTGGACTGAGCGTAGGGTCCCAAATGGAGGAGTTGAAGAAGGGACTAAAGGAGCTGAGGAGGTTTGCATCCCCATGGAGGGAGCAACAATGTCAAGAGGCCAGACCCCAGTAAACTTTCTAACAAGGAAATGAATAAACCCACAGTCTCTCTGGAAAACTTGCCCAATACAAATTTTCTCTTTCATAAAGCTCATCTGATTTCTGTTGTTGTTGTTGTTGTTGTTGTTGTTGTTGTTGTTGTTGTTGTTAAGCCAAAGTGGGGATGGAGGTGTAAATTCTGTGTCAGGAGGAAGCTCCAAACTTTCCAGGAAGAGAGGAGGCTGCAGAGGCTGACTGGGACATACTCCGGCATCTCAGAGAAACATAAATAAATAAACCACAGCAATAGAGAACTCTCGCTGTTATAGAGTCACGTGGGCACCAGCTTTTCTGGTTGCTCGTCTTTAGTCGTGTGGACTAAAGGGGCCCAGCTTCCATCCCTGAATTGTAACCTCTAAGCATATCTTGTCCTATTCTTGGCATAAAAGCAGTCAGTTTCTGGTCCAAAGGGACAGTTTTTAAATGCTGGAAGAAAAGACAGGAAGGGAGGAGGGAGGGAAGGAGGAAGGAGAGAAGGGAGGAAAGGAGGGAGGAAGGGGAGGTGGGAAGAAGGGAGAAGGAAGAGGAGGAGGGAAGAAAAGATGAAGGAAAGGAAGGAGAGAAGGGAGGACGGGAGAAGGGAGGAGGGAGGAGGGAGAAAGGAAGGAGGGAAGAAAGGAGAAGGGAGGGACAGATATGGGCGCTTTACATATGTATGCACTAAATTAATTAATAATGGGGAAATGCCAATCTCACAAAAGAAATCCTGCCCAACTAAGGTATCTTATTCATAGACAGAGGGAAGATCTGGGACCAACCTTCCTAGAGGAGACAACTGGCACTCTGACCAACACGAAAAGCAATCCATAGAAGAAATGACAACCACAGCAGTCAGCAGGAAGGTAAATTGAGGGCTAACTGAACACTACACAGTCTGTATGAGGCCCATGGGGACCTGAACTCAGGTCTGCTTACTCCCACACCCTGCCAAAGTGTGTGAGAAGAGGCACCTGTTTTACCCCATGAGGAAGCAAGACAGGAACATCTCAGAGGCAGGAGCAGGACTCAGAGCCAGGAGCACTGGCTGGAACTCCATCACTCACCTTCTGCACTTATATAACCTTCCTGTGTCTCCGTTTCCACCCCGCTCCCTGTGTGCTGATGAATGGATGTGACCCCAGCACCGGTGGATAAGAGTGATAGGCTATGTCACTCACTCTACTACACCACAGACAGGATTTTTAACTTTGGGAAATATTCATAAAAAATTGGGAAACAGCAAAATGTCCGGAGGTCAGAGCTGATGTATGACCCCCATCAAAAAAAAAAAAAGTCCCTGGCATCCAAATAGCAGAATAAAAATAGCTACATCAAACAGCTGTGCCAACCTTCTCCTCGTGTAGGGGGAATATAAATTGGTTTAGCCTTTTTGGAGGGCAGCTGGCGACATCCATCAGACTTTTAAACAAGCCAAGTTTTTCCTTAAACTTTCTATTTTAAAATGATATCGATCACACAGGAAAGTTACAAGGCCCATTCTTCCAAATACCTTCAACCCATATTCCACCAATTTCCAACATTTTTCTCCCACGTTGGTTTGCCAGTTCTTCCTCCCTCCACATACTTTGACAAATATATTATGACACACACGGCTTTTGCATTGTGTACAGTATATTATATTATGCACACATTAGTTTTCATTCTTGAGTCTTCCAAAAGTACACCCAAGAGCTTGAGGACATCACAGTTTTTTGCTGAATATTCTTGAATATTTCTTCCTTAAGAAAAAGGATATTTTCATATCTGACCATGGTGCTATTATCAAATTTAAGAAATTGAAGTTTTTTGTTATATTTAATTCATCTGTTTAAATACTCTAATTTTAGAAGCTCAGATTCCAAATCATCAAATGTCCAAGTATGCACTAGAGTATTCTCCTAGCTCGTTTACATATTTATAATATATCTTTATATTAACTTGTCACACCTCTTTGGCCCTCTTTAGAGCCATTTCTCTTTTTAAAAAAATAATAAATTTTTAAAGTGTGACCTGGACTTGCTAAATTGTTAAAAGCATTTCTCTGGTCTTTGCCCTGGTGCACCAAAGCCAGGCATTAGGAATTTCCGTGGATATGAGTTGAGACGAGCCTGAGTCCGAATCTCTAACATACTCCCAAGAGAACCGCACACCCTATTTTCCTGGTAAACACTTACGGGGCATCCAAGGAAGGACTCTGTAAAAAGCTTTTCCAGTCCCTTGTAAGCAGCCTCTTGCTTTCCTTCGGATAAAACCCAGGAGCCACAGTACCTAGAACTCAGGATGTATCAAGCATGCTGAGCTGTACCTCACAAGGACACACCTCAGACTCTCCACAGCCAGAAGTCCAAGTTAAGGGGATACTTGTCATTGAAGGGGCTTCTCTGCTGACTCCACTTCCCAGAGGACATCCACCTCAGCCAGCAAAGCCCTTAAAGGAGGAGGTTTCTGTGTCCTGCCTCTTCTATTAGCACAATCTGCTGTTTCTCCAAGAAGCCATTCTGGTTACCCTCTCCTACTCCAATGTCTCCGTCCTCAAACATCCAGCATGACTAAGCACCAGGTCTTACCACCCACTGGGAGCTCACTTGAAGCCCTGCTATTCCAGGCAGATGGCCGCTCTCTGGACCACTGTTCCTGCTCTTCCTCGCTCCTCCTACACATAGGCTTCCCCTAACAAAAGGCCCCTTCAATGGTCAGTTCCTGGTCTGATTCTTCTCTAGGTCTTTCACACTTGGTCACATGACTGTCAGCCTAATCTCTACAGCTACTTCTCCAAGATCCCTTGCTGCCCCTGTTTTTTATTGCTCTAAGTCCTTAGTTCTATCACCACAGAAACAACATTGACCTTCCCCTGTGTGATCCTGGGCAGTGTGGCACAACCCAATCTATTCACCCATGCTTTACAGACACCTGCCTACGCCAAGTCCTTAGCTTGACTTTGGGGAGCTCAAAAAAATGTCAGACACTGGAGACCAGGCAAGATGGCTTAACAGTTAAAGTACTGCAAGGTAAACAAGGAGACCAGAGTTCAGATTCCCAGAAGCAATGTAAATGCCAGGTGGGCATTACAGCTAGTCTGGACTTTTACAGTCTTACAGAGAGGATAATGGATTCCTAAAACAAATTGTCTAGTGAGACTAACAGCTACCAGTAAACTCTGGCTTCAATTGTGGGACCTTGCTCTCAATGAATAAGGTGGAAAACAATCAAGATTCTAGACATCCACCTTGGCCCCTACATGTCTGTGTGTGTGTGTGTGTGTGTGTGTGTGTGTGTGTGTGTGTGTGTGTGCATGTGCAAATGCACACAACTGTATGGTACACATATGGAAATAAGAAAGCAAAAATAAATGAGTGTGACTCTCAGACAGCAGAGGCAGGCTTCTGTTGGTGTTAGGTGAAAAAAGGCCCAGGTAGGCATGCAGTCTTCCATGCTATCACAGAAGACCTATGCATCCCTACTACGTGTCCCCTCCTCTATGACTGCCATGATCACCAACCATCGTGCAGGTAAAAGCAAATATGGATGAAGCCTCTACCCTGCTAGAGAGTGTAGGACCCAGGGTCCATCGAGTAAAGCCCAGAAGGGAGACAGAGATGCAATGTGCCTGTCTCACATACCCAGGTACATAGTAGAGGGAAGGGTAGAACTGGAGGTAACATGTGACACACCCATAGACAGAGAAACACAATCACAGGTTATCTGTACTACGGACTCCTGCTGAGGGTCACACAGTCCCATGACAGAACCCCACTTCCTAAACCCTGACTGTACCCCCCAATCTCCGTATGATGCATCTCCCCCTATAACTGACAACCTGTCTTTGTAGAGAAGACAGCCCACCCATCCTCACTCCTAGGAATGACACCCAGAAGGTATAGTGTATCGTCGTCTTCTATAGAGACAATACATGGTCTCCTGAGTACATGGGGCGGTGCAGCTTGTCAGGCAACAGGTGGGTGACGTCACTCCAATCATCCATGTGGAAAAGGTTCTCGTTTCGTGATCTGAAGAGCACAGGCAAAAGATGTGCACATCCATTCCATCCAATAATGTCTGTGAATAGCGAGAAGCGCACAGAAACCCCATCATCAGCCATTAGGTCAATGAGAACAGAAATCAACATTGTCACACCACCACACGCCCACCGGCATGACTATATTTAGAAAGATTGACAATACCAATTGTTTGAGAGGATGAGGAGCAACCAGGAGCCTAACACACCACCAGTCGTGTGTGCACAATGGCACAGTCGCTGTGGGACAGAGATTGACAGTCTCTTACAAAGGTAAACATACATTTACCATAGTAAGCAGCGTTTCTGCCTTTCAGTATTTATCCAAGAGAAATGAACACATATTCTTCATTCTGTATCTCATAGACATGTACTTGTTTGCCGTAGCTTCGTTGATAAACAGCTAAAAAACTAGAAACTAGAAACAAAAGTGTGGTAGATAAGGCAGTTTAGATTTACTTCTGCAACGGAATAGTACTCAGTAATAAAAAGGACTGATACAGCAACACAGAGTACTCTTGGGTATATTTGCTAAGTGGAAAAAAAAAAGCCAAACAAGACAAGAGAGTAGCCTGTTACATGAGTGTCTGGAAAAAGCAAAACAGAGAAACCAGACCAGTGGTTGTCAGAGGCCAAGGATAGAAAAAGGAAAGTGGTAACGAAGAAAGAAGGGCCGCTGTGGGTGTGTTCTAAATAGTGTTTGTGTGATAGTGACATGTCGACCTCCAGGGGTTGAGTCCTGTGGGCTCAAACGGTACGGTGAAGAGTTCATTGTCTGGGAACTGAATCTCAAGAAAGCTCATGTTTTCAAAGACTTGACCTGGACTCGAGAAGCTACCCTCACTTGCTTACAGGCAGGGCTGGTGTTCAGCACGTTCAGGCCAGCATGAGTGAGTATGTTAGAACATAAGACCACTCCACCCTGACCATCAGTTCCCACAGCTTGAGCCTCCGAGTTAGCCCCATGTCTCAGCTCTTCTCTGGGCTTTGGTACCTCTCCAACAGCTAAAGCACTAATTAATACCTGTCTAGCGGAGACCTTGTGAGCCAGTAACCCCTGGCTCCACACCAAGCGATAGGAAAAGGAATGTTCCACAGCCTGCTCTAACTCAGTTGAAGACAGGCTAAGCTACCACCAGGCCCACTTCTTTAGACAGCACATTCCCCACAGGGAGGAATCCCGATTCTCCATCAGGAAGGAAAGTTAAAACAACTTGAATTATGGAATGGTTCTTGGCCTGCCAAAGGCCTCAGTGTGGGAGCTGGTATCCTGGTTATCTGTGGTTATAACATTTCCCAGCATGCCTCATAAGAAAAACAGCTTCAAGGGATCAGAAGGAAGGGCATAAAAAAGTCAACGGGAACAAGGCTGAGAAACACTGGTCTATGTGCAGGAATCATAGACTAGAAAACAGTGACGCACAGTCCCAGCCCGGACATTCTCACATGGGGTATCCACTGAGACAACAGGTCACCAGTGTCCACATGTCAAGACAGGAACAGTGATGTGAAAGAATTACAGCCACGCAGGTTCTTGAGAGTCTCCCTCATAGGGTGGAAAGCCAGCCCCTCACCCTCCCTCAGTTTAGCACTGACAAGTTTATCTGGTCTCGTGGCTAGCGTCATCAGCCTGAAGGATCCAGAACCACTGAGACACAGACCTCTGGACATGCCCACAGGGGCTATCTTGATGACATTCAGTGGGGTGGGAAGAGCCACCCACAGTGTGTGGCACCATTCCTGGTTGGGATGGCAGACTGTGTTAATGAAGAAAGATGTCTGAGCAACTGTACTTATTGACTGCTCTCTAGTTTTAACCAAGGACACATTAGGACCAGATGTTTCAAGCTTCCACCTGCCCTGACATCTACATCGAGATGAACCTGATCTTCAACTGTGAGCTGAAATAACCTTCCTCCCCCTTCCTTAGGTTCCTTTTGTAGGCATATTTTGTCCCAGCAACAGAAGTGTACCTAAGACACCTGGCATCAGTTCCTTACAAAGCCAGGATTGCATGTGTACATAAAGCGGGGCCAGCACACTGCTGTCCACAGAGGGACTAATGGAAGCCCTCACAAGCTGGCATCTCCCCTACCCAGTACTGTATCTCTCTGTCCTTGTCTGGAGCCCGTGGTGGCAGAGGCACACACACAGCATATCCGTTCATTGTTTCCAGCGGGTGTTAAGTAACGAAGACAACTTCCAAATGAGAAGAAATTAAGCGCTGGAGCCGAGTCCCTGCATTGTCAGGCTCAGCCGAGCCAGCGCCTCCTCAGAACACTCGCTTTGTGCCTGATACATTATGACAAAGCCGTAATTGTTCTTTCAGTCTTTCCCCGATATTTCATAACAACGTGAAGTGGGAGTCGCAAAGGTCAGTCGCGTTGTGGAACGAGCGTTGTTCTTATTGTCCCTTTCTGAATGGTGGCTTCCATTTGCCAGGCTGCTCCATGCCCGGGTGTCTCAGCAGCCGGGCCTCGTGTTGTTTAAAAGGAGCTGCACCACCTACTCAGGGCAGAGTGTCCTAATTTGCTAGATGGTCTTGGACCACTGTCTAGCCACATCAACTGCATAAATACACTCATATGCAAGCACATGAACACACACACAGGCACATGTACACTTATGCAACACCCATGCATACCCATGTTTGCACGTGCATACACACACACACACACACACACACACACTTCTCCCAAGCAACCCACTCTAAACCTGTGAATGGAAACAACAGCAACTGTCAAGTCCATATGAATCAGATAACAGATGCATTTGTCTTCTCCCTGGGACAACAGCACTCCTGTCTGGTAGATGACAAAGAAATCCTAGGTCTTTCTGTGAAGAGTATGTCAAACCTAGGCTAAAACCTGACTCTGGGCGACAGAGAGATAAACTAGTGGGTCAAAGTGCTTGCTGTGCAAGTATGAGGACTCAGGTTCAAATCCCCATTACAGATGTAAAACTCTTAGCATAGTTGTTTATGCAGCTTTAACCCCAATGCTTAGGGGTATGGAATGGAAACAGGAGAATTGTTGGGGCAGGCTAGCCAGTCTAGCTGCAGGATCATGAGAGACCCCAAGAATAAGAACAATAGAGCAGGAGACCCCACATCATTCCCTGACCTCCTTCATGCATGGACAGATCCATGCCCCTGCACAAACACAGGCACACATATCACACACAGTCAACCCCATCCTACCTACCTCCCCCACTACCCCTCCACACACAGACTCTATTTTGAATTTATTCTGATAGGGCTCCAAAGTTGGCAAGATTCTCTTCCTGTAGACATACTTTACAAAACAGAAGTCTTCGGGAACCAGTAGATTATCTGGGCATATCTGGATGCCCACTTGTATAGGGCTTTGCATGTTCCGGTAAGGCTCAGGGTAAAACCCATGAGATGCTCTGGGGAATGCTCCTAGAGTCTGATCAGGGCTCTGTTTGGAGAACTTGGGTACCTGTAAAAGAGAGCAACAGAGTCCTGGCAGGCAGTGGCAGAGAGCAGCTTTGTACCTGATCCCTACGGCATGATAGTTGCTAAGAAACCATTGAGATGCAAATAAGTTAGTAAATACTTAGCAGCAAGATCCCAGAAGAGGGCTGAGAGGGGGATGCTCTCTACTAGTCAGGTGGGTGAAAGGAAAAGGAGGAAAGGTGTTTCCTCCTGACTGGGCAAAGGACCACTGGCTTTCCTGTGGAGCTGCAGCACTGAACTACTGAGTTAAAGAAACAAAAAAACAAAAACAAAACAAACAAAAACCTGTTCTTTTCCACTTGTCTGGGAGTAGCGGAAAGTTAGAACCTAGATCAGGGAGCCTGGGAAGCACAAAGAGTCTCCCCCAAGGAGCTCTAGGCCGACTTTAATACCTTTCTTCCATTGAGAAAGTGTTGACATATGAAAGAAGTGGTCTGAACGGTGCCTACTAGTGTTCAAGAGCGAGGACCCTAGCTCCAGTCCCCAGCACCCATGTTTTTAAAAAGGCATGGCTATGTGTATACAGACAGGAGGCTTACTGGGGCTTGAACCTGGATCCAGACTCGGCTGGGGATCCTGCTGAATAAGGTACACTGTAATAGGGCAAGACACCCAATAGCCTCATCTGGCTGCTGTACTCACACAGGGGCACACGCACCACCACACACAGACACACACACACAAAGACACACACACACACACACGCAGAGGGGAGGATGTTCCGCCAAGGACACTAAAGACCCTCCATCTTGTACAAGTTTCAGAACCTAGAGGAAAGATGAATTGAGAGCGTATGTTGAAAACATTGACTCAGTACAGAAGCCCGGGTGTAGCTAAACCATGATCGGCAGTGGCTGGAAAGAAGAAAAAGATCACCTTACTGACCAGCATGGGTGCCTTTCCGCCTTTCCACCTTTCTTTCGTTCTTGCTTTCCACTGGGCACTCGGCTTCCACGTGAGGTTAAGTTGAGGTGCACCCGTGTCTACACAGGGACCCAGAGTGTCACAGTGTGAAGGAAGCCAAGGCTTCGACCACAGCTTTGACAAAGAGCTCCACTGTAAGAACTCTTCCTTCTGACTCCAGGGCAGTCACCAGAGCCTTGCAACCACTTTATCTTTAGCCCCAGGCCATCACGTTCCATCTGCTCACCTCTCAGTTTGATCATGTCCAGGAATAGAGGGAGCACCCTCACCAGGACAGAAGCTGCCTGCCTAGATGCCTCCGGCGGCCTTCCATTCCTGGATCTTTACATTCCTGTCAATTTCTACTTCCTTAGCTCTCACCATGTCTCCAATGAGGCTATCTGAGTCCTAGCCTCCACGTTCTGGCCTCCATAGCACATCCTTTCCCTTACTGTGGGTGTGATGGTTCTTGCTCCATTATTCAGTCAACCAGGAGCACAGAATTAGTATGGTAAATGGCCACCAGTTTTACATTCATCTCTGCTTCTACTAGCAGCTGTATGCTGACATTTTTGTGAGGAACTTGCCCTTTTGCACCTGAAGCTAAGCAACTGAGGTGAATCAGAGATAATTTCCCCACCCAAACTAGCTCTGGGTCATGTGACCTAAGCCTGGCCAATGAGAGTGTTCCATCCTCCTATGACAAAGCCTGGTTCACTGAGAGGCTCAGGACCTATGGAGGCCAAGGGGACAAAAATCGGGGTGCTTCAGAGGGCAGGAGGTTAAGAATTTATATTTCTATTGATAGCTCAAGCGGCCATGAATTTGAGACTGCCAACAACCACATGACCACCACACAGGGCAGAGGATGGAGTCAACAGAATGACTGCCTTTTTTCTCTGTTAGCTCCACTCTACGCTTTTCTACACCTTAGAGGACCAACCTCCATGGCCTGAGTCAACCAGACTCCAATGACCTCTGTCTTAGGGCGCACATGCATTCATGCGGAAACCTGGAGCTCACTGATTGGCTAGATGAGCAGGCCAGCAAGATCCATGGGTCCATCTGTCTGCACCTCTCCAGCACGGGGTTCAGATGTCCTGCTGCACCTGTCTTTCCCACAGCACTGGGGATTTGAACTCAGGTTCCTGCGCTTGTACTGCAAGCACTTTAGCAAGTGAGATGTCTCCCCATGGAGCTCCTGCCTTCTCACTGAGTTCATGCAGTATAAGGTGCTGGCAAGAGACAGAGTAAGGGAAGAACTGTAAGAAGACAGCCTCAACCCTATTCTGGGCAGTCTGGGCAACAGCTACATTCTTACCTGTGTCTGGCCCTTCTCAGGAAGCTCCCTCTATGGAACACTCTGGCCAAGTTCTGATAGCCCTGGGGTATATCATGACTTGGCACTGCTGAGATCTGGCTCCAGCCCCATCCTCACTGGGTCCCTTAACTCTTTGCATATTTCTGTAAAGAGTTTCCTAAGTTAGCCCTTCAGGAGGCTGATGTCTGTTTTGCATCAGAGCTCTGGCTGATACAGACAGGAACTGAGGAATAAAGGCGGAAATAAATACGGAATAATGCCGGGCGTGGTGGCGCACGCCTTTAGTCCCAGCACTCGGGAGGCAGAGGCAGGCGGATTTCTGAGTTCGAGGCCAGCCTGGTCTACAAAGTGAGTTCCAGGACAGCCGGGACTATACAGAGAAACCCTGTCTTGAAAAACCAAAAAAAATAAAAAAAATAAAAAAATAAAAAAATAAATACGGAATAAAGGATCCAGAGACAGAGTGTTGTCCCTTAAAGTGGCCATGATTTCAATCTCAAATGATCTAGCAATAACGAGGGTCCCTATTCTGTTTTGTTTTGTTTTTTTCCTCCAGCCTGAATTGAGCATCTGTCACTACAAACAAAACATATGGCTGGTAGGTAAAGCCTAAAGCCTTTGGTGGAAAGCTCTGGATGTCCACCTTCATAAGAAAAAGGATGAGAACCACCTGGACCTCTCATTCTACCCACCCCCACCTCAGACAATGCCCTGCCCCTCCTCCAAGAAACCCATTCCTCCAACACACATGGTGGTCTTTATCTCACACACATGCACAGGCTTCCCCCATCTCTCTCTCTCCCTCCCTCCCCTCTCTCTCTCCCTCCCTCCCTCCCCTCTATGTCTCCATCTCTCTCTCTCCCCCTCTCTCTCTGACACACACATGCAGTTTCTATCTATATATCTCTCTCACACACAGACACACACACGTGCAGTTTCTCTCTTTTACACACACACACACACACACACACACACGCACACTTGCACACACACGCACACTTGCACACACACTTCTTCCTCAACCCCTTCTGGTTTGAAGCATGCCCCTGTCCTCACCCCCCAGTGACAGGTGTGGAACCATCCACGCATCCACCTGCGTGCATCCCTCCAACATCCTTTCAAAAGCAGACTGTAGTTTCCGAGCCTCTGTCTCCCCCACCAGTCTGCTGTTTAGTAAGCTCCTTGAAGGAAGGGCTGTATTCTTTATCTCTGTGGCTTTGGTCCTCAGGATAGAGTTTCTCACATAGATGCTCAACAAAAGTGCTCTAGGTGTTCATGGACTGCGGGGCAAATGCTTGCCCTGCATCTCACACCCGAGAGTTGCCCCTTACAGAATCTGGACGTGGCTCGACCCTTATGTGATACTCAGAGACGAGGCTGCTTCACCAGATGCGTAAGGCATCTTCCATCTTGCCTCAGTTGGACCAGACAGAACTCGAGTCAAATCAAAACTTATCCCCCATGCATAGCATGCCAGCTTGCTATAGCTGCCCTTCAAACGGAAAGAAAGACTCCTGCCTCCAACCTTACGTTGCCCAACCCTGTTCCCAGCACTCACAGTTATATCCCATCTGTTCCCTTTATATCTGTCCTGAAATCATGCTGTTTATCTTCCTGGTGACCATCTACGCCCCAGTAGCCAGCCCACTCCTGAAGATAGAGCACCTGGACCCTGCTCACCGTGGGAGGTTAGCAGATGTTTGCAAAACATTACATGAATGAAACACGGTATCTTCTCCACCACCTCAGCCTTCTGCATGGCTTTCTAATTCTTTCTACCATCTTTTTTTTTTTTAGGGTTTCCAGTTATCACTTGCCACCTGATCAATCCAGGCTCAGTACCTGTAAGCAATGACGGCATTTATTTTGTTCCTGAACCCACAGTTCAGACAAAGCTCTTGAAGAAGGCTTGCCCACCCCTTCCACTCTGGAAAAGCAATGGTGGCTCAAAAGATGGAGTGGTAGCCACCTGAAGGCTCATTTGTGCCCAGCATCGGAAGCTGGTCACAGACTGGAACATGAGCTGGGATGTGCACAGGGTATCTCTGGGACCTTGCCCTGCCACCTGAGTTTCTTGACAATGTGGCAGCTCAAATAAGAGAGGAGGGAGCAGAGGGAGAGAGAACTAGCTCTTTATGGTCTTTTATAACCACAGCAGATGGATACAATATTCATGACTCAGCTTTAAACATTCCTTTTCTTTCTGTGATCGGATCCTGGGGCAAGGAATGATCACAAGTAGAGGGGTCCACTGGGGTGAACCCTGAACTTAGTTTGGGGCTGAAAAAGATCAGCAGGAAACTCATCAAATCCACCTGAAACCCCCAGAGGTAACAACAGGGTCAGACAATCTCCCAGGGCATAAAGAGCAGCAGATATTCTCGGCCTGTAAGACATGTGCACCCATGTTTGCCTGTGTGGAGCTGGAGAGGACAATACTGAGGGAGAGTGGGACATAAGGAGAGGAAGAGCCGGGATGGTGAAGGGTCTTTCTTGGGTTCTGAAAATACCAGGGAACCAGCAAGGGTCTCACACACATGGTATAAATGTGAGGATGTCGTGTACCAAGTCACGGCCTCACACCCAAAGTATGTCCTCAGCAGTAGCTTCTTGGAACATCCCCTAAACTTAATGGATTTTCTGGTGACACTGACAGCCCATCCTTTCCCTCCAAGCTTACTGACCACCCCTATTCCTGGAGTGCACTCATCCTCAGAGGTGTGGAGACACCCAGAAGGGGCTTCCAGTCCCGTGAAGACCACAGCAGACATCCAGGAGCAAGAGCAGAGTTCAGGGGCAGAAATGGGTATGAGAACACATGGGACCCCTTCCCTCTCCTCCGGCTCACCTCCCAGCTCCAGACGCCCCTGGCCTCAATGAGAGAGACAGAGCAAGGGTCCTATGCTGCTGTGCTGGAAACACAGCACAAGGAAAAGCAGAGGACAAGTCAACCCGAGGGCCCAGCTGTGGCTCACAGATAAGACCAACTCTCTGCTACCACTGTTCAACTTCCGGCTGGGTCCTATCTATGGTCATGGCCCTCAGAGGGCAAGCCACTGCCCATAGACTGAGGAGTTGAAAGAGTTCCCATATCCAGTGCTGAGGTTCAGCCCAGTGTTTTCCTCTGAAGCTATCCAGTCTGCAGTTGGCCAGAGGAAAGGGAGTGGTTGGTCAATCAGGAAACAGCAGAGCCCAGGCTCAGGTAGGTAGGGCAGGGCCCCAAGAAAGAAACAGGGGCACCCATCTGCCTCCAGCCCTGTTTCTAGCAGATAAGAACATGGACAGAGACCCAGGCCTGCATAGTACCCCGATCTCCCCACCCCACCCTTCACATGCATACACACACACACACACACACACACACACACACACACAACTCCTGTCTATTCCCTCAGCAGCAAGGATAGGCATAGATTCCACTCTGCAAACGTTTGAGCCCCTGACCCCAATGAGTACAAGACCCAGAGGACACGTGGTGAAAGAAAGCAATCCATGACCCCAGACGCAAGGGGAGGCTCTTAGAAGGAGTGTGTAAATGAGAGACCACACACCCTGAGGTTGCCCTCCAGTTGGCAGAACAGCTGAGTCAGCTCTATACAATGAGAAGAGACCCAAGATCAGACACAGAAGAAAAAAATATGGCCAACTGGGACCTTGAATGACATCAGGCAGGCCGGGGTGGGGGGGTGGGGGGAGGGTTCCAGGTCTAGAAGTAAACATTCCTAATTTTAATCCACGTATAAGCAGTGATTAGTAGCAAAGGTGCTGAACTGAGAGTCTGGCAAACCACTTTGGATGTTAGCTGTGGGGTAGTTAATGTCCATACAGGCCTCAGATCCCTCTCCTGTATCCCAGAAGAGATGCCCAGCAAGCCACTGAAGGCATGTGCATCTGTGCAGGAGGTGAACGTTCCACGAGTGGGTGGGCGCACAGTCCGGTTCTGATACTAGCAGTATCTGGGATGGTTCCTAGACAGCCTATCCCTGCTTCAATCATGTCTCCTGTTCTGCTTCTCATATGTTGAGATGGCACAGGAGACACACCTGCTGCATGCTCCCTGGAGCTTCTTCAGCCCCTTAAGCAGAGACCATGGTGTGTCTGACTTTCCAGTGCAGAGAGCCTGCAGGCTAGTGTAAGGGCCCCTCTTCGAGAGCTTGCCCACTCCCCTCCTGACCACCTGCTTCTGCCCACTTCTCTGCTCATTATCACCTCCACCAGGAGGTGGAGAAGCAGAGCCGAGGAGGTTAAATTCAAATCATTCATTTTGTCACTTGCTGCCAGAAAGCAGGAGGGGAGAGAGACACAGGGCCTCAGGTGCAGGCTGTGGGCAGAAATGAGTCCTGGTAATTCTCAGGAAGTCTCCTGGATGTTTTCACGTTGGCCCAGTTCTGCCACAGAGAACGCTAGGGGAGCCTTCTATGAACGGCCTCCTTAAGCAACTGTTAATGGTGTTGTCTGCAGCTGCAGAGACTTCATCTGACCTGGGGAAACATCTGCACTGGTGACAGAAAGAGGCGGGACCCGATCCTTTAGCGGGTGTGTCATCTGGTTGTACTTGTTACCAGCAGGGTTACTAGGGTGTGGTGAAGGTTGTCCCCTGATCTTCCGTGTGGGGCATCTTTCCGGAGCTAACACTCCATCCACAATTGCTAGAAAGTAAGAGAGCAGGCAGGTGAGGTCGACGCTTTGGGAGCTGAACACTATGGCCGAGTGAAGCGTACCAGCGTACCCTCGTACCCTCGAGGGTGAGTGAACGCAAGGGCAGCTTGATTAGCTCTGCCACGAGATTCATGAGATGGCAGAGTGTGTCTGTTTCTCCAGAGAATATTAACTGAGCGGGGCATCCACCCTGAATGCGAGTGGCACTATGGGCTGAGGGCACTGACCTGAGGAGAGGATAAGGGAGGGGAGAGGAGGCGGCTAGCCCAGGACCAGAGTTCTCCCTCCCTCTGCTTTCTCTCTTCCTCCATCATGAAATGGACCTCTCGACAAGCCTCCCCCTTAAAGGTGACTGAGTCCTCCCAAACCATGAGAAAAATAAATGTCCCCTGCTCTCAGTTGCTTGTGCCAGCTGTTCTTGGTCACTGCCTCACAGAAAGTAACACAGGACCCATTTGATAGACTGGGGTGGAGATGAAACTCACTAAAGAGATCAGAGACAAACGCATTTAACGTCACTGAGAGGCACCGGGTGCACAATTCTACGTGGTGCCAGTGGGGACCATGATATCATGTTGCCTGCACTGCCTACATACACCTAAACTTGCTACTAGTCAGAGGGCATTCCTACAGCACAGTCTGCCCACAAGAGTGCTGGGCCAAGGCCCTTCTTGATGCTCACCAAGACTTCCTCCTCATTAGTCTAGGATGACTGGACATTGAATGCCTGAGAGGACATCTTCAACTACCTATCCAGTGTGAGGATCCATGCACTAGTCTCAATCCCCCAGGGGTCACCTTGCCCCTCACAGGACTTCATTTGTAATAATCCATCTGCCCACCACTTTAAGCCTAGAAAACACCCAGCTCCGAGTTTCTGCTATTCTCTTTGCACGCTCCTCTCTCCCAGTTCGACTCAACATTGAGGAAACTGAGTCATGGGAAGGGGGAGTGTGACTGTGCATCTTGACTGACTCCTGAGCATTGAAAAGTAGATTCCCATACACCGAGGATCCACCCACCGTCCCATAGGTCTCCTTGGAATATTTGTCCATTATGGTTTAACCTTTAGAGAGTGGCCAACAAACCAGCATGGTGGTCTAAAACATCCGGGATTTTTTTTTTTGATGGTGCAGATGCCCTGAGCCAACCACTTAGGCAGTGTTCCCTTCCAGTGTGAGTGTGGTTGAACACTCCAACCCCGGGGCTCCACCTATAGCTGCAACCGAAATGGAATCTGCAGACAGAGCCGAGGCATTTCGCATGCAAAATTTTTCTTTTAAATATGAAATCTCTCCCAAGGCATTACTTTATTATTATAGTAATTTCCTCAGAAGGGCAGACATCCAATGTGCTGTTTCTCCACCATCTTCCGAGACAGGGAGATTTAATAGAAATATTCAGGTTCCTTAAGTGGCTAGGGCAGAAGAGGGAGAAAGAGAGGGAGCTTCTCCAAGGAGCAGACTCCTGGAATCCAGGTGACAGGCATGCTCCAGACCTGTGGTGGCAGGTAAGGGCCTGAGCCATAGAGACGTTGGTCTTGGTGTGTCCAGGGGAGAGGCAGGAGAAAGAAACATAGGGGAGCTTTGTGGGCAGTGACTCTTTGTTGTCAGCATGGAGTCATTTCTCTTCTCCAAGACCATGGAAACCTGGAAGCCCAACTGATCAGTGAGGACCCCAACAGCCACTAGCTGAGCTGGCACCAAGCTCTTTCCACCCATGAATGGAGGCCAAATAGGTTCCATGTAAAGCCTATGCTGGAGGCGGAAAGAGGAAGTGCGGGTAAGAACACAGATTCTACATCCTGACTGCCTGTGTTCAAATTCTGGCTTGACCACTTTCCAGACAGGTGTCTTTATTAAATATTAAGTATGACTGGTGTGTCTCAGGCTTCTCGCCTGAAAAATGGGACAGGGCTTGATAATAAAAATGGTGTAAAGACTGATGGAGGGCTGTGTGTGTGTGTGTGTGTGTGTGTGTGTGTGTGTGTGTGTGTGAGAATACTTCTCCCCAGCAGTTTCAAAATCTACTAACTCTAAGCTGCCTTTCCCTCAAATATCAAACACTTCGGTAAAACTGCAGACGCCCAATTCATTCCAACTTGGTCAATGCAGACTGAAGTGAAACCTCCCCAAATTTTGGACTGCAGTCTAATGCGGACCTATCCTCCTGACAGTGTTCCCAGAGGCATCGGAATCTTCTAGGGAGCCTACAGAAAGTGAACTTGCTGAACTTGGAGCCAAGAGTTCACAGCAAGCTGCCCAGGCAAACACAGGCTTCCAGACATCTTAGAACCCTTGGCCACAATGGCTGTCCCCTCTTTGGGGTTTCAAAATAGTCTCTCCCTCTTTCCCATGCAACAATAGCATGGCTTTCTTGAGTCTTCGTATTCCACAGAATTCTTTCAGACTATCTATAGTATTTTTTCTCAATTTAAATATTACACAAGTGGCTCTTTAGTTGTGGTCTGGTCCCAGCATCTAAGACTGGAATGGGAGGGCCCTAAATTCACTGGATAGTGAAGGTCCTGGGCGTGGGAAGCAGATGATAGTCTCCAAGTGACAGAGCTAGAGATTAAAAAAAAAAAAAAAAAAAAAGCCAGAGGCCATGGTCCGGCTTCGTGGAGAAGTAGGTGTCTATGGGGAGACCTTGTGTCCCAAAGCCCAGAGGACATCAACAGCTTTCACCATCTGTCTGGGTCCCCTCTGAAAACCAATCCAGAAAACCCAGAAAGCCTTTCCCCTGCACTGCTTGTATTCTCCTAACACCTCACTGAGCAGACTGGCTGGAAAGGGAGACAGGCAGAAGGGAAGGGAAGAGATATGTTCTCTTTCAGTCTGGTTCCCCCAAATAAAGACCAACCAGCTTCCGGTCTGATGACATGTGACATGTCCCTCTACCCCCATCCTGTCCCTACCCTCAGTTAGACCAGGTAGTGTAGATTCCAGAACACACCCGCTATTTCTCCCTCCCTCCCTCCCTCCCTCTCTCCCTCCCTTCCTCCTTCCCTCCCTCCCTCCCTCCCTCCTTTCTTTCCTCTTTACCTTCCTTCCTCCACCCAGGCACAGGTCATATAAGGGACCTGACTTCCTTCACCCACATCTCCCCATCAGGACCATGAGTGACAGATACTGTTCTTTTGTACCTGCCCCAGCTTAAACTGAGGACCTGCCCGCCCCAGAGATGCCAGGAAGAAGACAAGACGCTGGAGTGGCTGAAACCAAGGAGGAGAACACTGCCTCCCCAGAGCTGAGTTTGGGGAGGGCCCTGCTGTCTGTGTAGGCGGCTCATTGATCCACTCCTCTGAGAATTATTCCGTGCTCATCACAAACCAAATGAGTCTGGCCCCAACCCAGCCAGGCAGGCGGGAAGGCGGCTCTGTGTGTTGAGAGGAGAAAATGAACCTGCCTGTTGTCATTCGAGAAAAAGGAGGGAGTGAATGGTGTGTTCTGCCCCTGCGCGCTGAGCAGGGGCAAGACGCTGCTTTAATATTCTGCTGAATGTGGTATTTCTTTTAACCCTTTCAGAGATTTTTTTTTCAATCCCCAGAATAAGGCTTTCCTGCCAAGCAAGGGGTAAAGCTCCCAACCTGGACACTGAGAGACGGGCCACAGCTCCGAAGTAGACCCTGCCAGCAGGCCTAGGTGACACAGCCCATGCACACCAGACTGGGCGTACACAATGGCACCCATGAACAGCTCCACCAGGAAGGCAAGGGGCTAGTCAGGGGGGAAAACCAAGTGTTTCAGGAGGAATGTGTCCTGGTGCCTGATGTGTTCCCTCGAATTGCTCTGCAAACTATTTTACCTATATACACATTCCCTCCATCTATTGAGACTCAAAGCCGAGAGCGCACTTCCTAAAGTGTACATCTGAGACCGAATCCCTGACCCTTCGGAGGTGCAAAGAGAGGTAAACCGGATCAGCGCAGCCCCAAACTGAAGACTTGAAGCCACCCCAGCTCACAGTCCTGTAGGCCACTCCACCTTGCGACTGTTCTCAACCGGCTTTGTTGAGGTTGATTTCTATCCTTTTCTATTTCGACTGCTTCTGCACGTGTCTCCGGATGAATCAACCTCAAGCCTACGCTGGGGTGCTAGCCACACTCCATATCAGTCGAAACCCTGCACATTCCAAAAGTCACACACAAACACACACACACACACACACACACACACACACACACACACACGAAGACCAGCAGCCTCGCAGGGCAGCAGGAGGTCAAGCGCAAACAAAAAGCCACCTTCAGGAAACAAGCGAGAGCTTTCTGTGCAGTAATTGCTGCTTCCTCGCTTCCCCATCTCCACGGAGACTGAGCAGCGGTAGTCTTTGCCATGGCTAAGACATCTTCCCTGCTATGACCAAGAGGGGCACGGGAGTATGCCAGTATCTCTTGGAAATGGGCAGTGCTTACTGGAAGGGTTAGAGACGCTGGACCAATGTTGGTCTGGAGTTTCCACTGAAGGAGTCCGTTTCACCTGGAACCTGCAATCCAGTCGAGCCAGCTCTCAAATGGGAACACAACAGGGGAAACAGAGAGCTGCGACCCTTCCACGAGGAATGTCCCTACGGGTGGAGTCCACCTGGCCAGAGATATCCATCGGGATATGGGGCTTCCAGCATGAGTGGCGTGGCGGCGGCGCCTCACCCCAGAGTTGCTCTGTTCGAGAAAACTCTAACTGCTCCTTCTCTACTGAGATGCGTCCCTGGAGGTGGCGGCCGCCGCGGCTCCGCAGGGAAGGTTGGGGGCGGGGAAGGGGGCGGGAGGCGGGGAGGCGAGCAGGGATTTCCCACGGGATTCGCGGGAGCCCTGAGCGCCCGGGCTCCTGGGTGCGCCGGGTAAGGGGTCCGCTGAGCGGGCTTGGCTGGCCACCAGCGGGAGGCACAACCACGCTGAGCCAGCAGGGATGGTGTCTTGGCTTGTGGGCTCGCAGCCATGCAGTCTCTTCTAACTGCCGGATGAGTTTAAGCACGGCCAGCACTCACCCAAGCCCACCCCTGTTCCAAAGCTCAGAAGGCGAGAAAGGCGTCCGCCTCGCACTTGCTGTCCCTGGAAGATTGCAACCCGGCAGCTTCTAGGGCTGATTTCTCCCCCCCAGGGTGCGGTCAATGGATTTGGCCCTTCTCGCTTGGCAGTCACTTGCTGGGGTACTAGTAGGACCTTCTGTGATCCCCCAAGCAGCTCCTGCCTGCGGAGCCCAGAGTCCGGAAACCTCAGACTGCGAAAGGGAGACAGCAAGCTACCGCTCGCCAGCCAGCGCATCCAGGCCCGGCATAGAAAGAGCCGAAGGTGCCGACTCTAGGAGCCCAGTGGCCCAAGGTATCGCTTCCCAGACCAGCTTCGCTCAGAGCTAAGGAGCTTGCACCGCAATGCAGCGGGATACAGGCTCTCTAAGCCGGAGATGTCCGGGGATCGTGCTGTCTGGGAGCACCGGAGCACAGGAGCCGAAAGACTCTGCGTGCGAACGAACCTGCTGTGGGCGCCCAGGGTCGGCACAGGGCATGCCTGTGGGTATTGCCCCAGCCCGGTGCCCCATCTCTACCCAGGATCGGTGACATTCTCTCTCTCCAGCACCAGGATGCCCGGCTACGCCGAGCAGTCAAAGGAGCCCTGCGAAGCGCGCGGCACCCATGAACTGGCAACCGGCAGCCACCAAGTTGCTCCACGAAGGGTACGTTACCTTCCATCGCGGCCACTGCAGATGCCAGGAGGAAGAGCAGCAAGCAATCCAGGGCCATCGCCGGCCAGCGGCCCCCAGGCCGAGCCCCAGCGGAGACGCGCCGCGTCCCAGGGCGCCGCTGCGCTCCCGGCGGGTGGCTTCTCCGTGTCCTTTCGCGCTCTGGCCGGGACCGGACTCCCCGGAGCGCGGCGTGGGCGTGGGCGGGAGTGTGCGCGCGTGGGGCGGTGCGGGCGCGCGTGGATGTGGGTGTGCATGTGTGTGTGTGTGTTTATGGGAGAGGTGGGTGTGTGCGTGCGTGTGTGAGAGAGGGTGAGGGAGAGCGAGCCTGGGAGAGCGCGCGAGAGCGTGTGCGTCCTGGTGTCACATTGCGAGCTACAGCGGAGCCTACGGGAGGACAGAGCGGGCCAGACTGACGGGGGAGGGAGCGGGATCCCCCACCATCAGCTCTCTCTCCACCCCTAACACCTCCTGTCCAATCAAGGAATCAAACCTGCAAAATTCCCTCATCCAATCAGGCGCGAGCACCTCCTTACACTGGCATTGTTAGTTTAAGAAAAACTTTTGCTTGCAAGGCTGTGTGGGAGGGTTAGGAAGGCGCTAGGAGGTGATCGCGCTCCCTCTCGTGGTGATTTCGGAGAACTGCAGCCTCGCACGCTCGCTTTGAAGTCAACTGAGGTCCCTTGTGCTTACAGACACCCCAAAGCTACTCCTGACTATTCCTATGCAGAATGCCGCCACCCTATATCATTTTACTAATCAATTTTGTTTATTTTTGAGTCTTGTCTGATCTCGTTCACTCAGAATTCCTGGAACCTTAACAGTGTCTTATTCTTGGCATGCATCTGTGGAGTGAGTGAATATGGTTTCAAGACTTTATGGCCGGCTGCTCGGGGGTAGTTAGAACACCCGGTGGGCTTCCTCTCATATCCTCAGCTGCATATCTCCAAAAGTCTCTTCCCAGGTGGATCTCTGAGCATCCACTGTAGGGCCTGCTGTCAGAAGACAGTCATAATGGGAAGACATGAAGAAACAGCCAAAAGTCTGACAACTTGTTGGGGTCTGGGGAAGGAAGACATTGCTTTGAACCAGGCCTGGAGGTAGGTGGGAAGGACTGAGTTCTGCAACCACAGGAAAACCGGGCTCCAGAATAGAAGTGGTTTCCCAAGATCAGCTCTGATGATAATGCCCCATTTGGCTGTCTGTTGATCAGGTCAGGCTGTTTCAGATCGGGCCCTGGCCTTGACGCTTGTCAGAAGCTGTGTGGCAGAAGGTCCTCACCTCCTCCCACAAGGTTAGGGATGCTCCTGGAAGACTCGTGTGGGAGGGGCTTCAGCCCCCTCCCCAAACCTTTTAAAGATCTGGCAACCCTCCTTTGGGAATTTAGTTACATTGATTCCCCACCCTGTGTACTTACTCTGTCTTTCACAGACACTGCCTCCCTCTTCACCACCCCAGCCACACTCAGACCCCTGATTCTGACAGGCCTTTGTTTCCCAGACTTTGACATAGGCTGTTTGTGTCTTCCCCTACCATCCACCCATCCAGCCTCAGAACCTGAAAGGATGACGTCAGTGACCGCCGCTTAATCTTCCCTAATACCACCTCAGCTGCTCTCTGTCCCTCCACAGCACTGTGTCTTGAAGTCCCTTAAGTGAGGGATGCCCCTCTCTGACACGGGTGAGTACTGGGTCTTTTGCAGCTTTGGCAACACTCTCCACAGTCCGATGTCACTGCCTACCTGTCTTACTACTTCTTGCCCTTCCTCTTTCATTCCTCCAGCCTCTAAGAGAGGGATCCCCAAAGCTCTTACCTTGAAGCCCCTCCCCCTCCCTGCACTGGTGACCAACTGCATCCATCTCTGTGGATGGATGATAGATAGATGATGGATGGAAAACAGACCGATGGATGCATGCATGGATGCATGGATGCATGGATGGATGCATGGATGCATGGATGGATGGATGCATGGATGGATGGATGGATGGACAGACAAATGGATGGGTGGATGGACAGACAGATAGGTGAATGGACAGATGAATGGATGGATAAATGGGTGGATGGATGATGACAAGCAGATAAATGGATGGGTGGGGTGGGTAGATGATCTCAGATGGATGTTGGGTGCATGCATGAGTGGTTTGTGGGCTCTTTCCTTCCCTCCACCCCACCAAGCACACCCAGCAAAACCCCCTCTCCCGCTTCCTCTTCTTTATGCCTTTGTCTCAGGTCTATCCATCTGTCTCAGCTCTGTGTCACCCACCCCTCCTCCCTCTGGACAACTGAAGAATCTCTAACTGGCCACCCGGTTTCTGTCCTCTGTAACCCCGTTGAGTACTGCCGCCAGCTTAATCTTTCCTAAGCTAATCTTGGTCTTATCTCTTCATAGTGTTTCAACCCAGTGGCTCCTCACTGTCTCCTGAAGAAAGACAGGCCACTCTGGCAAGGCCTCCAGATTCCAGGACAGGATTCCCAGAACTGTATTCTCATCCCAGTTTTTGCTAGGCGTTCTCTTGGCCTGCAACGCTTGGCTCCTCGGTGCCTCTGTACCCTACCTCAGCCCATCCCACATTCACCCACCTATTTAGGAAATGTTTACTGGGTGCACCAGGCACACCGTGGAGCAGACTGGGGACATGATGGACAGGAAACTTATCACATAGTAGAGGAATGACAATAAAGAAGTGGGCAATGGTGTGCTAGGTTGTCAGAGGACTTGAGGACAACAGAACACAGAAGCTGCTGTGCTGGGCAGGACAGAAACAGCATTGGTTTGTTGAGTACCATGTACAGTGTTTACTTTCATAACCAAAATGAAGTGAGTTGAATTTCCTGCCTTCTCTTTCTACCCACGTCCATCGAGGAGCCTTTTTTACTGTCCCTCTGATCCATCTCTTCCAACTACATCTCTGTGTGTGCTATGTCCGTCTCCCTGACCTAGCTGCAGATAGAACTGGACACTATCCACCTGTGAAATGTCACACCTTGGAGGTTCCTTGAAGCACACCAAGTAGAGAACAGACATCCAAAAAGAACCCTGCTGGGTCTTTCAACCACCAGCTGAGCTCTCTGAAAACACCAGTTTCCTGATCTCACCCCTGCTGAGATCAGTAGGGAACTGGGGGAACCAGACCCTCCAGTGTGGCCTGATAGCTCTGCCTCCCTTTACTTAGTGAAGCTTGGTCTAACTGTTTCAAATTGTTCCAGAGCTTCCTCTAGAGACAGCTTGGAGGTGATACACCATGCTAGACCCAGGCTCCCAATCTCATCTCTTCTGATTTGTTTCATGTGGTGCCTGCACTGGAAATGTCTTTCTATTAGAAGCAAAGAGTCTACATACTACCTGGAAGGAGGAAGGCAGAGACAGGTAATTGATGGCTGGATTGCCAGGGGTGGCAGTATCCACCCCGAGGACTATGGCCACAGCCTCTGTGACTTCTAGAATTTGCTGATGCTTTCAGGGAGAAGACCCTCAGTTTGGGGCTGCCTGCCTGTTAATTTTTCCTTATAACTGAAGAAACGGACTTTTCCAGAACACGTTAATCAAATCACTGTTGTTGGGTTTTGGGGGGGGAGACCTTGGGGTGGGGTGGGTTTTGTTTGGGGGGGGTGTTGCTGCTTTGGCTTTTAGTTTTTAGGTTTTTGCTGTACTGTTTTGTTTTGTCCTGTGGAGTGTATTGATCTTTCTCATGCAACTAGTTGTACCCCAAATACCCTAAACAGCATGGCTGGTGCAAGCCAACAAGCCTGGGGACATGTCATACCCCACCACCACACCTTCCTTGGCTATGTTTTCCTTCTCTGATGTCAAATGCTCAGTTGTTCTCTTGATTAATCACTGAGCTATTTGATATCACTAAATCACTCCTTCAGAGTGACGGATGTGCACTACCAAGGCCAGCAGCCGAGGGCTTGCAGACACCCAAGCAGGGACTGAACCCTTTCCCTGAGACTCCGAGGCCCTTCTGGCTGAAAGGCTTGGAGGAAGCCCACCAGTTCACTGCTTACAAGGAATCAGTTTGAGGTCTCGTGGTTGTAAAGTGTTGCTGGTGAAAACAATTGCAGCATTTTCATCTCAAGGTTACCTGGTTAGAAAGTTCTCCATCTGCCCCCAACTTACACACTTTTTATTATATACTCAACCGGTGTCTTCATCCTACCTGTTAGCTTACAACCTGGAGAGAGACCGCTCGCTTTTGTGCTTGTATGTGAGAATTTCCTTTTAAAATATATATTCTCCTCATAAAGCAATGCTTTTGTTACCTACTTTGTGACTTTGCAGAGTCTTAAGCTATAAGACATATTCTTCATTAATTCTTCTCTGAGACGTATGTGGACTCTTAAGATTCATCTGAGTGCATGGTAGTCAGTGAGATACTTCTGCTACTTCTTTGTTCTTTCTGCATTCACTCAGCAGCAGTTCTTGTAGAGTTTTGGGGAGAGCCTGTGATGCCTGTAATCTAGTCTCTTTCTGTAGGATTACTACCATCGGCCATCTTCCTAGACACAGAGGTAAAGGACCAAAGTGCATCTCATTCTTGCTCTCCACAGTGGCCCCTGGACAGGGGCTTTCAAGGAGCTGCTGCTTCTGTCTCGGGCAAATTTCCTAGCAGAGATGCAGATGAGGGTTTATATAACAAGGTAGCAAATGCTGACAGGAAACCTCATTGCCAGGGTATGAAAGGAACTGACAACACTTTCAAGGTAGATGAAGTAGGATGGAGGAAAGAAATGATCAAGCACACGTATACCATATGCTAAATTCTCTTCCTTAAAAGCCAGGTTTTAAGGGTGTGTGTGTGTGTGTGTGTGTGTGTGTGTGTGTGTGTGTGTGTGTGTTCTTCGAGAATCTCATGCAATGTATTTTGATCATTATGATTCCTCCCCTATTTCTTTCAAGACCTAATATCCCCTTCCCTACCCACCCAACTTTGTGTCTATTTATTTATTTATTATTTTGTTTAAACCATCAATCAATTTGTTACTTTTTAACACATCAAGTTCAATGTGTGCTACCCACAGAATCTCATAGATGTGACCTTCAAATGGAACATGGTCGACTAATCAAGGGCTATAGACTCCTAGAGAACTGGCTCCCCTCCTCTCAGCAGCTGTTAAATTGTCACTAACTCTTCAATTGCAGGTGAAACTTTGTGCTCACCTCCCTTCCCCATCCTCGGATTTTGGTCTGGCTTGTACATGCACAGGTCTTGAGCGGGTTATCATAACTCCTGTGATTCCATGTGTGCAGCTGCTTTGTTGTGTCCAGGAGACATTGCTTTCTTCTGGTCACCCACCAACCCACTGGTGTAGTGGTGTTGCAAGCATCATGGGTGTAACCAACGACTCTCCTATGGAACCCGTGCTCGGCACTATTATCCAGTGAAGAACCTCTAACAAGACAGGTCATAAGCCCTACGAGAGAACCTATGACCATTAATTTCATAATGGACATAGTACTTAAACTTACTCCTCATAACGTTGTTACAGCCATAGATTAACACCAAGTATCGTCTTATTCCAAGGAAGAAGCATAAAAACAAGAGAGACGAGTGCTCAGGTAGACTAGCATAGGAAGCCACAGCTCATTTCAGAACTGAAGAACAGTCAACTGACTGGAGAGGACACAGTAGTAATGTCTGTGAATCTTATTAACTGGCTTTTATCCTGTGACAGGTTAGGTCAGAGGACCAGAGAGGTGGGATGGTGGGTGGAGGAAGCTCAATAGAGCATACGCCTCTCTGTGACGTAGCTGACACATGAATACAGCTGGGCCTCCAACCCTAGGCCTACATCAAGCGAGTACAAAGACAAACCAAGGATTGAAGGTCACCCACTCACAAAATCCATTCCAAAGGAGTGAGTCCCTCCTCAAAGATAGGGAAAGGGATGGGGATGGCCCAAGAAAGGATGAGAACACAAGAGCAGAGCCTTAAACCCGAGTGAGGAGCATCCACTGAGATAGATGCTTTATGAACTTCAGGGAACTTAACACTCCGAAGGCATAAGTTCCAAAGGCAAGAGAACAACATGAACAAGAAAGGCAACAGAACCAGCGAGGGAGCTCCTCTAATCAGGAAACAGATCAAGCAATAGAGAAGGGTTTTATCTATCTATCTATCTATCTATCTATCTATCTATCTATCTATCTATCTATCTATCTATCTAAGATACTTTCTTTATTTACATTTCAAGTGTTATCCCCTTTCCTGGTTCCTCCTCTGAAAATCCCCTATCCCCTCCCCATTCTGCCTGCTCACCAACCCACCCACTCCTGCTTCCCGGCCCTGGCATTCCCCTACACTGGGGCATAGAGCCTTCACAGGACCAAGGGCCTCTCTTCCCACTGATGGATGACAAGGCCATCCTCTGCTACATATGCAGCTAGAGCCACGAGTCCCACCATGTGTTTTCTTTGATTGGTGGTTTAGTCCCTGGGAGCTCTGGGGGTACTGGATGGTTGATATTGTTGTTCCTCCTATGGGGCTGCAAACCCCTTCAGCTCTTTGGATCCTTTCTCTAGCTCCTCCATTGGAGACCCTGTGCTCCATCCAATGGTTGATTGAGAGTGTCCACCTCTGTATTTGTCAGGCACTGGTAGAGACTCCCAGGAGACAGCTATAACAGGCTTCTGTCAGCAAGCACTTGTTGGCATCCACAATAGTATCTGGGTTTGATGACAGTATATAGAATGGATCCCCAGTCTCTGCTGATGGTCATACCTTCAGTCTCTGCTCCACACTTTGTCTCTGTAATTCTTTCCATGGGTAATTTTTTCTCCCTTCAAAGAAGGACCAAACTATCCACACTTTGGTCTTCCTAATTCTTGAGTTTCATGTGGTTTGTGAATTGTATCTAGGGTATTCCAAGCTTCTGGGCTAATATCCACTCATCAGTGAGTGCACACCATGTGTATTCTTCTGTGACTAGGTTACCTCACTCAGGATGATATTTTCAAGTTTCATCCATTTGCCTAAGAATTTCATGAATTCATTGTTTTTAATAGCTGAGTAGTACTCCATTGTGTAAATACCACATTTTTCTGTATCCATTCCTCTGTTGAGGGACATCTGGGTTCTTTCTAGCTTCTGGCTATTATAAATAAGGCTGCTATGAACATAGTGGAGCATGTATCCTTATTACATCTTCTGGGCATATGCCCAGGAGTGGTATTGCTGGGTCCAATTTTCTGAGGAACCACCAGACTGATTTCCAGCGTGGTTGTACCAGCTTGCAATCCCACCAGCCATGGAGGAGTGTTTCTCTTTCTCCACATCCTCACCAGCATCTGCTGAGATTTTGATCTTAGCCATTCTGACTGGTGTGAGGTGGAATCTCAGGGTTGTTTTGATTTGCATTTCCCTGATGACTAAGGATGTTGAGCATTTCTTTAGGTGCTTCTCAGCCATTGGTATTCCTCAGTTGAGAATTCTTTGTTAGCTCTGTACCCCATTTTTAATCGGGTTATTTGGTTCTCTGGAGTCTAATTTCTTGAATTCTTTGTACATATTGAATATTAGCCCTCTATCAGACATAACAAGCCTACATCCAATTTGTTTGAGTTAATTTTATATCCAGCTACTTTGCTGAAGTTGTTTATCAGCTGTAGGAGTTCTCTGATAGAATTTTTGGGGTCACTTAAGTATACTATCATATCATCTGCAAATAGTGATATTTTGCCTTCTTACTTTCCAATTTTTATCCCTTTGATCTCCTTTTGTTGTATAATTGCTCTGGGTAAGCTTCGAGTACTTTATTGCATAGGTAGGAAGAAAGTGGGCAGCCTTGTCTAGTCCCTGATTTTAGTGGGATTGCTTCCAGTTTCTCTCCATTTAGTTTGATGTTGCCTACTGGTTTGCTGTATATGACTTTTACTATGTTTAGGTATGGGCCTTTAATTCCTGATCTTTCCAAGACTTTTATCATGAATGGGTGTTGGATTTTGTCAAATTTTTCTCAGCATCTAATGAAATGAACATATGGTTTTTGTCTTTGAGTTTGTTTATATAGTGGATTACATTGATGGATTTTTGTATATTGGACCATCCCTGCATCCCTGGGATGAAGCCTACTTGATCATCAGGGATAATCATTTTGATGTGTTCTTGGATTCGGTTTGTGAGAATTTTGTTGAGTATTTCTGCATTGATATTCATAAGGGAAATTGGTCTGAAGTTCTCTATTTTTTGGGTCTTTTTGTGGTTTAGGTATCAGAGTAACTGTGGGTTCATAGAACAAATTGGGTAGAGTATCTTCTTTTTCTATTTTGTAGAATAGTTCGAGGAGTATAGGTATTAGGTCTTCTTTGAAGGCCTGATAGAACTCTGCACTAAACCCATCTGGTCCTGGGCTTTTTTTGGTTGGGAGACTATCAAGGACTGTTTTTATTTCTTTAAGGGATATGAGACTGTTTAGATAGTTTATCTGATACTGATTTAACTTTGGTACCTGGTATCTGTCTAGAAAATTGTCCATTTCATCCAGATTTTCCAGTTTTGTTGAGTATAGGTTTTTGTAGTAGGATCTGATAGTTTTTTGGATTTCCTCAGTTTCTGTTGTTATGTCTCCCTTTTCATTTCTGATTTTGTTAATTAGAATACTGTCTTTGTGCCCTCTAGTTAGTCTGGCTAAGGGTTTATCTATTTTGTTGATTTTTCTCAAAGAACCAGCTCCTGGTTTGGTTGATTCTTTGTATAGTTCTTTCTGCCATCTACTCCTCTTGGGTATATTTGCTTCTTTTTGTTCTAGAGCTTGCAGATGTGCTGCCAAGCCACTAGTATATGCTCTCTCCAGTTTCTTTTTGGAGGCACTCAGAGCTATGAGTTTTCCTCTCAGGACTGCTTTCATTGTGTTCCATAAGTTTTGGTATGTTGTGACTTAATTTTTATTAAACTCTTAAAAGTCTTTTTCTTTATTTAGTGTTGTTTAGCTTCCACGTGTATGTGGGTTTTCTATTGTTTATGTTGTTATCGAAGACCAGCCTTAGTCCATGGTGATCTGATAGGATGCATGGGATTATTTCAATCTTTTTGTATCTGCTGAGGCCTGTTTTGTGACTGATTATATGGTCAATTTTGGAGAAAGTACCATGAGGTGCTGAGAAGAAGGTATATTCTTTTGTTTTAGGATAAAATGTTCTATAGATATCTGTTAAATCCATTTGGTTCATAACTTCTGTTAGTTTCACCGTGTCTCTGCTTAGTTTCTGTTTCCATGATCTGTCCATTGCTGAGAGTGGAGTGTTAAAGTCTCCCACTATTATTGTATGTGGTACAATGTGTGCTTTGAGCTTTAGTAAAGTTTCTTTTATGAATGTGTGTGCCCTTGCATTAGGAGCATAGATGTTCAGAATAGAGAGTTCTTCTTGGTAGATTTTTCCTTTGATGAGTATGAAGTGTCCTTCCTTATCTTTTTTGAAAACTTTAGTTTGAAAGCCGATTTTATTCGATATTAGAATGGCTACTCCAGCTTGTTTCTTGGGAGCATTTGCTTGGAGAATTGTTTTCCAGCCTTTTACTCTGAGGTAGTGTCTGTCTTTGTCACTGAGGTGTGTTTCCTGTATGCAGCAAAATGTTGGATCCTACTTACATATCCAGTCTGTTAGTCTATGTCTTTTTATTGGGAAGTTGAGTCCATTGATATTAAGAGATATTAAGGAAAAAATGACTGTTGCTTCCTGTTATCTTTTAGAGGTGGAATTATGGTTTTTGTGGCTATCCTCTTTTTAGTTTGTTAAAAGAAGATTATTTTCTTGCTTTTTTCTAGGGTGTAGTTTCCCTCCTTGTGTTTGAGTTTTCCATTTGTTATCCTTTGAAGGGCTGGATTTGTGGAGAGATATTGTGTAAATTTGTTTTTGTCACGGAATATCTTGGTTTCTCCATCTATGGTTGTTAAGAGTTGTGCTGGGTATAGTAGCCTGGGCTGGCATTCGTGTTCTCTTAGGGACTGTATGATGTCTGCCCAGGATCGTCTGGCTTTCATAGTCTCTGGCAAGAAGTCTGGTGTAATTCTAATAGGTCTGCCTTTATATGTTACTTGGACTTTTCCCCTTACTGCTTTTAATACTCTCTTTGTTTTGTGCATTTGGTGTTTTGATTATTATGTGACAGGAGAAATTTCTTTTCTGATCCAATCTATTTGGAGTTCTGTAGGCTTCTTGCATGTTCATAATCATCTCTTTCTTTAGTTAGGGAAGTTTTTTTCTATAATTTTGTTGAAGATATTTACTGGCCCTTTAAGTTGGGAATCTTCATCTCTTCTATACCTATTATCCTTAGATTTGGTCTTCTCACTGTGTCCTAGATTTCCTGGATGTTTTGGATTAGGATCTTTTTGCATTTTCTTTGTTATGTCAATGTTTTCTATGGTATCTTCTATTTCTTGTATTCTGTTGGTGATGCTTGCATCTATGACTCCTGATTTCTTTCCTAGATTTTCTATCTCCAGAGTCATCTCCCTTTGTAATTTCTTTATTGTTTCTACTTATTTCCACTTTTAGATCCTGGATGGTTTTGTTCAATTCCTTCACCTGTTTGGTTGTGTTTTCCTGTAATTCTTTGGGATTAATCCTGTAATGGATTTTGTGTTTCCTCTTTAAGGGCTTCTACCTATTTACATGTGTTCTCCTGTATTTCTTTAAGGGAGTTATTTATGTCCTTCTTTAAATCCTCTATCAGCATCATAAGATGTGATTTTAAATCCACATCTTGCTTTTACGGTGTGTTGGGGTATCCAGGACTTGCTGTGGTGGGAGAACTGTGTTCTGATGATGCCAAGTAGTCTTGGTTTCTGTTGGTAAGATTTTTATGTTTGCCTTTCACCATCTGGTTATCTCTGGTGTTAGAAGGTCTTAGTGTCTCTGACTGGAGCTTGTACCTCCTGTGGGTCTGTAAGCCTGTGTCAGCACTCCTGAGAGACCAGCTCTCTCCTGGCGGAACTTGTGTACAGAGGGCTCTGGAATAGCCTAAGCTCTGGGTGTAGATTGCGACTGGAAGGATCCTGTCCCAGATGCTCCACTGTTCTGAGCCCTGTGGGTTCCTCACCGCCATGCTCCAACAGTTATTGGAGAGAAAATGGCTATCTCACCTCTGAGCCCGGGAGTGAAGGCACTCCTGGGAGAGCGGGTCTCTCCTGGTGGGACCTGTGCACAATGAGCTGTGGAACAGACTCAGCTTGTGGGTGCAGATGGCAGACCGGAAGGTGAGAAGGGTTTTAAGGAAATAGCATTTAGCTGATGACATTCATTTCCACATGGAAGTGTCAGCAAGAGCAGGTGTGCTGCTTCTGAGCATTCATTGGATGATGTGGAAGAGTCTTCCCAGGAATATCCACAACAAATAAACAAGCAAACAAACAAACACGCGCACACATGAAGATGTGTGTTAAGAATGTTAAGAGAGAATACAAAACACACAGAGAACAGAAAATGGAGAGCCAACACAGGAAAAAATGCGTTAGCTGCCTGCAAGGAGAGCTTCCAGGATCCTGGAACAATTCCCAGAACAACTGAGAGTTCCTAAAAGAGGCACCCACACAAAAGCCAAATGACAAAGGTATAAAAGAATACAACTTTTCTTTGCTGAGTATCAATGACAGTCATGTCTAGATAATGTTTTGGGGACATGTAGGTACTTAATAAAAATTTTATTTATTTATTTATTTTACTTACTTGCTTATTAGGAAAAGGAACACATGCCATAGCCTGTGTATGGAGGTCAAAGAACAGTTTGCCTTGACCAGTTCTCTTCTCCCACCATGTAGGTCCTGGAGACAGAACTCAGGATTTCAGCTCTGGTCAACAGCACCTTTATTCTCTGAACTTGCATTCCAGATTTATAGCTATTGTAAAGAAATCTTACCTCTTCCCAAGAAAACACACACACACACAATCAGACAGATTGTCTAGAAGATAAGGAAAACACATCCATTACCTACAGTTGCATAAATACTAATTTCAAACCAGTAAATTCAAAGGAAACTGAGCATTTGGGTGGTTGGGGTAGTGTTGTTTTGTTTTAGTGTCGAGTTTTAGGAGTGAAAACTGGTGTTGCAGAAAGATTTTACTCAGCAGGCTGAAAGCAATGAACACTTTTTAGTTAAGTTTCCGGTGCTTAGAAAAAAAGTTTGAAGATTTATTTCAGTTGATAAAGAGATAAATTTTTGAATTGTACATTAAAATAATGAGAAATGTGCTCATATGCTGACTTTTTTCCATTCATCCTATAGAATTGCAATATTATACCCTCTGACCCTAAATCTCTTTCCCTCTCCCCCACCATTTTCTGGCCCTATGTATTTTTAAAAGTTTCTATTCCATATAAAAGCAAGATCATGCAGTATTCTTGTTTCCTGTCTGTTTTCTTTTTACACTTAATGTGCTCCGGGTTTGTATATTCTGAAGCAAAATCTTCTTTCTTCAAGACTGAATACTAATCCATTATATATTTATACTCATGGAATTATATAGGTTCATCATTCACCAGGTGGTGGGCGTGAGTTCTTTTAATACCTTTCTTACTGTGACTCATGCTGCATGAACACTGGAGTAGACATCTCTGTGTTGTTGTAGCTGTCATGTCTCCCCCACCCCATCCCCTGAGTATGAAACCAGAAGAGGACTCTGGCTGATGTGTTAGTTTTATTTTTCGACATCTGAGGGACCTCCTTTCTGCTGTCCCTGATATCAGTTACTGTCTCTTGTCCTCCTTTTGGGTGGCACCTATTCCTGTGTGAGACGACACTGCCTTCTTCCATTGTAAACTTGATTCTCATCTTCCTACTGCTAACTTGAGCATCCTTTCACATGCTCACTGGCCACTTGGGGATGGGGTCATGTTTGAGAGGATGAGTGTGCCATTGTGTGCACTTGTGTGGAGGCACTCCCCATCTTTTCTTTTTGAGTATATGAGAGAGACAGGGTTTCCCCCCACTGAACCTGGAGCTCACTGAATCATTTTTACTGACTGCCCAGGAAGCCTCAAGGGTCCTCTTTTCCCTGCTTGCCTCCCCAGTGCTGGGATTACGGGTACATGTTACTGAACCCTGTGTTGTTGTTGTTGTTGTTGTAGATCGAGTTCGCTATACTCTTATAACAAGCATGTCATGGATTGAACCATCTTGCCAGGCCTCACTGGCCACTCTTATGTCTTCTTTGAAGATACAATTCAAGTCATGCCCCCACTGTTTAGCTGGAGTGTTTCTTTTTGTTCTGTGTGCTACTGAGGTGGATAAGCCAATTCCGTATTTTGGACAGTAACCATCTAATTAACACTCAGTTTGTGGATATTTTATTCCAGCTCCTGGGCCACCTTTTCATTCTGTTATTTCCTCTTCTGAGCAAAACTCTTCAGTTTATGCTCATTGCAGGCATTTGCTTTTGCTTCAGTTGACCGAGAGATTTGTTGCCAAGATCGTCACTGCTGCCGAGGAGTCTTTGACCCTGCTTTCTTTAGAGTTCCAGGTCTACATTTGGGAAATTAATTCGTTTCTAGTTGAATTTTATGTGGTGTAAAAGAAAGTTCCCAATTCATGTAGCTGCATCTGTAGGAGCAATTTTCCGAGCACAGCTTATTGAAGAGGTGCTTGTCACATAGAAGAGGTGCTTTCTTAGTGTCCTTGTCAACACTGACTGGCCCATGCTCAAAGGGACTTATGTACAGATGTCCTGTTCTGCTTTGTCAGTCTCTGTGTGTGCATTAATACACTAAAGCACAAACTAGTCTTACACTACACTGTTTCAATCACTATAAACAGCCAAGCAATTTGAAACCAGGAAATGTGGTACTCCCAATTTCCTTCAGATAGTTAGGATCTTTTGTGGTTCCATACACACTTAAGAATCTCTCTTTTTTTTCCCCCTCCCGTTCTCATGATGGATTTGGGATGGAATCTTGACAGAGCGTATGCTGCAGCTATATATTACTTTGGGTATTATGTATATTACAGCATTATTCATTCTCTCAATCTGTGAATATGGGCTATTTCCCATATATTTGTGTCTTCTTCAGTTTCTTTTATTAGCATTTTATGGTCTTTAGTGTAGAGATCTTTCATCTCTGGAGTTGAATTTATTCCCAAGAGTTTTACTCTTCTTAGAATTGCTAATGGGAGTCTTTTCTTGATTTATTTTCCAGGTTGGTTGTTATTGGTATGAAGAAAGACAAATTGATGGTTTTCTTGATTTTGTGTCCTCTTAAACTGAAACAAAATGTCTCAAAGGAAAAAAAATACACATATTACTGAAACCTAACTTTGAGTGTTTGGATTTCAAGAATCAAGACCAGAGAAAAGAGGGAAGGGCTGGACCAAGCAACCTGAGGTCCCTACTGTATTCCAGGATGACTCCAATCTTTTACTTGATTATCTAGAAAATACTGAAATTGTTTAAAAAATAGACATGGTTTAAAATTTAAAGATGGCTTTCAAAGGGTTTCTACAAACACACTTAAAGAAATATAGAAACACTTTTGAAAATACTGGAGATGATAAAAATCAAAACATCACCCTTATGTTAAGAGAAGAATTGAACAAAAGCATAAATAAACCAAGAGCAAGTTTCCATTTGAGCAATAAAATTTTATAAGAAATTCAGAAACACTTCCAATAGCAAATGTGAATGAATCAAATCTTGACTAAAAGATATGCAGAAATGACAGGCTTCCGGCAGCAAAATGTAAATGCAGACAGAAAATAAAATTATATATATATACATATATATAATTTTATACTTTAATATGTATGCCCTAAAATTCTAGATCTATACAAATTTTGATTTCCAACTAAAAGTGAAAAGAAGACTTTTCAAACAAGATTGAAGAAACTTACCACCAAGATATTGTCTGGAAGAGATCTAGTATTCAAAGAATAAGAAAACAAATGAAGAACTGGAGAGATGGCTCAGTGGTTAAGAACACTGGCTGCTCTTCCAGAGGACATGGGTTCAATTCCCTGCAACCACATGGTGGCTCACGGCCATCTGTAACTCCAGTCCCAGGGGATCCGATGCCCTCTTCTGGCAGCTGTGGGCACTGCATGCACAGGGTACACATACAGACATGCAGACAAAACATTCACACACGTAAATAGTTAATGATGGTTTTCCAAGAGAAAGTAAATGAAGAATACCTAAGTGAGAGGAAAAAGAAACAGGAGCAAAGGCGCCATTGAGTGGGTGAAGCACTGGAATCAGCCACAGCGAAACATCATTAAAACACAGGGGGGTAAAAATCCCAATTTGATATGAGAGTTAAAGAGCCAGAGTTTGTAAACAGTAGAGCCATTCTGAGGCCATGCAAAAATACTGAATAATGCTGTATGTTTTAAATCAGCCATGCCTAAGTATTAATGGTGTCTACTTCCAAATAAACAGCAGGAGGAAAGAGGGATAATGAAAACTAATCCATTGTGTGGGAAGGAGGAAGGTGGGGTTGGGGTAGACAGATATAAAGCAGGAGAGAAGCTAGTGGAGTTCAGTCCAAATGCACTAGCACTGTGAGCAAACACTGTGTGCTGAACTCATCATTTTAGAGGACGAACATCCGATGGGCTACAAAGAAATATCTACTGTTTAAAAGAAATCATACCTGAAGCCATAATGACTCACAGTGTATTCAAAGTAAATGGATAAGAGAAATATACAATAGGCAAATATTTTTTTAAAGCTTGGGCCACTAGATTAATACTACATAGAGTAAATATTAAGGAGTAGGCATCATGAATAATAATGAAGGTTACTATATAATAATAAAGAAATATCTGTTGGAGAAAGACACGGGAATTTGAATGTTGATGGAGCTAAGTTATCCTGTTAAAAGGGGCAGTTTTCAAGGAGGAGCTGATAGATCTGTCAATAGAGAGGGTAATTTTAATATGCTCCTTTCATTATTGATACATTGTGAAGACTGACTGCTAAGGAGATCACAAAGTGCAACAAAGACCAAATAACTCGCTACATGGCTAGCATCACTTGACCTCCAAACCACCCAATTAGAAATCAGTAACAGATGAAAGTAAAGAGGAGTCCTGATAGGAACTGAGAAGACAGTGTAAAATTAGACAGGGATGAACACAGACATCTCAAACCAACTGCATCCATCTAAAGAGGCAACTTACAGGCCAGCATCATAGGTGTGCTGGAAAATGAGAAGCCAGCCAGGAGGTGTGCGCAGCTCCCTAGGGGAACTTGGTAAAAGCAAGAAGGCTGCTATTAACTCCAGAGGAACAAACTGATTGTGAGGGTAAATACACAAAATTACAGGAATAGGGAATGAATAATTAACAAGCTCCTCATATTTCAACGTTTACTCTAAAGAAGAGAAGACTTTTGTTTTTGTCTTCGGAGCTGTGTCCTGCTGTGCACCACTGGGTGGCTTCAATCCCATCACTCTGGGTAGAGAATGGAAGATTTGGGGTTCAAGGTCGTACCAGGTTACACAGCAAAACTGTTTCTCACAGCCAACGGCCTTTATTTATTTTATTTTATTTGTCTTTTATTTTGTTTTATTTTCTAACAAGATTGATCCGGATTCCCAGAAAAAAAAAAGCACGCAATGAGACACAACAAAAATACACATTGGAGATGAAAGTGGGATACACATGCAAAGTAAACTTTGAAAATACTATGAGCCACTTGAATGAAGGAGTAATGTTTCTTGAGGGAAAAAAAATACGGCATGTCAAATCTGATTCACATACCAAAAAAAGAAAAAGAAAAAAGAAAAGAAAATAGTCGTGCAGACTGGTTTACCATGAAGGAATTTTGAATCAGCAATTTAAATCCACCAGACTCTGAAAAAGGAAACAATGTTAAGTCTAAGCTCTTTGCTAGTGAGTCCCACTCTAAACACTGAACAGTGTGACTCCCAAACCTGGCAGCAGGCTGAGCTGTAACGCTGGTTGGGCTTGTCCTGGGACAGAAAGAACAAGATCAGTGGTCCAATTTTAAAGGAATATATGCACTTCATGGACTGACTTAAAGACAAAACACACATGGCCATCTCAAGAGCTTGAGACCAAACTTTGATAACAATGCAGAGTGCATTTTAAAATGCACTTTATAAATATTGAACAAAAGAGCTGGGGACAGAAGGCAGTGGTGGGACATTTGCCTAGTACATATGAGGGCCTGCCTGGGTTCGAGCCATAGCACCTTAATAAAGAAAGGAAACAAGAAGTTTCTTAGCCTAGAACACAAGGATACTCCAGATCATATGTCACATTACACGGTAAGTCACGAGTGTGCCCCCTATGGGTAGGAAGGAATGATGCTTCCTGTCTCCAGCCCTCTCAGCACCCTGCTGTAGGCCCTTCCTTACCAGCCACTTGACCATCTGGAAGAGAAGCAGATGACATAGGAGAGGGAAGAGAACCACCTCGAATGGCAGCAAGGTGATCCATGCACTCACCAGGCTGGACAGATAAACCATGAGACCAGACAAGACATCTCAAGGTCACTGGCTGCAAAATCAATATATAAAAATCAATTGCTTTCCTTCAGCATCAGAACTGAATTATTTTAGCAATATAGCATTTTAACATCAATCTGCAAAGCTCTGGCATATCTTGAAACAAATCTAAAGAGTCTTTGGAACAACACTTTCATTATTATTATTATTTTATTTATTCACTTTACATCCCAGTTGCAACCCCTACCTTCCTCCCAGTGCCCCTTCACATAACCCCTTGCCCCATCCCTCCTCCCCTTCTCTGAGAACGGGAGCCCCCCCCCCCCCCCGGTACCAACCTGCTCTGGCACATCACATCCCTGCCGGACTAGGCACATCCTCTCCCGATGAGGCCAGATAAGGCAGCCCGGTTAGGGGAGTAGAATCCACAGGCAGGCAACAGATTCAGGAACAGCCCCCACTCCAGTTGTTGGGGGATCTTCATGAAAACCAATCTGCACAGCTGCCTCATATGTGTAGTGGGGCCTAGGTCCTGCCCATGTATGTTCTTTGCTTGGGGAACAATGCTTTCTTTAGAAAACTTAGAAGGCCCATGTGGACACACCATAATAACTTTTCTAAAATGTTTTAAATAACTGAGGAGCCAAACTAGGCTCAAAAGAGAGAGGAGAGTTCATAGCCACTCTCCATAATTTTACCTGGAAATTTAGTTCAAGTGTAGAATATACTCATCGTATTTTTCTGAGGAATTTGGCAATCTGGCCATAAAGTTCAAAGGCAAAAGCAAGACAAACTGGAATTAACCAGAATGGAAGGCTTCTGCCCGTTTTCAAAACTTACAGTGTCCATAATTATAAAAATGCAGAATTCACAAGGCGATTTAGCACTAACGCATGCATAGAAAACTCCCCGTCAAGGGAACCATTACAAATATCAAGGCCAGATCAGCCACCAATAAAGGCTGCTGAGAGCATTCCGAAACTATGACTGAGTTTCTCTCTCAGATGTAATCAACGTCGGGTATAATTGAAAACAAATGTTTAAAATGTGAAATGTTAAAATCGTTTTGAAGAAAATATTCTAGAATATGTTACTGAAGCCAGGATGGGGTCGGGGGAGGAGATGGATTCCCTAAAGGTATCAAAAGCAGAGACTGCAAAGGAGAATACAGCTAGCTATGTTTAGTTAGGAAAAAAGCAGAAATGGGCGGAAAACAACAGATAAAGGATGTCTGTGAACCAATAACAAGTATCTATTTAGAACCATCCAGGCGTTTACTTGGCAGTTCGCCCACTAAAATTCAAACTAGGTAGAGATTAGCATGGTTCCTGTGCTAAGATGTCATGCAAATTTGTGGCACCTTCCATATTTTTAAGCCACATCCAAAAGAAGAAAACATTGTATGATTCCACAGATATGAAATATTTCAAGTTGGCAAACTCAGAGACTCTGCGAGCCGATGAGAGCCTGCCAGGGACTGAGGGGAGGGGGCGATGGAGAGGTAGAGCTTAGTGAATGAGTACATCGTGTCTATGTGGGGTGGCAAAAGAGTTTTGGAAATGGGCGGTGCTGGTGGGTGCATATAACGCCGTGCACGTAATTAGCAGCGATGGATTCTACACCTGAAACGTTTTCAATTCAGTGTCTGCATGATTATAAGGTGTGACCACAACAAAAGAAGATATTAAAAGGAGGAGCTTCAGATAGACACACCAGATAAAATACGAATGTCCTCCTAGCAGCATCCGGAGAGATGTCTGTAAACGAAAACAACACCGCAATGATACTTCTCACCTACCGCTAGGCAGAAATAACCAACTGCGGAATAACAGAAGCCGGTAGGACACGCAGCAACGGAGCTGTCACAAGGCGCCCGTGGGAGTGTTAGTCAGTTCAAATGCTTTGGAAAAGAAGAGGCCATCACTCCCTGAAGCTTTGGAAACTGTGCTTTCCACTGCCTTAATTACAGTGAAGCTCCGGCTGACTTAGCAAGAATAAGAACAAAACACGGCTTCGAGGTAAAGAAGTTTGTTTTTCTCACACACCTCACTTCTGATGCTCACAATCTGGATTGCTTGGGTAGCTCTGATCCTTGCCATCTTTCAGGGATGCAGTTCTGTCCAGAGGCTTTTCTGCAAAGCTGAAGGTGGACCACAGAGTACATTTGGGTTTTGGGTAACAAGGAGAGAGCATGAAGTGCGCTCTCTGTGTTGGGCTCTGATGGAGAGAAGCAGAATGGGGGCTGTAAGGGTCATCAGCCAAAATGGAGCCGAGGAAATGTGGGAGAGGCAGGAAGATATCTGATGGATAACTGACAGTCTGCTGTACCCTGATGACAGTTTGATGGGCACCTGGAACTCTCGACTATATTCTAAGTCAGCAATCTCATGGCTGCGTTTACCTCACAACTCTCCTGGGCACCAACAAACATACTTATTACGCAGGAGAGATTATAGACAGACCATCACGTTATGAAAAAAGAAGAAACTATCCAGATGCTCATCACCGTGGACAGAAAAATAAACCACTGTGCACTCACTTACCGGAGTAAAACTGACCAAGCTGCTGGGACACAATGGGGAAAAGCCCCAGACAGTGTTCACAAGAAAGTGTTCATATGCACCTGAGTGCTAGGTACTGGGGTATTGTTTTATCACTAGTATTCAAGTTATGTCTATAGATGCATATGATATTCATTATTTTGTATATATGTACAATGACTTTTATTATGTTTACCTCTCCAAGATAAAATAAATATAATTTTCACCCAATAGGCTGATAAAAGCAAACGTTTGTTATTATACGACATAGGCAAGGATATAGATAGATGGGTAGTAAGTATGAATTGTGGCTTTACTCTATAAAGTGCTTTGGCAATGTTTGAAAAAACTTAAATCAGACATTTCTATGAGCTGCAAACTCAAGGCTCCACACAGAACTAGAGAAATAGCGATGAAAGTTCTTACGGCAACAGGCATGGCGCTTGTTCAGCACGTCCCAGAACAGCTAAGCCTAAATGCCATTAAGGAACCAGCTAGCTCCGGAATGATCCCAACCTCACCACCAGGAAATAAAAGTACAAAAGAGTGATGTGGATGGTATGAGCCTGAGTAAGTCTCTAAGACTTACAGAGACATCGGCAGAAGAGGGTGTGTGTGTGTGTGTATGAGAGAGAGAGAGAAAGAGAGAGAGAGAGAGAGAGAGAGAGAGAGAGAGAGAGAGAGAGAGAGAGAGAGAGAGAGAGAGAGAGATGCATTTGTTCTGAATTGTCTTCAAAATATCTTGATGTTTTGGAATGCTTAGAATGAGAAGATTTTTTTTTAATATTAAGCTTAAAAACATTTCTAAAGCTCCAAAGCAATTTCACATCTAAATAAAATTAAATGATAAGATGATACATTCATTCAAAAATAGTTCTAAATCTGGGGAAGTTGCTCAGTGATAGAGTGCCTGCCTGTATGTGCAAGGCCCTAGGTTTAATCCCCAGTGAGGGAAAGTAATAACAGCAAGGATAACGGCTGTAGTAACAGTAGTGGGTGCTGAGTGCTATGACACTTGCTCTTTATTATTAACTTGATTGGATTGGGAAGGAAGCACATTTAAGGGTAAGTTTGTTGGGAGAGGGCTACAAAGACTCACTAATAGGGAAAGAGAAACCCTAAGTGTGGCAGCACAGTTCTGAGGACTGGGAATCCAGAAGGAATAAGAAGGGAGAAAAGGAGAGAGTGAGCTGTCTGTCTGTCTGTCTGTCTGTCTGTCTATCTCTGATCTCTCTGTCCTCTGTCTCACTCCTCTGTCCTTCTCTCTCTCTCTCTCTCTCTCTCTCTCTCTCTCTCTCTCTCTCTCTCTCTCTCTCTCTCTCTCTCTCTCTCTCTCCCTCTGTCTGTCTGTCTCTCTCTGTCTCTCTCTCTCTCTCTCTTTCCTGATTACCTCACATGACCACCATGATACCCTCTCTGCCTTACTATGGGCCCAGAAGCAACAGAACCAAGGACAATGGAGCAAACGCTCTGAAATAATAAGCCCAACAAACATTTTTTTGTTGTTGTTGCTCAAATCAGGCATTTTTGTCATAGCACTGAAAACCAGAACACGAGTCCATGTAGCGTGTCAGTGTGCAGGATGTAGTTGAGACTTAACAGCAAAGCCCCTTCCTTACGGAATTTGCTCATTTCGTGGGCTTAATCCCATCACAAATGAATTTTAACAACCACAGTAGTCAGTAGAACCATGCACTTTCATTAAAATTTTTTCTTCATTTTATTTAAGTTAGTCAGCTGGACAAGTTCAATAACTGTTCAAGATCTTTGCTTACCCATCTGAGAAGCAGGTAAGTAACAATATTTTGTCCAAAATTGAGGTAACAGGTGGCTGTCTGTAAGTGAGAGCTCTGATGGTTTCCTTTGCAGGGCCTATGCGTAGCTGATCAACAGGAAGAAATAGAGGTGATTTTTCTTACTTTTCACAAACAGTTTAAAGTACGAAATGCTTGTCATTAAAACCAAAAATACAGCCTGGATCAAAACACTGTTAGGTGATCGCATAGCTAATTGGAGTGTGAGAAGCAAAGGGGACGAAGACTTAAAATCCACAAGTACTCTTCAAAGAGGTCGCGGTGAAACGTGCGCCTTTTTTCACACCTTCACTGAGGACTCTGTCACTCGAGAGGAGGCGCACTGCAGAAGTCATGTTTGTCACTTCTTCACGTTTAAAATCTTCACGTTCAAAAGTTGGAATTGAAACTAGTTAGTTTCTGTAATCCTTAAGCGGTGAGTCACAGATGGACACCACTGGCTATGATGGAAGGGCTCCTGGCTCCCCAGAGAATTCAGCCTGAGCCCCACCCTCACAGTTTACCCATTCCTGCCAGTATCAAAGACATTAAAAACTCTCCTCAGTCAGGACCTCCATGGCTTCCAGCATCCCTACCCATCTTTACTCTCAGTTTCATCAGAAACCTTTGTTCTCAGCCCCAACATAACTGCCCCACAACATGAAGAATAGCAGGTACTCATGGATTTACTTGGTTCCTAGCAAAACCTGGATTTCATGGTCAAACCATTGCAACCCAACCAGGTTTACTACCAGGGACTCTAGAACTGAGCTGCCCAGTATGGTATCCATCAACTACGTGTGACTACCAATCACAGAACCTACATGTAGTTAACATGTCGTATCCCATTAGTGGAGAACACCCATCAGTTTTAAAGCACTTAATACCCAAGCCATAAAATACAATCAAGCATTAGCAATATAGAAAACTCTGAAATATATGGTTAGCTGATTTGACTATTGCAGAACATCAGAGAGTGTACTTACACAAACTAACATGGCTGTGATGTCATTAACTGGGCCATTTTGTCTGGCCTCAGTGGAAAAGAATGAACCTAGTCCTGCAGTGACTTGATGTAACCCGGGAGCTCTCCCTTCTCAGAGGAGACGTGGAGGGGCAAGGGGGCCGAGCTGTGTGAGGAGGGGGACTTAGAGGGAGGCTGATATTGAGAGATAAAGTGAATAAAAAACAAATTAACGGAAAAAAAGAAAAAATATAATCTTATGAGACCACCATCAGATGTGTGATTCCCCTACTAACCAAAGCATCGTTTGCCGCATCTGACTATAGGTTACTGGTTATTTTTATGTTGACTACGTGTTGAGATGATAACACTGGAATACATGGAGTTAAAAGATATTGTGAAAATGAATTCTTCTCCCTCTGCTTGCCATTTCACTGTGGTGACTAATATGCTTTGCCTTATGTTTCTATTGAACAAGTACTGCCACAGGAATCAGCTACAGAGACAAAGAGCTGAGGCCAAGGAGTGGTCAAGAATTAGGTGTGCTTTATGACCCCACACTGGTGAATTCTGGCACAAAGCCTCCTAGAAGAAGAGATGAATTAATAGCCTATAACTATTAATTAATAGACTATTGCAAATGTCTGCCTTGAGTTAAGAATCAGGTTTCACAGCTCACAAGTCAACTAACCAAGTTTCACAGGGATCCATACATAGAGACTGGACCAACTATCAGGGAGCGCTATGGGACTGACCTAAGTCCTCTGAACATTTGTTGTTGTTGCATGGCTCAGTGTTCTTATGGAACACCTAACAGTCAGAGCTGGGACTGTCTCTGACTCTTTGTCTGCTTTTTGGACCCTTTTCCTCCTACTGGGTCACCTTGTCCAGCTTAATGTGAGGGGAGGTGCCTAGTCTTATTGCAACTTGATATGCCATGTTTGGTTGATATCCCTAAGAGACCTGTTCTTTTCTGAAGAGAAACAGGGGAGGAGTAGAGGGGAGAGGAGGGAAGACTAGGAAGAGAGGAGGAAGGTGAAACTGTGATCAGGGTGTAATATATAAGAGAAGAATTTTTTAAAATCAGGTTTTAAGCCTATGTGCTACACTGAAGAGCAAAATTGCTTCTTGGCTGTGACTCCATTCAAGGAACAGAGCGTGAATGAAGCCATCAGAACTCAGAAGGATGCTGCGGAGGGAACAAGATCCAAGTGACAATATCCTCATCAAGAAGGGGTCAACTAAATGATGCCCCGAGGCATGTCAATAAGAATGGTTACCTTGCCTTTCCCTGAGAAAGACCTGCTTATCATCCTTAGTGAAGCCTTCACAGGTAAGCCAAGGCTGTCGCCGCTGTACACACGGATTTCTTCGGCACATGTTTATTGAGTATCTGTCGCATGCCGGACACTGGGGAAATAGTGTCAAGCTAAACAGACAGGTTTTCTGTTCTTGCGCTGTTAAATTCTAGTGGAAGAGACAGCCTGTCCCTGAGAAAACTAAGCAAACACATACAGTTAGATAATTTCAGACCAGGCCAACCAAGGCTATGATAAAAGAATGGCTATTGGTGAGATGAGACACAACATTACCCACTTGGAGAAGCTGGCATTCCATTGGGAGTTGGAAAAAGAGGAGTGTTAATGCCAGAGAAGAACAGTGAAGTGAAGTGAAGATATGGGACATGGGTTGGAGAAATGACAGGGCTCAGTTATGATAAGCTGAATTTAACTCTAAGTATCATGTTCATGGAGATTGCCCACTCTGAGTGGTATACTAGGATGGACGGACCTACAAGGCAGTGTGCACTTGGTCCTTCCCCTATGCCCAGGCAATAGCAATGCCTGGTACTTAATAGTCCAAAGAGATTTGATCTCTCTGGGTACCGGTTTGCCTGAGCTCTGGGATTGGCTTTAGTGACTGACTGTCCAAGGTCCTTCCCAGGCATGCTTTAAAAATGGGCTCAGCCATTCCAGAGGAATTACTTCTCCAAGATGGGAGCCCATCAGGTATACATGTACAAGTGAGCACCAGCCCCAGGTTCAAGCAAACTCGTGGTAACAAACAAGTGCAGTCTCTTGCAGTCTCAAGAGAGCCAAGAAGCAGCTGTAGTTATCCTTTGCCCAACCAGCTTATAACGTCTTCCCACACTGCTGCCTCTGTGAACACATAGGCAGCTGATGTGGGGCTGAAACTGGCCAGCAGATTTGTAGGAATATACAAGATACTATGGCTTCCCTGCTTTAGATTCAGTAGTAACCTCCCAGGAGGGGTTCACTGACAAAGTGCCTTGTAAAAGCAGCCCAGAGGCCTGTTCTACCTACAAGAAGCCAAATTCTCTACCCCTCACCCAAAAAGGTTACAAATGACACTGTAGCTAAACGGAGCTGGGGGCCACACTCCCACTCCTGTGTTAACCAAGCTTTCTGCTCTCACTTAGAAGTAGGCAAACTCTCTAGGAAAGTCTCATGACCTTCTTTTTTTTTTTTTAATATTTTTTATTACATATTTTCCTCAATTACATTTCCAATGCTATCCCAAAAGTCCCCCATACCCCCCCCCCATTTCACTACCCACCCATTCCCATTTTTTGGCCCTGGCGTTCCCCTGTACTGGGGCATATAAAGTTTGTGTGTCCAATGGGCCTCTCTTTCCAGTGATGGCCAACTAGGCCATCTTTTGATACATATGCAGCTAGAGTCAAGAGCTCCAGGGTACTGGTTAGTTCAGAATGTTGTTCCACCTATAGGGTTGCAGATAAATCATCTTGGGAGGTAATTAGAGAATTACTGGAAGCCCTACCCCCACCCCACAATGCTGCAGAGGCTTGGTTCCTGTGTGCCACTGACAGAGTCAGCAGAGAGCATCCCAGGAGAGAGATTCTCCTCCATCCAAAACCAGGAGGCTCTGCACAAAGCATGCTAGAGCAGGAGAGAATATAGACTAGAAAATAGGGTGGGGTTGGGGGTGGAGGTGGAGAGGGAGACAAAAAAGTGAAGCATGGAACTTTGCCTACCTGCTTTGCCCCAGCAACTGACACCCTCACAGGGTGTTCACAAGCCAAGTCTCTCCCTTGTAGCCATTCTAGTCTCCCATCACAGCCAGCTAAGAGAAATCGATCTTCTTGATGCTGTTGTGATCAGAGCAGGACACCATTCAAGTCTCGGAGGATAATCCAATCCTACATCATTGTGCTGGGTATCTGGCATTAAAGGTCTGGTTTCTCCCATCTACCACCTCTCTTAACAAGTGAGGACAAGGCCCACAGTGTCTCCAGGGAAAAGGATGATGGGACAGCCAAGGCTGGTGTTTCAGACAGGCCTGGCTGGGACACTTCCTGCTCAGAGTGTCAATTTGAACCCCCTCCACCCTACAGAACTGGATCCACTGTCCAGCATGAAGATGTGCCTGCAGCTTGAGCATACCAGCATGTTGGCAGGCAATGTGCCCTTTAAGTCCAGGCTTCGGAATGCATGAAGCATCACAAATCCCCTTTAAGAGTATTCTAGCATTTCTCAAGAATCAATAAACTGCAGCTAGAAGTCTCCTGTTGTGCTTTCTTTGGGTTGAGATGGGCATGGATTTTTTTTTTACTAGTCCTCTGTCTGGTCCTCCATGCTGGAGAAGGGACAGAAAAGGCTCTTAGTTGATTGAATGGAAGCTGAAAGCTAGGTTGTCCTGCCCTGAGGACTTTACCCCAGAGAGCAGCTCAGTGCCAGGAGTGGAAGAGAGGATGCTGTCTGGCTTTGTTAGCATCTGTTCAAATGGATTCTTCAAGTTTACCCTCCGCCCAACATGGAATGAAATTTGGGATCAGATTTGGAGATGTTTGCTAACAGAATTGGGGGGGGAGGGTCATTATTTGGTGTGTAAATCTTATCATTGTTTTCCAAACTCTGAGAGACTTCGAAGCTAATTAGCATATGGACTGGTGAGTTAACCAAACAGGCACCAGAGGAAGAGGAAGAATCAGAAATTAGCCTGGTGATGTCACATTATTCATGCTTGTTTCTAGTGTTCCTCCATGGCTTGAGAGCACGAGAGGGGAAACAAAGAACATCCCAGATAACCAAGGGAGATTGGTTTGCAGTGAATCACCCCTCAGGACCTGGGGTGCAGTCAACTGATGGCTGCAACTAGGAGCTGAAGAGGAAGAAAAGCAGATCAAATAGTATTTGGTAACAAGCTAGATGGAATGTCTCAAAACCACAAGAGGAAAGGAGGTGAATTAGGAAGTCAGTGGCTGAAGGTAACAGAAACAGCCGGTAATTTGAGAACTGGACTCAAGTTAGTAGGAGGGAGCCGGGAATAGGTTTGTAACTGTGGCGAACTGTTTGTATTTCGTTTTTACTCAGTAACCCAGAGTTGCTGATACGATCCTTTTGCTAATGCTACTTGGTGTCTAACAACCTCCAAACAAGTTTTCTTCTAGAAATAGCATCACTTATAAAAAGATTATGTTGGGGTGAAGAATAAATTGTAACCAGCCCCATCAAGAGCATCTCACTGGGGTATAAAGATCTGAAGGTCTTTGCATAAGTCAGAAAAGAGGTGAGCAAGAACAGCAGTTTGGATGGAAAGGAGCTGGCACAAAAGTATCCTTTAGAACGAGCTTTGTTAGGAGAGATGCCCCTGATCATGGGAGTGGGGTCATGATCAGGAGCGGGAGAGCAGCTATTATGAGAGATATAACATCTGTCCTAGTGAAAGTTACCATTGCTACAATAAAACTTCATGACCAAATGGAATTGGGAGGGAAAAGCTTGTCTTATGCTTCCACATCACTGTTCATCAGGACAGGAGCGCAAACAGGGAGAAAACCTGGAAGCAGGAACTGATGCAGGGGCACAGGGGATGACACCACCCACAATGGGCTGGGCCCTCCCAATCAATCATTAATTAAGAGCATGCTTCATAGTGTTGCCTGTAGCCCAATCTTAAGGAGGCATTTTCTCAATTGAGGTTCCCTCCTCTCAGATAACTTTAGCTTGTGTCAATTTGACACAGTACTGGCCAGCTCAACTGACCCCATGGCAACTTAACACACACACACAAACACACACACACACACCACTGGTAAACCACAACCTTTCCTTTGTTGTTCATCACCAAGATCATACCTTAGTAAAGACATCACTGGGAGTAGATCCTGATGGGAGAGGAGGTAGATGAAGAGGAAACCTTAATCAGGATATATTGTGTGAGTATAAATTATATTTTCGGGCTGGAGAGATGGCTCAGCGGTTAAGAGCACTGACTGCTCTTCCGAAGGTCCTGAGTTCAAATCCCAGCAACCACATGGTGGCTTACAACCATCCATGTCTAAAGACAGCTACAGTGTACTTAGATACAATAATAATTTAAAAAAAAATCTTTAGGCCGGAAGGAGCAGGACCAGAGCGAGTGGAGTTCACCAGAGTGAGCAGAGATTCTGAATTCAAATTCACAGCAACCACATGATGGCTCACAGCCATCAGTAAAGCTATAGTGTACTCATATACATTAAATAAATAAATAAATAAATAAATAAATAAATAAATAAACCTTTTAAAAAAATAAAAAATAAAATCTATTTTCAATCAAAAAGGAAAGATAAAGATGCTACAATATATCATTTTATGACTTAAAAAACCCACTCATACAAATTAAAACGCTTTAAAAGTTGTCTCTTTATAAACATCCAATATCTTTTAAAACCCAAATACCTCTTTCTTAAAAGTTTAAAGTCTCTCAACTGCAGGTTCCCATAAAATCAAAAATAAATTAAATACTTTCTTACTTCAAGACAGAGTAACTACGATAGAGTCACAGCCTGAACCAACCACTCTGGAGGAGACCAAATTCCAACTATGATTCCACGACAAAACCAAATTCCCACATTATCTCTCCACGAATCCAGCCCTTCAAAGGATAATAACAGAAAAAAACCAATACAAGGATAGGAACCACGCCCTAGAAACAACAAGAAGGTAATCCCTCAACAAACCTAAAAGAAGACAGCCACAAGAACAGAATGCCAACTTTAACAACAAAAATAACAGGAAACAACAATTACTTTTCCTTAATATCTCTTAATATCAATGGACTCAACTCCCCGATAAAAAGACATAGACTAACAAACTGGCTACACAAACAAGACCCAACATTTTGCTGCTTACAGGAAACTCATCTCAGAGAAAAAGATAGACACTACCTCAGAATGAAAGGCTGGAAAACAATTTTCCAAGCAAATGGTATGAAGAAACAAGCTGGAGTAGCCATTCTAATATCTGATAAGATTGACTTCCAACCCAAAGTCATTAAAAAAGACAGAGAGGGACACTTCATACTCATCAAAGGTAAAATTTTCCAAGAGGAACTATCAATCCTGAATATCTATGCTCCAAATACAAAGGCAACCACATTCATTAAAGAAACTTTAGTAAATCTCAAAGCACACATTGCACCTCATACAATAATAGTGGGAGACTTCAACACACCACTTTCACCAATGGACAGATCATGGAAACAGAAACTAAACAGGGACACAGTGAAACTAACAGAAATTATGAATCAAATGGATCTGGCAGATATCTACAGAACATTCTATCCTAAAACAAAAGGATATACCTTCTTTTCAGCACCTCATGGTACCTTCTCCAAAATTGACCACATAATTGGTCACAAAACAGGCCTCAACAGATACAAAAATATTGAAATTGTCCCATGCATCCTATCAGATCACCATGGACTAAGGCTGATCTTCAATAACAAAATAAATAATAGAAAGCCAACCTTCACGTGGAAACTGAACAACACTCTTCTCAATGATACCTTGGTCAAGGAAGGAATAAAGAAAGAAATTAAGGACTTTTTAGAGTTCAATGAAAATGAAGCCACAATATACCCAAACTTATGGGACGCAATGAAAGCATTTCTAAGAGGAAAACTCATAGCTCTGAGTGCCTCCAAAAGGAAACTAGAGAGAGCACACATTAGCAGCTTGACAACATACCTAAAAGCACTAGAACAAAAGGAAGCAAATTCACCCAAGAGGAGTAGACGGCAGGAAATAATCAAACTCAGGGGCTAAATCAACCAAGTGGAAACAAGAAGAACTATTCAAAGAATCAACCAATCAAGGAGCTGGTTCTTTGAGAAAATCAACAAGATAGATAAACCCTTAGCCAGACTCACTAGAGGGCAAAGGGAAAGCATCCTAATTAACAAAATCAGAAATGAAAAAGGAGACATAACAACAGATCCTGAAGACATCCAAAACACCATCAGATCCTTCTACCAAAGGCTATACTCAACAAAACTGGAGAACCTGGATGAAATGGAGAAGTTCCTAGACAGATACCAGGTACCAAAGTTGAATCAAGATCAGGTTAATGATCTAAACAGCCCTATATCCCCCAAAGAAATAGAAGCAGTCATTAATAGTCTCCCAACTAAAAAAAGCCCAGGACCAGATGGGTTTAGTGCAGAGTTCTATCAGACCTTCAAAGAAGATCTAATCCCAGTTCTTCACAAACTATTCCACAAAATAGAAAGAGAAGGTACTCTACCCAACTCATTCTATGAAGCCACAATTACTCTGATACCTAAACCACAAAAAGACCCAACAAAGATAGAAAACTTCAGACCAATATCCCTTATGAATATTGATGCAAAAATCCTCAATAAAGTTCTTGCTAACCGAATCCAAGAACACATCAAAACAATCATCCCTCCTGACCAAGTAGGTTTCATCCCAGGGATTCAGGGATGGTTCAATATACGGAAATCCATCAACGTAATCCAGTATATAAACAAACTCAAAGACAAAAACCACATGGTCATCTCGTTAGATGCGGAAAAAGCATTTGACAAGATCCAACACCCATTCATGATAAAAGTCTTGGAAAGATCAGGAATTCAAGGCCCATACCTAAACATGATAAAAGCAATCTACAGCAAACCAGTAGCCAACATCAAAGTAAATGGTGAGAAGCTTGAAGCAATCCCTCTAAAATCAGGGACTAGACAAGGCTGTCCACTTTCTCCATACCTATTCAACATTGTACTTGAAGTCCTAGCCAGAGCAATTCAACAACAAAAGGAGATCAAAGGGATACAAATTGGAAAAGATGAAGTCAAAATATCACTTTTTGCAGATGATATGATAGTATATATAAGTGACCCTAAAAATTCCACCAGAGAACTCCTAAGCCTGATAAATAGCTTCGGTGAAGTAGCTGGATATAAAATTAACTCAAACAAATCAATGGCCTTTCTCTACACAAAGAATAAACAGGCTGAGAAAGAAATTAGGGAAACAACACCCTTCTCAATAGTCACAAATAATATAAAATATCTTGGCGTGACTCTAACTAAGGAAGTGAAAGATCTGTATAATAAAAACTTCAAGTCTCTGAAGAAAGAAATTATAGAAGATCCCAGAAGATGGAAAGATCTCCCATGCTCATGGATTGGCAGGATCAACATTGTAAAAATGGCTATCTTGCCAAAAGCAATCTACAGATTCAATGCAATCCCCATCAAAATTCCAAATCAATTCTTCAACGAATTAGAAAGTGCAATCTGCAAATTCATCTGGAATAACAAAAAACCTAGGATAGCAAAAACTCTTCTCAAGGATAAAAGAACCTCTGGTGGAATCACCATGCCGGACCTAAAGCTTTACTACAGAGCAATTGTGATAAAAACTGCATGGTACTGGTATAGTGACAGACAAATAGACCAATGGAATAGAATTGAAGACCCAGAAATGAACCCACACACCTACGGTCACTTGATCTTCGACAAGGGAGCTAAAAACATCCAGTGGAAGAAAGACAGCATTTTCAACAAATGGTGCTGGTACAACTGGTTGTTAACATGTAGAAGAATGCGAATCGATCCATTCCTATCTCCTTGTACTAAGGTCAAGTCTAAGTGGATCAAGGAACTTCACATAAAACCAGAGACACTGAAACTTATAGAGGAGAAAGTGGGGAAAAGCCTTGAAGATATGGGCACAGGGGAAAAATTCTTGATAGAACAGTAATGGCTTGTGCTGTAAGATCGAGAATTGACAAGTGGGACCTCATGAAACTGCAAAGCTTCTGCAAGGCTAAAGACACCATCAATAAGACAAAAAAAACACCAACAGATTGGGAAAAGATCTTCACCTATCCTAAATCAGATAAGGGACTAATATCATATATATATAAAGAACTCAAGAAGGTGGACTCCAGAAAGTCAAATAACCCCATTAAAAAATGGGGCTCAGAACTGAACAAAGAATTCTCACCTGAGGAATACCGAATGGCAGAGAAGCACCTGAAAAAATGTTCAACATCCTTAATCATCAGGGAAATGCAAATCAAAACAACCCTGAGATTCCACCTCACACCAGTCAGAATGGCTAAGATCAAAAATTCAGGTGACAGCAGATGCTGGCGAGGATGTGGAGAAAGAGGAACACTCCTCCATTGTTGGTGGGATTGCAAGCTTGTACAACCACTCTGGAAATCAGTGTGGCGGTTCCTCAGAAAATTGGACATAGTACTACCGGAGGATCCAGCAATACCTCTCCTGGGCATATATCCAGAAGATGTCCCAACCGGTAAAAAGGACACATGCTCCACTATGTTCATAGCAGCCCTATTTATAATAGCCAGAAGCTGGAAAGAACCCAGATGTCCCTCAACAGAGGAATGGATACAGAAATTATGGTACATTTACACAATGGAGTACTACTCAGCTATTAAAAAGAATGAATTTATGAAATTCCTAGCCAAATGGATGGACCTGGAGGGCATCATCTTGAGTGAAGTAACACAATCACAAAAGAACTCACACAATATGTATTCATTGATAAGTGGATATTAGCCCAAAACTTAGGATACCCAAGATATAAGATACAATTTGCTAAACGCATGAAACTCAAGAAGAATGAAGACCAAAGTGTGGACACTGTGCCCCTTCTTAGAATTGGGAACATAACATCCAGGGAAGGAGTTACAGAGACAAAGTTCGTAGCTGTGATGAAAGGATGGACCATTTAGAGACTGCCGTATCCAGGGATCCATCCCATAAGCAGCTTCTAAACGCTGACACCATTGCATATACTAGCAAGATTTTGCTGAAAGGACCCAAATATAGCTGTCTCTTGTGAGACGATGCCAGGGCCTAGCAAACACAGGAGTGGATGTTCACAGTCAGCTATTGGATGTATCACAGGGCTCCCAATGGAGAAGCTAGAGAAAGTACCCAAGGAGCTAAAGGGATCTGCAACCCTATTGTTGGAACAACATGATGTACTAACCAGAACCCCGGAGCTCTTGTCTCTAGCTGCATATGTATCGAAAGATGGCCTAGTCGGCCATCACTGGAAAGAGAGGCCCATTGGACTTACAAACTTTATATGCCCCAATATAGGGGAATGCCAGGGCCAAAAGAATGGGAATGGGTGGATAGGGAAGTGGGGGGCGCTATGGGGGACTTTTGGGATAGCATTGGAAATGTAACTGAGGAAAATATGTAATAAAAATATTAAAAATTAAAAAAAAATAAATAAATTTATTTACATTTCTAAAACTTGAAAATGTATGTAGGTTTACACAGTGGGACTATTTTTCAAGCTTCATGTTTTTAAGCTGTAGTTTTCTCTGTACATAATTATTTTCTTTGTCACAGACAAATTCCAATCTGTATCTTTGAATACATTCCCATATAATGTAAAAAAAAAAAAATTCCAACTATGTAAATAACTCAGTGTCCAGTGGCCGGGACACACTCAAAATCCTGTGGGCTCCTTCAAGGGGTTTTGGGTCACTCCTCTGCCCTCTGCAGCACACACAGCCTATCTTCTAAGCTCAAGCCAGCTCCACTCCACCATTGCTGCTGTTCTTGGTGGTCATCCCATGGTACTGGCATCTCTAAACCCTGAGCCCCTCTACTGCAAGTTGGATGGACTTGTTACCAATAGCCTCTCTTCATGATGCCAAGCCTCAACTTCTCTACATGGTCCATTAACCCTGGGCCTTTCACTGCTACCGAGCCTGTACCTTCACCTGTGGCCTCTTTTGGCCTCTCACAGTACCAAGCCTCAGCTGTTCTCCGTGATCCCTTTGTGCCTTCAAAACCAGTACTACCTGGGTAACTCCTAGACCACCATGTTAAGCTGCCAGTGTGAGGTACAACCTTGGCCACCTCTGGAGCACAGCTTCCGTACGCTGATTCTGAGAAAACACTTCCCAGTGGGTCTTGCCTCAAGGATGCCTGTCCCTTATTAACCGCTGCTAACTCTCAGCTTGAAGAGCATCCATCAATTGTCCCAGCAACACGAAGGTTTCACTTCAATGGTGCTGGTCTCTTGTGAATTGTGGCTCCAGCTGGCCAGGCACCACAGATTCTTCACATAAATGGCCTGGTAGTCTTTGCTTCCCTGTGAAACTCACAAGCCATCCCCAGCGTTTCTCCCAACATTATCTTCCAAGTTCCCACAGAGCAGCTCGTCAAGCTTTAAACACCTACTGGCTTTTCTAGCCCAAAGTTTCTGTCTTCCACAATCCTCTCAAATATACACCATGATTAGGTCTGTCAGAGTATGCTCCACTCGTAGTACCAACCTTTGTTCTAGTGAGGGTCACTGTTGCTGTGATGAAACACCAGGACCAAAGTAACTTGGGGAGGAAAGGGTTTATTCACCTTGTGCTTCTGCATCACAGTTCATCAAAAAAGGAAGTCAGGACAGGAACTCAAGCAGGGCAGGAACCTGGAGGCAGAAGCTGATACAGAGGCCATGGAGGGGTGCTGCTTACTGGCTTACTCCCCATGGCTTGCTCTGCCTGATTGCTCAGAACCCTGGATTATCACCCCAGGGATGGCACCACCCATGATGGACTGGGCCTTCCCCCATCAGTCACCAATTAAGAAAATGTCCTATGGGCTTGCCTGCAGCCTGATCTTAAGGAGGCATTTTCTCAAACTGAGGCTCCCTCCTTTCAGATAACTTTAGCTTGTGTCAAACTGACATGAAATTCGCCAGCACACCCAGAGACAGCAGCAGGAGAGGGCCTTGAATTGAGAGAGAGAAAAAGGGGAGGGGACGCAGGGAGAACACCTTCCTTTCAAGACACAAGACTTCTTTTTTAAAACACAAGAGGAGTTGCATTGTGACAGACGCAAGCGAAGAGAACCAGGGGAGGTAGCTGCTGTGTAAAGCATGTCAGGGACCCTGAAAGGAGAGGCAGGCCCCTCAGCTCTGAGGAAACACAGGACTTCAGAGGCTGCTGGAAGGTCCAAGCCATGTGATTTAGTCTGACGTGGTAAGCACACCAAGAGGCACAGAGCACAAACCTCTCTTGAAGCTGCAAGGGGGATGCACCAGGCTTGCTGGCTTTCTTGTCCAACTGAGACCCCTGTGCTCTGGCAAGCCTCTGAAAGGGCCTGTTGGTTGTTTAATAAGAGACAGGGGGAGGTGACACGGCCTGATTTGGGGGTGGGGCGGCTGAAGGTTTGTGATCTAACGTGTCTGTTATTTATCCCATGAGGAAGGAAGCCTGGCTGCTTATGTTTAAAAAAAAAACAAAAACAAAGACCCACCACGTGGTGGCTGTCAGCTTACCTGAATGCAGAAAGCATCAGTAAGAAAAGTAGCAAGGATGGATGTGCCAGCTCTGCCAAGCCCTGGAATGATGGGGGAAAAGCTAGGCAGTGGGATAAAGATGATGTCATTCAATCTCATAGCTCAGAAAGGATCCCCTTCCCTTCCTCAGGCTGGGATGGAAGCAGAAGTGTCAGAGGAAACAACAATCATTACTAATGTGCATCCCCATGCTTGCATTTCATCTCTGTCCCTTTCCAAGAACCATAAGTAGGCCTTATTAGAGATTTCCTTTTTTAAACATACTTGGTAAAAGAATGGTAGCCAGGACCAAAGCTGACATCTCTCAAAAGTCCACAAGCCATGTGGGGAGCTGGCCTGGCTGCAGGCATCGAGACCTGAGCTCTGATCTGAGCACCCATGTAAAAAGCCAGGTGTGACAATGCATGTCTCGGTCCTTAGGAAGATGCAACCGATCTCTAGAGCTTACACCCATATCAGTGAGCTCCAAGATGCATGAGAGACGCTGTCTCAAAAAAAAAAAAAAGTTGCAAAGCAAATGAGAAATTATTGTTATGCCCTTGTACAGTCCCAATACCCTTGTTACCCCCAAACACACAGAGAATACCCTAAAACCTCACAGGGCCAGGTTTGGGGGTTACTGCAATAGGAGGTAATGAATGAAATTGGGAATTCTTGTGGAGGTACTAACGGCCATCCATCTAGTTAGGAAGTGCTCGCCAAGCTCCAAATATGTGCCAGGCTTTTTTTGTGGCAATGGCTTTTTCATGGCAATTCCCATATACATTCCAGGCACGGGGAACGCTAAATATTGCTAACTTCCCAGAAACACTGAGTAAATCGGCTACACATACGACTTTGAGAGCTTCCCAGGTGTTCCTGAAGTTGATACTCACCATCATAGAGGCCCACCAGTGGCCTCCAAAGATGACTGGGCATCACAATCACTTAGGGGCTTATGAAAACGGAGCCTCTGACTCCTCTGACACCCACCCCCATCACTCCCTAACTTAGCAGGTCTGAGGTGGGACTCAAAGACTCACTTTGCTATCTATTCCATGGTGACACACAGGACCACACTCAGAACCACTGAGTGACTGAAGCTTGCCTCTGAGGAAACCTCCCACTGGTTGGAACGGGGTTCTTGCTTATCTCTCAGCGGGCATCAGTGCCCATCCAAATCATTTCTTCCTCATAAGCAACAAAGACCCTCTGTTTTGTAAGCTTTGGAACCTAAGCCCTCTGATCAGCGTTGATTTGAGGTAGAGGGAGGGAGACAGAAGGAGGAAAGACGGGGGCCTTATTTTTTATGAGGACTCGAAGTGAAAAACTGCACCCACGAGAATCCAGGCTGTTATCAGAGTCTTAATTTGTTTAGTGTTGTACAGCTGAGGTTCTCGTGAGCTGGGGTGCTCTTGACTTCTAGAAACTTCTCTTTGGTCTTTCTGGCTAGAAGAAGTACATCATAAAACTTGTCTGCAGTTCTCCTGCCCCTGCCTTTCCCTGAACTACATTTGGCCCACCTGGACAACCCAGGCTCATCTCCCTATTCAGGAGCCAGCTAATTAGCAACTCTAATTGCATCTCCAGAATGCCCTCACGGCAGTGCCTTGATGAGCCTTTGATTGAATAACTAGGGGGACAGAGCTTTGAGGGACATCATTAGATACCCACCTAACATTATACTCCTCCTGGTTAGCAGCCCTTTCCTGGGAGCAGCCATTTAGAAAAGATACTCAAGCTGATGTCAGCCGCCGGCATCTGGACATCTGTAATCTCGGGTCTTCCCACACCTGGGCCAGCAGAGCATTAGGAAGAGGTGCCAATACTGCCTGGAAGAGAGAAAGGTTCTCAGGGTCTCTCTGCTTCGTAGACCTGGAGAAAACAAGCCCTTCTCATCACTGTTAAAACCTTTTGTTGTCTTAATTAGAGCTCCAGGAATTACCCTTAATTAGAACATCTACCTTGTAGCCCAGAGTGGCCCTGGCTTGACTAGACTGAAGCAAACTCACCGAAAACCCATGCAGTGGTTGAGGGAGGGTGACACAGAACAGAGCAGAGGAGTTTGCCTGCTTTGCCTTTAAGGAATGGCAGCTCAGGGGATTAGTCAACAAAATAACTTCAGGAGACTGAACAGGTCTCCTGAACAAGCCAAAAGCAGGGCTTGAGAATTCCAAGGCAGCAAGCAAAAAAAAAAAAAAAAAAAAAAAAAAAAAAAAAAAAAAAATGTAGACTATTTATTTCACTGTTGCAGGTAAGTTCTATCCCTCAGCTAACTATACTACGAAACAATGGGATTAATGGGTATTGTTACAAGTACCATGCAGCCTGTCTGCCCCTGATCTATTGCCTCCAGCCACCACCCAAAGAAAATGCAAATCTCATGACAACTTATGTCTGAGGCTTCAGGAGCCCCCAACCCGATGCCTGTATCGGTTACCTTTCCCTATCTGCTACGACAACGCGCCTGGCAAGAACAACTTAAGGAAGGAGAGGCTCCTTTGGAATCGTCGTTTAAGAGGAATGGATACAGGGCACCGGATAGCAAGAGTCGAGGCAGGAGCATGAGACGGTGGTCGCACTGCATGCGCACTGAAGCAGAAAGAAAGGAATGATTGCCGGTGATTAGCTCAGTGTCTCCTTTCTCTGTAGTCCAGGATCTCAGATCAAGTGCATTCCACATCCAGGGTGGAATAAATGTTAGACCCTCAGAAATATGGCCAGAGGTGTATCTCCTATAGACATGACCAGAGGTGTGTCTCCTATAGACATGACCAGAGGTGTGTCTCCTATAGACATGACCAGAGGTGTGTCTCCTAGATGATCCTAAGTTTAAAAAACATAACAAGGTTAACTACCACAGTGCCTAAGATTCTACTTCTCTTGAATATGGAAAGAACCTCTGGTCCAGACTCCAGACACAAAATCACTGAAAAATATGTGCACTGCCTTAAGGCTGGGTGGCACAGAATAGTGTGGAGGAACTTGCCGATTTTCTCTTTAACAGATGGTAGCTCAGTCAATAAAGTCACTTCAGGAGACATTTGACTGAGCAGGGCTGTGATGCATGTAAGGACAGTGGCTCCAGAAGCCATAGTTCTGGCATGTTCTCTGCTGCCTCCTCAGTGTGGTACAGTTTGCTGCACCACCCTCCGAGTGGATTTCTTGAGACCCTAAGAAGCTGCAGAACCCAGTTATCAGTCTGGTCCTGTGAAAAAGTAGAGCCAGTCAGTCAAAAGTAGCCTGCAGCCATGGGGATTCGGGTTCAATGCTGCCTGGTAAAGCTGAGAGACAAAGTTATCACAGTCGGCTCCAGTCCCAAGCCACTAACACTGACTGCCTAACAAGCGGCACAGAAAAATGACAGGGTCACTGCCCTCCACTCTTTGACCTCTGCACGAGACACACAGCCTGAGAAGCCACAGAGACACGTCCAGATTGCAGAGGTCGTGACTGTTCACTCTTGTGCGCGATGATGCAATACTTTCTTCATTTTATTGTTTCTACTTTCTATTAAGATTCTAAGATCCTTTTTTTAAAAAAATTGCTGACTGCTTCTTGCACATATCTTGTCTTGTATTTTCAGATTCTCTTGTATTTCTTTTAGTCAAATCAGCCGATTATTTTATATTCTCTCTCTCATTCTTTCTCATCCTGTTATAACCTTCACTTCCCGTATCTGTTTCACTTCTTGAAATATCCTTTTTTCTTTATGATAATATTTCTAATTTTCTTCTCCAAGAAAATTTAAATTTTTTCTTATATTCATTATTTAGTGACAGGTGGTCAGATGTCAGCTTGTGGGAATCAGTTCCCTCTTTCCACCATGTGAGCCTTGGACTCAAACTTGGGCCATCATGCTTGGCACCCAGTGATACTTTGCTTGTGAGCCAGCATGTGGTTGCTGGGATTTGAACTCAGGACCTCTGGAAAAGCAGTCAGTGCTCTTAACTACTGAGCCGTCTCTCTAGCCTCTTTGCTTGTATTTGAAACGTGTTGGTCTCTATTATTTGTGCTCTATCTTTCCTGTCATCATCAGTGAAGGGAACAGTGTCAACTCAAGACATCCCAAGACCAAGTTCTCAACACAGAGATGTATTTGCCCCAGAGGAACAAAGGACAGAAAAAGAGAAACAAAGACAGGAGATAGAGGGTGAGAGAGAAGGGAAAGAAAACAAGGCAGAGGGGTAAAGGGCATTTGTCCTGGGGGACAAAGGACTGCCTCTGGATAGAGAGGACACAGACATGGTCTACAGGCAAATGGTAGTTTGTAAAGGGAAAAGAGGAAACCCCCTGTTAGGTAGGATGAGGTGTTTAAGTTTAATTGGGCATGTTAATTAGGTGAGCTAAAGGGAGCCTTTGATTTCTATACTTTGATAGCTGGGCCTTGGTAGTCAGCCTAGGAGGAGAAAATGCCAGATAAGGAAAGGAACGTTGGTGGCTAGCTTTAGGAATGTAATCTAATGGTTTTTAGCGAGGCAGAGGGAATGGAGGAGAAGGGTAAGGCTGACCAGAGCCATGTTTTCTGGCTAGAGTCCCTTCAGTCAGTTATGGATGTTAGACTTGGGCTTGGCTTTTCTCCCCTTCTGTGTGTGTTCATTGCTATGTGTGATATCCACCTCTATCTGTTTTCTCCTTTCTACCTGTTGCTGGAGATCAAACATGACTTCAGGTGCACTGTGGGGACTTTGCTCTCAGCCCATACGAAGATTAGCATATACTACACACACACACACACACACACACACACACACACACACACACAACCACCTTACTCAAACTTCAGTGGGACCTGAACTCAAAGAACAGGAGAGATTTTCAGAAAACAGCCAACAGCCAGGATCCATGTAGGTCTAGCTATGGAGGGTTGTTGATGAAGACCTACTCCTGCACATTTACCCAGAGAGCCACAGCAGAGAGAAACCACAAAGGCACTGTGGACACCACATCTGTGAGAGACTGCAGCGCAGGCTACTATCACACTCTCTAAGACAGTATACTGTCAGTAGGTTTGATGAAAAAGCACAGGAAATACTCCACCTACCCTACCTACACTGCATCTACTCGGCATCTGTCCGATTGCTTAGAAGTACCCCACTCTAGTGACAACCACAGGGAATGAAATACCCCCAGGCTTCTACACAGGCTGCAGTGCACTGTGACTGTGTCCAAATACACAAATTACCATCAGTGAAACAACAGGAAAACTCAATGACAAAACTCAACGGGAATGCCTTCAATACTTCCAAACAACCTGACAGTCCAAAAGCCATTGACAAGAGAAGGCTGGTTCCTAAAAAAGCTCAGATATAACAGTGGGAAACCTATGCATCCAAACAGATAATTCAAATCTCAACATAGAAACACAGGCAATAGGAAAAAACAAAGCAACATGGCTCCTCCCAGAGTTTGAGATGCTCAATAACTAACCCTGGGCAGATGGAAGAAGGTGAGATACCAAACAGCTCAAGAGGTTGCTTTCTGAGAGATGAATTACAGGACAATACAGAAAAATAACCAAATAAGCAAATGATATAGGCCATAAGTGAGAAGTTCAGTGAAGAAGCAGACTTTTAAAAAAAAAAAATCACAGAAATCTTAGAAGTGAAACTAAGTCAAATTAAAAATTAACACCCTCAGTTGAACGTATCTGAGGCTTGAATATAAGGTTCATTCATTAGAATATCCATAAAGGGCTGGAGAGATGGCTCAGAGGTTAAGAACACTGACTGCTCTTCCAGAGGTCCTGATTTCAATTCCCAGCAACCACATGGTGGTTCGCAACCATCTGTAATGGGGTCTGATGCCCTCTTCTGGTGTGTCTGGAGACAGTGACAGTGTACTCACATACATACAATAAATAATTATTTTTAAAAAGTACATCCATAAAACAATAAAAATAAAAAATTGTATACAGAATCTATGAGTCTCTGGGACAGACATATTTATTTTTGACACAGATATTAAGGCCCAAATTAAAAATCTATTCAGTGAAATAAAAGGATACTTCCCAAATCTTGAAGCAATGTTGGGGATCCAAGTGCAGGAGGCATTTAGAATCCCAAGCGAGCATGCCCAGAAATTCACATCAAATTAAGTTAAAATGCCAAGAAGACAGAACAAAGGTATCCGTTGGGAACTGCAAAAGAGAAGTGCCAACTTGCTTCTAATGGCAAATCCATTAGAATAATAGATTTCTCAACAGAGACTCTAGAAGCAGGGAGGTCAGGGAATGATGTATTTCTTGTCGTAGAAGAAAACAGCAGTCAACTAAAATTATAGCAGCTATCCTTCAGAATGGAAGGAAAAGCAAAGAGCCTCCAAGAAAAACACAAATGGAAGTATTTTCTGACCATCAAGACAGTAACACAGATGCTGCATAAAGGGACCCTGCATGTAGCAAAGGAAGGTAAGCAAGACCATGAGATCATAAATAGGAATCCACCATTACAGAAGGACAAGCAAAAATTGGTAAAGATGCTAACATCTGTATAACAAAAAGACAGAAATTCCTCATATGTTTCCTTATATGTGGCCTTGAGTGGAAATAGCCTAATTCTCTAGTTAAAAGGTGCAGACTGGTTGATTGATATAAATGCATTAACTAACAGTTTGCTGCCTGCAAGAAACACAGCTCTCAAGCAAAGATATACACAAACTGAAAGTCAAAAGCATGCCCTAAGCAAGTAGAATCCAGAAGCAAGCATCAGTAGCCA